>NW_022437016.1:2506662-3047217 GCF_009761245.1 Sapajus apella | reverse complement strand
TTTGTATTTTTAGTAGAGACGGGGTTTCACCATGTTGGCAAGGATGGTCTCGATCTCTTGACCTCATGATCCGCCCTCCTCGGCCTTCCAAAGTGTTGGGATTACAGGCATGAGCCACTGCACCTGGCCCAGAAGATTGTTTAATTTAACATTCTATTCTACAGATTTATTTATTTTTCAAAAATAAGCAATTTGACAAACATTTATTTAACATTTACCATGTGCCAGACGCTATGTCAGTTTTCAGGTAAACACAGGTGACCAAGACTACATCTTTAGCATCTAAGAGCCCATTGTCTACTGTGGAGGCAAATCCTTTGATTGATAGGTTAACGCTCCATAGTCAGTGTCTGGGGTGTAATAAGTGATAATTACAATTATATATATATATGTATGTATGTATATGTGTCTTTATATATGTATATATGGTGCATATACATGTGTGGCTGCATATAGAGTTTGTATATATATGAATATGCTAAAATGCAAACCATTTAAAATGCTGTAAAGAAGGAAGTATTCTCTCTTCCCTCAGCCCTCAAAGTGCTCTCCCAAGAGTCAACTGCTGTTAGTCATCACTTGTGTTCATCTGCAAACATTTCATAGTCACGTGTACATATTTTCAAATGAAGAACATTAAGAGAAAAAATATGACTTTTCCAAAGTAGGGTAATAATGATAGACAGTTATGGCTCCTGCACTTTCAGTTGTGCTCTTTTCCAAGAAACTTTTAATTGTGTTGCCTGGCTCAAGAGACTAGTCCAGACTATTTGTTGGTTAGATGCAACCTCGAAAGAACTGCACCTTCCAAAACCAACAAAGAGCTGAACGAAAGACGTGATGGGGACAGAAGGTGCTAGGAGGCAGATCAAAGAAATTCACAGGAGCTCCTAGACTAGAAAACCTCACCCATACAAATTCTTCTAGAACTGTCAAGAGCTGTCCCTAATTCCTGTCCTTTGCCTTCTTACCAAGGCTGAACCAGGCATTGGGCAGC
The DNA here is from genome assembly GCF_009761245.1 of Sapajus apella. Lineage (NCBI taxonomy): Eukaryota > Metazoa > Chordata > Mammalia > Primates > Cebidae > Sapajus > Sapajus apella. The sequence goes on along the minus strand of NW_022437016.1, from coordinate 3,046,220 downwards.
TCCTTAGAATCCGGTGCCCACCCCTGTCTGGCCTTGACTTCTGCATTTGAATCTAACATAGGCCATCCCAAATGCTGATTTGCCCTATACCAGTGAATGATGGTACTTAATTCATGCCTCCTATATATTCAAAATCTCCAGCCCCTGTTTGTGATTCTTTGTGTGTATTTGGGCTTCAACAGCTTGTAAAGACCCTTTAAGTCAAGTGAATGTCATACTAAGCGATGATATACACAGGATGCCCTGCAGTGAGTGAGATAGCACAATGGGAAAATATGAACTTCCTAGACACATGGACCTGGTCTCTGATTTCAGTGCTAAACACTGGGTAAATTACAGAACTGTAAAATTCAGTTTCTATGTATAAAAAAGGAATGATCATATCTACTTATCAAATTTTTTGGAGGATTGGGTGACGTAAGGAATTTTTAATGTGTCTGATATGTAATAGGTATTCTGGGTGTTCCATAAATAAACACTATTACATTCTCCTCCAGTTTATTTATTGTTTATATCGCTTAGTAAAACACACAAGCCCTGGTGGCCACTGACTATGTCATTTCGTGGATATTTGTTTGTCCAGCATCAAACACTGTGGGTGATAACACAGTAAACGTTTAATAAATATCCACTAAAAGAAAGAATAGACAGAAGAATGAACAAATTGTGTCCTTTGATTATTAGCTCAGTCTGAACTAAAATGATTACTCTTGATTTGTGTCTCAGAGAAAAATAGAAGGCATTTCAAGCCAAGGGAAAATTACAAGCAAAGGCAAGTTAGTATGGGGAGGCCATGCATTTAAGGGTCTATGAGAAAATCAATGTGTTTAAAATAGAAGATTGATACACATCACTCATGAGTGAGATGTTGCCTATGACAACAACCCACACAGAGCAGCTCTTCCACAGATGTTTGATAAATAATGCTGAGAATAAACACATACCAAACTGATGAGAAAGACTGAGGTGAACCCAGCAATTTTGTCCAATTTATTCAGAATACTCATTTGGGAAAGCCATGAAGTGGGCTTCCTTTGTGTCATCCCTTGGAGCTCCAAAGAGGCTGACCTGGAACTCCTGCTCAATAAGCAGAGGCTACACATGTCAGGCAATGATCAGACACAGAGAGGTGCAGGGGTTGCAGCTGAAACTGGCCAAAATATAAGCCTGCATTTAGGTCTTGTAGAATCTTCAACATGCTATAGCTTGCTTTCCATGTCTTTACCTGTTCTTCCCTGCATCAACTGGGCAAAGGGAGGCAGCAATAAATTGATGAAATGTACCAAATTGCATTGTCTTCCGTTTGCTGAATTAAAGTTTTTCTCCCAGCAAATGAAACGAGGGGGATTTCAAGCAAGCATTATCCCTGGGGGAATTAGTGATGTACTCTTAGCAAATCAGATACGAAACACGGGTATTTTGGGGGATGTTTAGAGATGGGTGGGGCGAGGGACATCATTGAAAGGATGGGAGAAGATAAAAGGTGTTGCTGCAGGTAAACTGGCTACTATTGCCAAACCTCTCATTCTGTGATGCTACCGTGACACATGTCTTCTTCAATAGCATTATTTGTAACCATTCCTGCTATTTATTGAGGATTTGCCAAGTAATAGGAACTGTGCTAAGCATTTCACACACATTATTTAATTTAATCTTCATAACTACCCTGCAAGGAATACATTATCACCTCCATGTAACAGATAAAGAAGCTTCAAACCAGAGAAGCCCGTGAACTTGCCTGGTATCACATTGCAAACTGGTGAGAAACTGCAGTGCTAACAGAGTTCTCTATGATTCTAAACATTACGTCCTAATCCTTTCACTTTATTTATTTCTGTTGCAAGCCCCGATGGGAGGTCCTGCTTTAGGGCAGTGTGAGAGTGTTTGTTCCATAGTGAAACAAACAGACTACAGTGAGGAACTGTTTGTCTCTATTCTACTTTGTAACCCAGCGAATTTGAAGCAGCTTTCAAAAATATCCATGACGCAAATGAAAACTGCAAATACAGGCAAAATAGAAGATCTAGACCAAAGTAAAACATACTGGAATCTAGATATGCAATGTCTAGCATTTAAAACTTATTAAATTTAAAGAATAAAATCATCATTGATTATCCTTTCTGCTGAAATGAAAAGGAAAAATAATTGGTTACTTGTTGTCCGGTATTTATAAAGAAAAAGCATATCTATTCTTTAGAGGAAACAAAAGCTTACTATTCCATAAGCTTGAGGGTTCACTATGCATCAGTCACAGAGTGAATGGCTAGGAATATAATGGAAAACAAAGCAAGCATCATGACACCTGCCTCTCAGAGCCTGCAGTCTAGTGGGAAGGCGGTCCTTTAAAAACACAGTCAAATTTCAACTATACAAAGAGGTGTCAAGACAACAGTGCTACTTAACTCAGTCTGGGAGGAGTGGTGAGGATTTCCTAGTGAAAGTGATATTTAACCAGGGGCAGAAATAATATTCAAGCAGAGGTAGAAGAATGAATAATAGATAGATAAAAGGTAAGGATTTGGGGCATTGGGCAAGGGGGATGTGACTGACAGACGGATGATATTTGCAAGTGCCCAGAGCTATGTGGTTTGGTTTGGCTGTGTCCCCGCCCAAATTTCATCTTGAATTGGAGCTCCCATAATTCCCATGTGTTGTGGGAGAGACCCTGTGGGAGGTAATTGAATTATGGGGGCAGGTCTTTCCCATGCCAGTCTCATGATAGTGAATAAATCTCATGAGACATAATGGTTTTATACAGGGAAGTTCCCCTGCACACGCTCTCTTACCAGTTGCCATGTAAGATGTGACTGTGCTCTTCCTTCATTTGCCATGATTGTGAGGCCTCCCCAGCCATGTGGAACTGTGAATCAATTAAACCTCTTTCCTTTATAAATGACCCAGTCTTAGTTATGTTCTTTTAGCAGCTTGAGAAGGAGATCATATGCTGCATGAGAATATTTCACATTCAAGAGTGAAAGAAATCTAGTGTGGCTGTAGCAGAGTAAGAGACAGAATGGTAGATGAGGTGACACATGCCAGGTGGTACTGGGGCCAGTTCATACTACTAGCTGGCGAAAGCCCATTGTGCCTCTTTATTCCAGCTAGGGTAGTAGCTCAAGATAAGCCACAGTGGGGATATTTATATTAAGAAAACAACAAACAGCATATATGAGGGCTGTTTAATTCCTGCACTGGTATTCAGCATCTCACCACCACATTTGACCATATTTCTAGGTGGTGGTAGCTCTGCCAAGAAAGAAGCTTGGAGGGAAAGTCAGATATGACTGAGATCAGGGACGCCTTCATAGATATATGGATTTTGGACTGATGGCAACAGTGAGCTAAAAGTCCAATGTAACAGGCTGGGATATTGACTTTGGATGGCTAGTCAATGCCAACAAGTGGTAGGGAAGCAGACATGTTTAACCTTAGAGACAGGCAATGTGGAAAGAAAATCTGCTAACTATTAGAAAACAGCAGTGAGGCGTTCAAAAAGTAGTCAGGGGCTGGGTGCGGTGGCTCACATTTATAATCCCAGCACTTTGGGGAGGCCAAGGCCGATAGGTCATGTGAGGCCAGGAGTTCAAGACCAGCCTAGCCAGAATGGTGAAATTCCATCTCTACTAAAAATAAAAACATCAACTGGGTATGGTGGTGAGCACCTGTAATCCCAGCTACTCGAGTGGCTGAGGCACAAGAATCGCTTGAACTCAGGAGGCAGATGTTGCAGTGAGCTAAGATCTCGCCACTGCATTCCAGCCTGAGCAACTGAGTGAGACTCTGCCTCAAAAAAATAAAAATAAAAATGAAAAAGGAGCCAGTATTAGAAGACCAAGTAAGAAATCATCACTTACTCATCAGCCGTCTAGTATTCCAGAAGAGGAATATAGTCCATTGTAAACAGGAGGCAGGACACTGAGACACCAAGTGAGGCTCAGTCCTGCAGTACTGTCAAGCTGGGGAGGTAATTTAGAGAAGGACCCAGGGATGCCATTTGAGGCCCCAGGTGAATGTCTTCCTTTTAGGAAAATTCAGGAGCCACAGAGCTAGGTCATTAGGGAACAAGCACAAAACCTTGCTAGGTACAGAATGCTCTGCTTGCCATCCTGCCTCTTGTTCACTTTGTGATGCATCAAATAGCTCGAGACTAAGCTGCATCCCGGCCTCCAGTCACGCCAGGTGTGTGGAGGGAGGAGGCAAAAGCTGAAGCAGGCTAGGATTCCTTGATGTGAGGTTATGGATGATGAGGTGAACAAAGTGGTAAAGGCGGGTAAGGGCCAGGGAAATAAGAAGAGCGGCTTTGCGTGAAGAATGGCAGTTCTAGGAGATAAAGTTGGAAAGGTTAATTAGGACCAAGATGTTATGTTCTTTAAATACTTGGCTAAGATGCTTTAACTTTATCCAGCAGCAATGGGAGCCATGGAGAGTGTACATGCAGGGCCGTTAATGACGTGTCCAGAGCCACACTTTGAGACTAACCTGATGCTGATACATATACTTGGGAATGAGCAGGAGAGGAGCTGGGGGTCCCACAGCACTCGAGCAGCACTCACAGAGGGCACTTCTAAAATGCAGTGAGGAAAATGCAGTTGAGCTTGGTGACATCATTCCTCACTAGTGTAAACTCTTTCTTCTTCTCATGTACCTCTCTTCTGCCCCAACCCACCCACCAAAGTATTGAATTCCTTTTCACTTACAGGAGACAGTCTTATGAGAAACTAATTCCCCAGAAAGTTTGACTAACTTCAGTTTTCCTCAAAGTTTAAAATTTTACTCTGTATAAATGTGACCATGATATTTTCCAAAATGCATGTGCTATTTTCTGTTCCCTATGGCAAACTGAGACAACATTTTGGAGATGAGTTGGTTAATTTGCAAAACAAAAACAAAGAACCTTCAATTCCTTCAAAAATGCTACATGTCATAGTCTATTAAATTTTCACTAAAGAAACCTACAAGAAACTTAACCTCAAAACTCCATCCTTAGCAAATATAAATCTCAAGACTGCAGAGACGATCACTCTCCTAAAACTGAGCACTGATGAGTCTAGTAATATTCCTACATCTGAGTCAGAAGAGCTGAATTTAAATTTTGATTCTGTTACTCTATGGTTATGTGATTTTTAGGCAAGTTACCTTGCCAATATGAGCCTCAGTTTCTCCCTCTGTAAAATGGGACTGAAAATTTCGGTATTATCTGAGACAATTATTGTGAGAATCAAATAAGATAATGTGTAATAAAGTTTTCTTTGTTTTTAACTGCGAAATACTGCTCAAATAACAAGGAGAAATGCCATCATCTGTGGCTTCTTGTCTTTGGGGATTTTCATGTACCTCCAAACCTAAATGAGAAGTTCCCTATGGCACAGTGTAAGTTAATACTCATCAGATGGATTAGCTGACCTTCTCACTGACTGCCAGTAAACCATCATTTTCCTCTCCTTCTGCACAGATTCTTTTTTTACTTGAGAGGAGGGTTATAAGGGAAAGATAAAGAAATCAGTCTCAGATAATAAATCCCAGCTTGCCTGACTCCAAATTGCAGTTGGCTAAGGAGGTGATTGGCCCTGGTTCTGGAAGCTCCCTCCTCAGCCACATTTGGCTTTGCTTTTTGTAGCGTCAACCCTTGAAGGCTGAGGGAAGAGGAAGGTCATACCCTTTGGATCTTCCTGTCTGATTACATCTAGGCAGGACATTGTAAGCCTTCCTCCCAAGATGAGGCAGCTCTGTCAGATCTGAGAGACATTTATTTTCCTGAAAACACACTAATCTGTCAGTCACAGATGAAGATAAGGGGATAATGAGCAGGAAGGAAAGAGGAAGTGGCCATTCTGATGGGCAGGGAGCACATTCTTAGGGTCATTCCTCCTCCCATACTTGGAGAGGAAAGATAGTTGATACAACATTCATGGAGAAGAGTGGGGACGTGTGGGAAGCCCTGCAGTGCTTATGGGAGGAAGAGTTCAAAGACCAGAATGCAAATTTCAGCCTGGTCACCTCTCAGCTGGGTGACTTCTCTGAGCTGCAGTTTCCTAGTCCAAAAAATGAAAACAGTGATGGTGGTGATGACACTTTCCTAAAATCACAGGATTATCTGACAATTCAATGAGACAAGAGGTGTGACAGCATACTTCCCCATGCCTTCATTATGCCTCCTGCATCCCATATCCCACACCCCATGCTTTTTCCACAAAACTGATCCTTTTGTGTAAGTGATAAATTTATGAACCCTTGCTGTTGAACACATTGGTGCAAACAGTTGATATTTCAGCCTTCTGATGAAACAGGGTTGCCTTGTGCATTGTCAACAGCCTGGTGATGTCTTCAATTATTTAATTTCTGTACTAAAGGGAGTTATCAGGAATCCCTGTAATGCTGCATAGGGCAGGGGCACAGAACTAGGGAGCCTGAGTAGGCAGGCTTCCTGAGTTTATCTTTCACTTCAGCTAAAGCAAACCCCTTATCTATTTTACATATTAGATTTCCTAGAATCACATACCTGAATAGAGGAGAGCTGCTTCTGGTGGTGGACGGGGAGAGATAATAAAACTTTAGGCGGGACGCAGTGGCTCATGCTTGTAATCCCAGGATTTTGGGAGGATGAGACAGGTGGATTGCTTGAGTTCAAGAGTTCAAACCAGCCCGGGCATAATGGCGAAACCTTGTCTCTACCAAAAAAAAAAAAAAAAAAAAAAAAAAATTAACTGGTTGTGGTGGCATGCATCTGTGGTTGCAGCTACTTGGGAGGCTGTGGTTAGAAGATTACTCGAGCCTGGAAGGCAGAGCTTGTAGTGAGCTGAAACTGCACCACTGCACACCAGCTTGGGTGACAATGAGATTCTGTCTAAGAAACAAACCATCATCATCATCATTGATAAGGCTTGGCTGTGTCCCCACCCAAATCTCATCTTGAATTGTGGCTCCCATAATTCCCAGGAGTCATGAGAGGGACCTGGTGGAAAGCAATTGCATCATGGGGGCAGGTCTTTCCTATGCTGTTTTTAAGAAGTAAGCAAGTCTCCTGAGATCTGATGGTTATTATAAGGGGGGGGGGGTTTCCTGCACAAGCTCTCTCTTTGCCTGCTGTCATCCATGTAAGCTGTGACTTGACTTGCTCCACCTTGCCTTCTGCCATGATTGTGATGCTTTCCCAGCCAAATGGAGCTGTATATCCAATTAAACCTCTTCTTTTGGTAACTTACCCTGTCTTGGGTGTGTCTTTATCAGCTGCTTGAAAAATGGACTGATATAATAATGGTATTTAAAACTATCTAAAAAATACAGTGGCAGAAAGTGGATAACTTAGGGCAAAGCCATGTAGGTCCCCCAGTAGCTTGCCCAGACATTAGAAGGTCAAACATAAATATGATGTAAATAGATGAGTGAATCATCAATGAATAAAATTGTTTAAATAGGGACTGCATCCCATGATGGAGGGCAGGAAGTGAAACATTGCTGACCTGGCTGTGTGTTGCTGCCATCATGTACACTCTCACCTGTTTTTCTCACTTTCCAGAAATCACCCCCTCTATCCTGTAGATATGAGCTTCCAGCTTTCCTACAGGGGCTGAGGAAGGAGAAATTGAGAGCACCAGCAATTTGATTTCCTGCTGAAGGCTTCCTCAAGGAAAGCCCATTTTCCAGGTTTTCGCTCATAAGAGCATTAGAGTATCTGTGATTCCCCAGAGGAAGCAGGACAGCATCTTCTATCCATCTGGATCCCCATCAACCTTTTCCTTCATGAATGAACAGCTACAGCAGTCATAATAATTATAATGCCAACCTCAGCAACAGTGTACCAGGCCCCATGCTAAGTACTTACACATATTACCTCCTTTCCCAAGATTATTCTGCAAGATAGACATTAGCACCTCCCTTGTATAAATGAAAGCAGCAAGGCTCACAGCAGTCATATATCTTGCCCAAAGTCATATACTGCTAAGTAACAATGCTGAGATCTTTCTTTCACTTCCAAACCTAACTTCATTGTGCTACACTAAGCTGACTTGGACATTATACTACCTTGGACCGTCACACAACCTCTGGGTGAACACTTCTCAGGGTTTTGCAGAAAGACCACTGTTTCAGCCCTCTCTATCCTTATATTTTCACAGTAATTCTAATCTCCTTGGTCTAATCAACTGAAGATTAAAATGGGACAAACCAATGAATGAATGATTTAAGAAATGCATAGGTAAATGAGTGAAGGACAAAGTAAGTGAATGAATGAGTGAATGAGGGAAGGTGACATATTGCAAAACCCTGAAATCCAGCTGTTAAATCAGTGATTCATGCAGTTGAGGCCAGAGTCTGGAATAGGTATGAGAGAATTGTACTGGAGGTGCATGCTGGGGCAGTGTGTACAGTTTTAGAAGAGAAGAGTAAAAAATCTCATAGAGGTATTTGAAAGCTGGGGACACAGGCTTGTTTTATAAGACAGGGAAATGAATGCAGAGATCAGGTTTGAGGTCACTTCAAATGTATCCCACTGATAAATATACACAGGCAGAGTGTTCCGTCCTGGTGAAAAGAAGGGGAGGGTGGCAGCTATAACATCCTGCTTGGTGCCTTTGGCAGAAGTCTCACTGCAGGCTTTATTCCAACTTGTGTCATCAGGAACAGGATACAGGTAATGAGAGAACCACAGGTCCTGGGAAGACCAAAGGCAGACATTTTATGCCTCAATTAAATTTCCCCTTGTAAGGCTTTCAAACACAATTTAGCCTTTCTCTGCTGGGCTGGGCCAGACACAGAGCCATGCACTGGGTCTTTTTGGAACACAGAGCCATATGAGTGACTGTAATTAACAGCTTCCTCCTGCTAAAGGGAATACGGTTTTGGTACATAACATGGCCTATTTGTGAGAATGGAAACTGGACTATTCATCACAGGTTACCCAGTGGACTGTCTGCCCAAGACTGCCTGTCACAGCCCGATAAGGATTCTGGGCACAAAAGTTTGAGGGAAGGAATTAAGAGATAGAGTTCTAGACAGGAAGAGGGGTGGGCATGCAAAGGATGAAAATTCACCATGTATGGTATTTCGGAAAGAGCATCCACTTAAAGTCAGAAAACCTAAGTCTTGTTTTCTGGCTTCACTACTTTCTGTGCTGCCTTGAGAATTCATACAGGTCCTTAAATACTACTTTCTTGTAAGAAGGGAATAATAAGACCTCTCTCAAGGACTGTCGCATTAAATCTATACTCCCTTTCTGGGAAAGTTATTGTCAATATGCTTTTCCAGGATCATACTGATTCATTGATAACCCTCCTATAAAGCACTGAATAAGTAATCATCCTTCCAAATAAGTCATCCTGGAGCAGAGTACCAGCATTTTCTCTTTAACCCAGTACAGCGCTGAATGGCTTTGGATTTCCTGTGGGCTGAACCATGCTCCTAAAACAGAAACTGCTCAGTGTGACATGGGTAAATTTTACAAAGTTGGATTTATCAAAGTATGTAAGAATATTACTGTAAGGATATGAAGATGGGTATAGCACAGACAAGCTCCACCAATGAGAGCCAGTGTGAAGAAAAGCACTGGTGATCTGCGAACTGCTAGAAACTCAGACTTTGTGTAAGGGAGGGGTGACTCAAACAGGATTCAGAGGCTTATTTCACTTAGCATAATGCCTTCCAGGTCCCTCCATGTTGTCGAGATCCTCTAGCTAACAATATCGTATTGTATATTTAAAATTTACTAAAAGAAGAGATATTATGCTAAGTGTTCATGCCACAAATAATAATAATAAAGGGGTGGGAGAAAATGTTGGGAGGTGATGGATATGTTTATGCAATTGATGGTGGTGTTGGTTTCACACCTGTATACTTAGCCTCAAAGTCATTGAGTCGCACACATCAGGGGTTCCCCAACCCCACCCTCATCCCCCACCACAAACTGGTACCTGTCTCTGTGGCCTGTTAGGGACCAGGCCATACAGCAGGAGGTGAATGGTCAGGGATCAAGTGAAACTTTATCTGTATTTACAGACACTCCCCACTGCTTGCATTACCACCTGAGCTCTGCCTCCTGTCAGATCAGCTGCAGCATCAGATTCTCATAGGAGCATGAACCCTACTGAAAACTGCACATGCAATGGATCTAGGTTGCACACTCCTTATGAGAATCTAATGCCTGATGATCTGTCACTGTCTCCTACCACCCCCAGATGGGGCCATCTAATTGCAGGAAAACAAGCTCAGGGCTCTTACTGATTCTACATTATGGTGAGTTGTACAATTATTTCATCATATATTACAATTTAATAATAATAGAAAGTACACAATAAATGTAATGTGCTGGAATCATCCCCAAAACCATCACCCCCACTCTAGTCCATGAAAAAGTTGTCTTCCACAAAGCGAGTCCCTGGTGCCAAAAAGGCTGGGGGCCACTGATATATATTATATATGTACAGCTTCTAATATGTCAATCAAAAATCAATGATGTGATTAAAAAAAAAACCAGGAGTCAGAAAAATCACAAATACAAAGTCTAAAGTATATCCTCTGGTGCTGCCTCCTTGAAGGAAAAGACAGGAGGGTTGCTATGAGCTGGACACCTTTACAACCTTAGGTCACTGCAGAAAATCCAGACCCCAGCTGTGTGGTTACAGAGCCTGCGTTCTCACCACTGAATCTTCCTACCTCCTTTCCTGCAGAGACCAAAAACTCGGGGGAAAAGGAGAAAAAGAAAGGTTTTGTAGCTGCAAATCTTTCCCTTTTCTAACAGAAATGGGATTTCCAAACCTCGAACAGGGTAGAGAGCATCCTGTTTAATTCTACATGTATTATTATGTTCTTCCTCACCCCAATCTGTTCCCTAAGTAAAATGATTATCACCAAGTTTTGAAAGCGAGGAGGGAAACTACACACACACACACACACACACACACACACACACACACACACACTGTGTGTGTGTGTGTGTGTGTGTGTGTGTGTGTGTGTATAAATGTATGTATATCTCCCAACGAAACACCTTCAATGTTCTCACTTCAAATAGCCCATTCATCTGCCAGCGGCCAGCGAGAACTCCAGGAGCCGGAACATTTCTTGGGTAAATAAAGGGATGGAAGCCGTGCGCACGAACACCCACCAGACAAAGTCTGCCTTTCATTCTCCCATCAACGCAGGCGCGAGCCGCAGAGGCGGGCACGTGTCCCAGGCCGTCCTCTCATAAAAAGCCGAGTTCCGTTCTCCAGTGCGGAGTCAGGGGAGCCCACCCTTTCAAAACTCACTTTTGAAAGCAGCCGGCGGCTTGAAAGGAGGCTCAGATGTCATTTGCGCGGCCGCGCCAGCTGCACAATGCGCTGCGCGCAGAGCCGGGTCCCCGCGGGCCTGCCCAGGCCCTGCGAATGAGCCAGCGAGCGAACGCGCAGGAGCCGTGGCCGCCGCTCCCCGAGCCCCGCGCAGCCCCGCGAAGGTGCGGGAGCTCCAGAGGCTCAGAGCCAGGAACCCCGGCGTCTCCGTCCTCAGCGGGGCTGATGAGAACGGCCTGCGCTAATGAGTTCCACCAGGTGACTGTGGCTAGGCTGCCCACGGGACTTCGTGGCATCAGGCTGAGCTTTCAGTTCTTCTTTTAAGTTCACTTACTTCAAAGTTTTCCATTTGAAGCTGTTGAGAGCGCCTGATAGACGCCGGAGAAGAAAGGGCAGCAAAGAAAAGAAAGACTGAAAAATGCTTCAAGCAAAGAAAAAAAAAGTAAAGATAATTTTAAAAATAGGTCAAGCAACTGAAAAGACCATGATGAAGACATTAAGCGCCTCCCTACCTCATACCTGATCCACTACATTCTGACTTAAAGGAAAGATAATTCAGTGAAAGATGGAAGTCTTGGTCTTATCAGGAACTGAAGTAAACCCAAAGCAGGGCAATTAAGAGGGGAAGTCACTGACAAGAACGGTAGTGCCTTGTTAGAATAAACCCCATATTTCCTCCTTGGGAGTTTTGCAGATTGACACGTAAATGTGAGAAGTATTTATCCCCAAAGGTTCCCCAGATAATTATCTTCCTCAATGTCATTGACGAATCTTCAAAAACAAGTTTTCATTTGCTTACATCACAAATGGGAAAATCAAAGCCCAGAAAGGTTAGGTGACTTTCCCAAGTTAACACCCCCTGTAGTGCTGAGGCCTGGATTATCCAAATGCAGCCCTGGTGTTTTTCAACATGCCATTCTGCCTGTAAATAAGTAAGTAAACAGATAAACCAAAAAATAAGAAAGAAAAGAAGAAAAAGTTGACCAAGATAAGGCTTTAATCCAGTGCTCTAAAGAAACTGGAGCCTGAGCACAGATCCACAGTCCACTATCCATACAGCATGGCTCCTTTAAATACGGGAGAATCATTTATTTCATTTATCACCCAACATATGAACAGCATCTATCAAATGCAAAGGCCATACAAGGCTTTACAGAAAAAGTACTAAGAAATCAAACAAGGTTGATGTTAGAGCTCTGGGAACTCATGGTGCAGTAGAGAAGTAATGCATGTAATCATACCTATAGCCAAGGAAGGAAGAAAAGCAAAGAGTAGAAGCTAGCATGTATTGAGAGAAATGATGAGGTGAAAGCAAAACACAAATGATAGCCAATGCTGATCAAGCTTAGGAGAACAGTCATCAATAGCATTGGCTCAGAGTCCCAGTGCTACTATTTCCTCACTGTGTTACTTTAGGTACATCAGTTAACCTCTCGGTTCTTCAGTGTCATATGAGAATTAAAATAAATAATATGTGTGATGCACAGAAAAGTTATTGACACTTTTCAAGTACTGAAAAAAATAACCTGCTGTAATCCTTGCTGCAAACACTTTGCATCTGTAACCATGTTTAATCTTCATGACAGTGCCATGGGTTATATGAATGTAGCTTCATTTTATAGATGAGGAAACTGAGGCACTGAGTTTTTGCCACCCGCCCAAATTTACTGACCTAGTAAATAAGGAGTTAAGCTCTAGGCTCAGGGCAGTCTCATTGAGGTTCATTCTCTTTATAACTGTAAAACATTGTTTCCCAGGACTCACACCAGAAGTGCAAGTTTAAAATTTACTCAATCCAAAGTAAATGTTGGATCATTTCAAACATGATTTAACATTTTCCCTATGCCAGGTATCTCTTAGCTTATTGGAGATATAGAGAAAACAGCGTAGATTCTAGCACCAAGTTCCGGAGAGAATATCATATCATATCCCTGTGGAAATTAAAGATTTCTTTTTTAAAAAAGTATTCCAATGTTAGATCCCACAGCTTTCCAATACATGGCTTTCACTCCAAACAGACTTGAATCTTGGGGCCAGTTTGCCTTCCTCCCACCCACTCCTCCTATGTCATCTACCAGATTGAAAGCTTTGATGTAAGCCAAAGATAATAGTAAGACAACGACCCTAAGAATAGGAAGTGACCTATTCAAGATTATTTTTTAATTGCATTTTAGGTTTTGGGGTACATGTGAAGAACATGCAAGATTGTTGCATAGGTACACACATGGCAGCGGGATTTGCTGCCTTCCTCCCCTTCACGTATACCTGGCATTTCTCTCCATGCTATCTCTCCCCAACTCAAACCTCCCATCTAATACAAAGATTTTTCTAGCAACATCCTCAGTGGTTCTTGAATATCTCTAGAGACAAGAGATTACCTACATCTGGAAAAGCATCTCTTTCCGTGGGCATACAATTCTGAGTTCCAGATATATCTTTCTATAAAATTATAAATTCTACCCACAATTCTAGTTCTGTCCATTAGGATACACAAAATACATCTGATCTCTGTAATTTGTGATGTAAGCAAATTTTTAAAAATTGGACCCATTCCCTCACTTTATTCAACTTCTCTGTTATATTAGATTCTTCCTCAGAGAGTATGGCTTTTAGGCACATCTCAAACACTCCCCTGAATAAAGTATACAGCTTTTCAGTCTCTACCTTAAAGATGCCATACAGAAGCTGACTTTCAATCACCAGAGCCTTATAGCTAAACTTCTTCTTGAGCATTCTAGCTTTATGAATGTCGTCTGAGTTTGTATTAGCTCTCCTCCACCTTGGGAAGAGAGAATTCAGTGCCAGAAGCAATATCGTTAGTTCATCTGCATCCCTGTTGGGGACCAGAGAAGCAGGTAATTAATTGTTTCTCTTCTGTGCAAGGCAGCCGGTTTTCTTTGGAAAAGTTCATTCCTCATCCAGCAATGGCTTCTGCAATTAAAGCCATCCACAGCCAGGAGTTTGATTAATAACTGGGAAGTTTCTTCTTTGCTGAAAAATGAGAAGAAGAGAAATCAGATAGGGAGAAGCTAAATGCATTTGCTTAGCCCAGAGCCTGGCTAATGCTATTTCCAGAGAAAGCTGTAGTAATTCCAAGGCACTAAGAGGGAGAGAAAATCTCTTAAAGGTTTGCAAAGTAATGGATCCAAAGAACCAGATGTGCCTGTTCCTCAGGAGATGAGCAGAAAGGGCTGTAGTCGGCAGTCTCTGGAGCTGGAGAGGATTTCTCCACACAGATGGGAAAACCAGGGCCCAGAAAAGGGAATCTGATTTTTCCAAGGTCACACAGCCTGCCAAGCAAATCAAGGCCAGCTGTGGCCAAACTTCAAATTTCACAGAGTCATAGAGCCACTTTGCTCAAGCTGAAAGAGCAGTGGGACAGTGATTAACTATTAAAATTGAAGAGACTAAAACCCTGAATCCAGAATCCTAGTTCACCAGGCAATCTTCTTTCTATAATATCACAGTTGCCCATGGCAGAAGGCATACTTAGTGACCTAGAATAAGAAATGTATAAAAGAAATTGGCCACTTCATAAATTCTACTCATGGTTCCTAGTTTTTCCCTCTGTGACTCTACCAAGTAATTAAAATCCCCTCCTTCTTTACAGCTTAGAATATCCTAAAGCATTGGAGCATTTTTCTCTCCCCACTGAGCTCTCAAGTTCCCAGCACTTCGCCTTAAAGAGCCTAAAGCAGTTGGGAGATGGGGAGTGGGAGCTTGAGAATAGCAGGATGGTGAAAAATGTCTGTGGACCATGGGGCTAAACTGTCAGCATCAAGGCAGATCAGCAAAGGCAAAAAGGAGGCAAAGGCAGGGCAAGCCAGAAAGGTAGTAGAGGCAGGCTGGAATGCTAAGGGCACAGCTGTAGTCAGGAGATAGTGAGTGAGAATGTAGCCCTATGTCGTCCAAGGCAAAGCACAAGTCAGAGACTAGGACTAACAGAGTTTATCGAGAGGTCTGGGAGCTAGGCTGTCAAAAGTCGGTTCCAAGTGAATTCTTGTGGACATTGCATCATTGCAATCATTTCACTAGGGAAGTTCTTGAAAGTCCTGGGACCTATTCCACAGTGGACCATTATGTTTGATGACTCAGCCCTCCGAGAATAGGTCTTGACAGAACCTGGCGGACATAGAGACTCTCCCAGGTCAGAAGGCTGGAATGTTGATGAGAAGAAAAGCCATACTGTGTTTGTAAGAGTCAGAAAGACCCTGGATCTAAATGTCAGCCATTCTTACTAGCTACATGACCTTGAGCAACTCAATTGTAAGCCTTGTTTTTCTTATTTATCAGTAGCTTTCGGTGGTGATTAAATAAGGTTATATATTTAGAGCTTAATATAGTACTTGACACATAATAAATGATAAAAATCACTGCCAATAACAGTAGCAGTATTTAATGCTACTAATGTAGCAATAATGTAGTAATAATGATAAACGAACACAGGTAATAATAATTAGAAAATCGACCATTGTAGCATGCACAGTTGGTTGCATAGATTAAACGAGGAATTGCAAACTATGGCCTACGGGCCAAATCCAGCTCACCACCTGTTTCTGTGCGGCCCATGAATGACAAGGTCTTTTACATTTTTTAAGGGTTGAGAGAAAAAATCAAAAGAAGAACACCATTTCATGACACATGAAGAGTATTCCAAATTCCGTCATCAGTGTCCATAAATAAAATTTATTGAAACACAGGATGCCCAGTCATTTACATTTTGTCCATAGATACCTTTTTTGCTGCAACCACAGAGTTGAATAGTTTCAACAGAGACTGTATGACCCTCAAAGCCTAAAATATTTACTGTTCAGCCCTTTAGAGAGAAAGTTTGCTGGCCCCTGGATTAGACTCTCCCCTCTTGCCTCCTACCTCCCATCTCTTTTAGGCTCAGTGCACCCTTGACCTTCACACTCTACAGGCTGTCACAGGCATGTTTTGCTAGCTCTGAATGTGCACTGCAACGGCCAAGCTGCAACCCTATTTTTGCATCCTCTGACACAGGGACAGTGATAATTCTCCATGTGGATGTGGACTGACAGACAACTCCCCACAGGGACTTGAAATAACTATTTTCCCCCAGAGTGCAACTTCCTCCTCCCCTGTGCAAACACACATGCTCTTTGCAAAGACCTAACAATTCAAGTCATAATGGAAGGGAATCTCACCTATTTTATTGCCATAGTTACCGAGATTGCAAGTTTAGATGCTGTATTAGCAGTAAGTGCATGGTAATAATAGAAGTCAGGGAGGAGGGGACGAAAAGGATTCTGGCTCCTGTTTCTCCCTGCAGCATCCTTCAGGGCAAATATACCAGAGACAGTTTGCATTAAATTGCAAAGTTGGCAGTTTTCTTTAAAAAAAAAATTCCAAATAATCGCTTTAAATTCTCTTGTCTTCCCCCGCCCGGTTAACCCTCATGCAGCTCTCCTCATTCTGAAACAATGAAAAGGAGGTTAAAAGAAAAATAAGTGGCCAGGGTTACCATGGAAACCAAAGTGGAAGGCAAGTGAAAGTCAATTTAAGGTTTAAATGCGTATGAAGCAGATGTATGTGTGCGGACATATTTGCATATAGATATCCATCTCCCCTCCTCTCTGCTATCCATAATGTGTTCTTCCTTCCAGGCCCACCTCTGGACCGTCCACCTCCAGTGAAATTGTCCTGACAATTTCAAGCCCCGGTAATCTCTCCCCTCTGGAACTCCATTTGAACTGCATTCTGGACACAGGATAGGCCTCTTAATATACACTGCCCTGGAAAGGAACCGGGAAAAACCTTTGAGGTCACTGAATACTCTGTGCTGGCTTATCTGTGTGCCTTTGCTCTTGCTGTTCATGCCTCCTGGAACGTCCTTGCCCACTTCCTTCCCCTGAGTGATTCTTATTATCCCCCAAGTCTCCGTGTCGATAGTGATTTCTCTTCAGTGCTTCTCTCAATTCCTGGCCTCCTTCGCGTTTCCTCATACTTGGTTATGGATGCTTCTTTTATGCTCAAATAGGTTCATCATGACTAATTACACTAAGTTGTAACTGTTGCTTACAGAACAACCACCCCTCCCCAGACTGTGCAACACTGGCAGACAAGGGGCTGTTTTACTTTGTGTACCCTTACTGCCATGGATGTAATACTCTAGTACGAATAATTCAAATCACACAATCTAGGTCAAAACATCTATTTCCACATGCAAAAACAGTTGCTAATGTTATTATTAATGGTACCAATTGTTATGATTACCTTCAAATGCACCATGTTCAACTTTCCTTTGTTGCTTTGAAGGAAAATCTTGAATACATGAGGTATGTGTGGAAAGGGGAAATGTAAGGGCTGCGATGGGGGAAATCTTACCCTATCAAAAATAGTTAAAGGACCCTGGAACTTCTGACACAGATGAGAAGCTCAAAAGGTGTGTTCTTCTAAATTCACTTCTCAGATGAGAGTCCTGGGTTAGAACATTTTCTTCAGGACTTCAGAGAGTAGGTGCAGGGGGAAATAAAAGTTATGGAGCAGAGTTTGTGTTTCATAGGAAAACATATGCAGAGCTTTAAGGCTGTTCAACATAAGAAAAGGCTGTCATGTGAGATAAGAGAGTCCCCCAGCATAGGAGCATTCAAGTGGGCGTTGCATGAGTAAATACATCAGGACATCAGGGAATAAAAAATATGATGTGCGTTTAAGCATTTGCAAAGAGAAAACTGGAGTTCCAGGGCACAGAGGTGGCTGTGGCCAGAAGTGGTGAGGAGTATGCAGAACTGAGTGGAGAAGTTAAAACTGTAGCTTACAGATTGAGCAGAGAAAACTGTGTTTTACATTATTTCATTTTTTTTCTGCAGGAATTGGGGACCATGGAAGGATTTGAGGTGGAAAATGACATGATTATTGATATGCTTTCGGAAATTCACACTACTGGGTATAAGCAAGATTGAGTGGAAGACACAAGCCTGGAAAATATTATGCAGCTGCTCCAATAGTCCAGTTGAAGGAGGCCTGAATTAAGGCAGCGGCAGGAGGGATGATGAGGAGCAGGGATGTTAGGGACATACTGCAAAGGTGTAAGGGACAGGCTGTATCAACCAGTCCTTCCAAGTAGCTTCCAGTCACTGTCTCCCACCCCTATGTCTGCCATCCTGGAAAACAAATCAGCCTTCCTTGTTTGCAAGAGCAGACTCAAACTGTCACTAGGCTGCGAAGGTTGCAGTCACCTTGAGTGGATTCCCCACGCAGCTCAGTGAGAAGCAGAGCCTTCCCTCCGCTACTCTGTCAGCTCCACTTTGCATCAAAACTGCTTTGTGTGTCACCAAGTTATTAAAGTTGTGGACTGCAGTGCTGTGTCAGGTGATGTTGTGCTAAAACTGGGTCAGCAAGGGCTGTCTCTTCGGCAAGACGTGGGCTCCTGGTGTCCCCACATGCCAGCCCCAGTTGCAAAGACTCCTTGGCTGCCTCTCCCCGCTGGCTTTGAGAGGAGGACATAATAACCCTGTAGCTTGGCCTTTGTATTCAGCAGCTCCAGGGATAAATAATTCCCTACAAGAAGATTGAAAAGGGCTCCTCTGTTCTCTCGGTCATTCTTTGTGTCCATAAAGATGACAAGGTCTTGGCTTTTTCAATTCTCTTTTGAATCCTTCCTTTTCACAGATAGAACAGCTATAGAAAGTGAATAATCAGGTGTTTGGAAACCGGGCACCCAAGTTTCCCTTCTCCTGTTCCAGAGAGCCCAGGGACAAAAGGGAAACAGAGGGTACACAAACAAACAGAAATATTTTCACAAAGGGTAAAAGGTATCAGGAAGAGACACAAAACTCCACTGTAGAAGGAATGGTCTCATGACAAGGGAGACACAGAGATGCAAGTTTGGGGTCAGAAGAAGAAATAAGTTCCCAGGGGCCTATTCAAAGACAGAGGGAGCTACTTCAATTCAATTCAATTCAATCTAGTTCATATTTATTGAACACCTACTATGTCATAGTTGTAGATACATCCATGAACAAAATAAACAAAACAAAGATCCCTGTCCTTGTAGAGTTTATATTCTAACAGAGGGAGAAAAATAGCAAATGATAGATACAAATAAGTAGATTATTATGTAAATAATTACATAATGTAAATCATATGGTATGTTAGAAGGTGATAAGCTATGGAACATTTTCATAGGTAAAATCCATTTAAAAATCTATGGAGAAAAAGAGAGAGAAGGGAAAGGAGGAATGCCAGGGGATAGGATTATAATCTTAAAAAGAGTGTGTAGGCTTCATTATAAAGGTAATGTTAAAACCAAGAAGTGAAAAAGGTAATTAAGTTATACTAATGGATTATCTGGGGGAAGCATGTTCCATGAAGTGGGAAGATCCATTTCAAAGGCCCTAGGTAGTAGTAGTGTACCTGGCAGGTCCTAGGCACAGCAAAGTGGTCACTGAGGCTGGAGCTGCAGAGGTGATAGGGAGAATATAGAAAACGAAACCAGAGCAAGATCAGGGAGCACCTACAGGTCTGTGTAAGGACTTTAGTATATACCAAGTGTATTATAAGGAGCTTTTGCCCCAGAAGATCATGAAAGCTCAGCATAAAGTGGAACATAATCTAGAAAGATATTCTAGAATAACGGTTCTCAAATGAGGATCATTTTGCTTCCCAGGGGATGCTTGGCACTGTCTAGAGACATTTTGGTTGTCACAACCGAGGCAAGTGTGCTGCCAGCATCTAGTGAAAGGAGTCCAGGGATGCTCTTGAACATCCTACAATGGACAGGACAGCCCTGTACAGCAAATAATTATCCAGCACATATGTCATTAGTGCCGAGGCTGAGAAACCATGCTCTAGAAGAAAGTAGAGCTTCAGCGATTGGCAGACTACATGATGTTTGAGTAAAATGTTCCATTGCTTTTAGGAGAACCTAACAGATCAACTTACCCTTTAGGTATGGTAGGCATAGCGCCTAAAATCCATGATATTTTCAGAGGGCCATGATAAGTTTTAAATTTTTGATATCAAAAGAAAAATATAGAGTTAATTTTGCATTGCATTTATCTTTATTTCAAAACAGTCCTAAAATAATGCATTTTTTTTAATGGACCAAAAGGAATTCATAAGGGGAAAGGTGCCTAGGGAAAGATGGCCCTGAACGCAGCCTTCTCTGTCCTTAGACTTGGAATTCCTCTATTCTAGTCCTTCATCCACCAACTGTGCTCCCAGTCCTAACGAAATGAATCTTGTC
Organism: Sapajus apella; assembly: GCF_009761245.1. Classification (NCBI taxonomy): domain Eukaryota; kingdom Metazoa; phylum Chordata; class Mammalia; order Primates; family Cebidae; genus Sapajus; species Sapajus apella. The sequence continues at coordinate 3,025,748 of NW_022437016.1, read as the reverse complement.
CTGCTCTCTTTCCTTTCCAGGTGTGTAGAGTTCTAAACATAACTTACTGCAGAATTCAGGTGAGCAGAATTCATTTTCATAGAACCACTGAAGAACACTGTCGAGCTAGATGGGTCTTTGGAGCTTAGCTTCTCCGGCTACCTCATTTCATAAGATTAGTAAAGCGAATCTCAGACAGCAGAGACAAACTGATTAATTTGCACCAGAGTCGGAGCTCAAGGAATCATCTCAGGACTCATTTTACCAGCTTTCATTTTCTAGTCTCACGCTTGATTTACACCAATTTCCTCAAAATGAGTCTCATGATATCCCATGTAAAAAATAAAAACCCCAAACTCTTAACATCATCCTGTGCAATTCCATGACACTTTTCGGTTTTCAAAGCTCTTGAGTACACTATTTCATTTGAGCTTTACAATAACCCTGTGAGATAGAGAGAAGGCAACTTTTTCACGCCCATTTCTGAGATGCTTAAACTGAGACTCAGGGAGTCCACATGACATGCCCCAAATTACAGAGCTAATATGAGGTGGTCTTACAGACTGAAATGCCAATCCCCTGACTGCTCTTTCAAGACGGTCTTTCAAGTCATCACTTTTTATTATTCTCGATATGTTGTGCGATATCTAGAACATACTTTGCATTCAATAAATGCTTTTTGAGTGAATAGCTCAACTGTTTTGTTTCACAGATTAAATCATGTTTCCAGAAACAGGTAAGAGTCTGATACATTGTAGTAAGATAGATGCTGGTCTTTCCCACAAAAATATCAGCAAAGAAAAGGGGAGTAGAAAGACATTGTAATTTTAGTTCACTTGAAACAGAAACAACATTATACTTTATTGCTTCTCTGTGTCATTTTCATAAGTATAGAAAATAAGTACAAATATGAGAAAAAAATGAAAGATGATAAGGTGTCAAAACTTCAGATTGTCTGGGAATTACTGCTTAAGGGAACCAAATAAACAGATTGCTCTACAGACTTGCTAGTCTCCCTGCCCTATATTGTTCTTATCTTTTCTGCTGGAATCATTCAACTCTGGAGATTAAAGAAAAAGAAAAACACAATCCTATCTATTTTGTACTAGGAAACAAGTAGGAAGAAACAAACAAAATTGGTTATTAAGCGAATTCTGACCCGGTCCTACACACTGGGGTTCCCTGGGTGACCTGTGCACATATCCCTACCATATGGTCTAATTATAGAAACTGGGATTTTTCCTCATTCATTCGCTCATCACAATCTAATAGTGAGCACCTTCCATTTGTCCTCATTGATTCTTCCATTTAGTAGCACATATATATTGAGCACTCACTGTTTATGAGGGATTGAGTCTGGTGCTGAGAGATTGAGAAAAGAAGGCATAGTTTAGCTCTCTAGAAGCTCATAGTTCAGGTTGGTGTGTAGGAAGTGCACCTGTATATAAACCGACAGCTACAAAATCAGGTGATTAGACCTAGAAGCGGAACACGGACAGAGACCTCTGAGAACAGGCAGTGGGGAGTGATTGATTCTATTTAGCAAAATAGGGTGATTGGAGAAGGTTTTGCAAAAGATCCCAAAATAAGAGACATGGAAGACACTTCAAAAGGAAGTGAGAGGGTGTTCTGGGTCTTGAGAGCAGCATGAGCAAAGTCAGACATGCATAAGAGGCCATGTCACTTCTAAGAAAGCTAAAAGTATCCCAATAATAAGAAATTCCAGTCCTGATTGCTTATGAAGGGCTAGGCCATGGGTTATTTTACACACACAATCTTATTGAATCCTCCCTTCAGTGCTGAGATTTACCTGACTATTACGTGGACGGAGAAGCTCTTGTCATCGACAGGAAGCGGGTAACCTACAATTGATATTATAGCATAGCTAGTAAAATGAGCCAGTAATTGAACACTGATCTGTCTGTTTCCAAAGCCCATATTCTGTGCTGCTACCCCATTTTATTGATGGGAAAACTGGGGTTGAAACAGGTGAATTCCCTTGCTCAAGGGTCACATGGCTGTGACAATTGAATCCAAAACTAGGTCCAGGTCTGTGTACTTTCCACTGCCCCACCCTGTCATTTGGTGCAGGCACTCATTAAAGAGATTTCAGTGTGGAGGCAGAAGTGTTTGTTTTGTTATGTTTTTCCACCTTAGTGACAAGAGCTGAGCTACACAGCCTCAAAAATAAATGTTACCCTTATAGTGTGAATAGAGATATCAATACAAATTGCCTCTGAGTCTTTTGCATCATGAAAGGGAAAATATACTCAGCTGGAGCAGTTTCACGAAAATATGAAAGAGAAAGAAAAATAATAGGCTGACTGAATAAGGATATGGAAGTCCTTTGGGAAGAAATGCCAAAAAATAAAAATAAAAAAAGGCAGAAGATTTTAGGTTGAGGCAGTGGGAGAACTTGGGAGTTGCGAGAGAGGGTAGGCAGAAGCCAGGAATGTACAAGATATAAGAAATAAAAAGGACGGCAAAGGCTGCTCTTGTATAGAGAAGCAAACAGAACACACATCAGTAAAGATGGCTTTGTCTCAAATCCACAGAGGGAAAATGAGGAAGAGTATTCTAAGAAATTAATGGAGGAAATAGCAAAGAGTTGAGATTGAGAGTCCCACTGGTGATAGAGCACACATCCCAGAAGAAGGAAAAATGCATAACTGAGAAAGTTATAGCCTAAGAAAAACAGTAGTAACACAAAGGGGAAAAGCCTAGAGGCTTAGAAAGGAAGCCTTGAAGGATGACAATAGAATCACACAAACACAGAGAAATTGCAAGTTATCGTAAGGGGGCATATAACACAACTAAGAAACAAAGAATGTGAGCCCTGAGTGAACAGCAAGTGCAGATCACTTGAGCATAAGAAAGAAGGCAAGGCAGGATGAGAAAATAGAAATGATTCATGAAGGGAGCAGGGGTCGATAGCTAACACTTATTGATCATCTGTAATGTGCCCAGTATTTTATATATGGTCTATTATTTAATTGTCCTAACAGTTCTATGTTGTCAGCATGTTTAGACATATTTTCCTGATCCAAGAGATATTAAGAGCTTTAACCAAGGTCACACCTCTCAGTGCTAGAGCAAGGTCAAGGATTGAGCTGTGCCTATGTCCAGAGTCACTCCTTTACCTATATTTCAACCTGTCTTCATCAAGATTGGTGGGCTATACACAGGTCACTAAAGAGCAACATGTTTGAAAATCCTATTTAGTATGCTCTCAGATGTTTAAAATACAACAAATGGTATTGTAAAACCATTTCAAGTGATTTGCACATTGCTAGAAACACGGAGATCACTCCATAAATGTTGGTTTTAATGATTACATTTAGATAGAAATTGGACCTGGAAAATTGATGTGATTTATATGTGAGCAAGAATAGAGATTTTAAAAAATAGAGGAAAAGATGCTATAATTTCTCTTCTGAGAGCTGATGGTAAGTATCTTTTTCCAATCCCACGTATGTTGACATCATTTTGGTATCTTGAAATTAGCTATGGTGGGAGTATTTACACCATAGAATTTTGCAAACAGAATCAAGGCTGTCTATTCCTCCATGTCACGCCTGTAGAGCTGGTTGTTAAATATTTACCAGCATATCAGTCTATATATCCTGTCTGGGTAGGAAGATGTGTGATCTTAGTTATAGAATAAAAAAAGTTCAAAAAGCATGTTTTTAAGTAAATTTACCATCCCCTCAAAACACATGAAACTATACTTGTAGAAACAAGATTATTTTCTCGAAACAAGAAAAATAATTTATTTGAAAGAAGACTTAAATGTCTTAGGGAAAAAAGTATGATGTGAGGAAGTGGCTATGTATGATCTGTGAAGCTACATGTCAAAACTTTGAACTGGGCAGCAGATATTCAGACATGTGATAAACTCAGAAGCGTAATAAAGCATGTATGAGAACGGCCTTTGGAATAAAGCCATTGGAGTTTAAATTCTGCCTTTGCCACCTGCTATCCATGGAATCTTAGGCCAATTAGTTAATTTCTTTGCTACAATTTCACCTGTAAAATAAGGATAAGAACAGTGCCTCTCAGAGGAAGTCCATAGGACTTGGTGAAGCAGTACAGGTCAGGCAATTTGCTCAGTGCCTGAGACACAGATTCCACAGACTGCATGCTGGCTTCCATAACTATACCTAGCCAGAAACTGGACCTGGGAAATTGCTACAGTGTATGTGCACAAAAGATGATAAGAGAGGAAATAATACCCTCTTTTCTGATTATTCTAGGGTAACAAATGCAATGAATTCCTCAAATGCTGGAATATTGGCAATAACATACAGGAGATCCTTAGAGATGACAGAAAAGGCATTGTGGAGATCTCCGTTTCCTTCCTCTCTCAGTGGAATAAGGCGAATGGGCTTTATCAGTGTTTCTCACATCTGCTTAATGATCAAAGCATCCAGGTAAATTTCAAAAAATATGTACTTCCTCTTCATAACTTAGAAGAGTTTCATTAAGTCCTTCAAGGTTGGGATCCACGAACTTCTCTCTTTTTCAAAGCACTCCTCACCAGGAGATATTGGTTATTAGTTAGGTTTGGTGACCACTTAACTACATCTCAGTTCGAATCTGTCAACCAAAGTTAAAATTATTACCTATCCAATTGCAGGCCTAGCCCAACCCCTGGATGTTTCTCTTGAACTAGCTCCTTGCCCCAGAACTGGGGGCCCCTGACCATTAAGGCAGGTCAGTTTGGGAAGTCACTGCCTCCCAAGGAGTTCATTCAGTGTTGATTAGGCCTGGTTCCCCTGAAATCTCAGACTTAGGCTAACTCCAAACCTGTTTGTGCCCTGTAATACCTAACCACCACTCTGCTCAGGGTCAAGCAGGGTTTATGGAAGGTATATGCCAGCACACAACCGGGCATCTGGTGAGTGCTTAGGAAATATCCAAGGGGCCCTTATGGGGCCGAAATCCTACTGGAGTTGAGTGCACTAACAAACACTGATTGATACTCTGGTAAGAGAAGGCTTCCAGTAAAAATGAGTTTTAGCTACACTTTGAAGGTAGAAAGGGTTTAAGGAGATGAAAATTAGGTGTTGGGAAATGTTGGAGCTCCTTATTCTAGCAAGGGATGACATTAGAAATGAGTTTTACATCTGTCATTCATGGATGGTGTGGTGGATGGATTAAAAGGGAGAGTATGGGAGGCAAGAAACCTCCCTTGCATGGTCTATACATACAGAGAGAAGCCAATGGGCACAGTATGGTGGGAGGATTTGAAGCCCACAAGGGCAGCTGGGACCATGCAGTCACAGAGTGGGGGTATAGCATTTATAAAGCCCCTACTCTGTGCTGATGGCCTGCCTCCACCGTCTAACTCCCTCCTCATCCTAATCTGAGAAGGCAAGCATCTTTATTCCCATTTGGTATGTTAACAAACTGAGGATAACGATGGTTATATGAGGCTGAAGCCTACTCATGAAAGAAGTGGTAAAAATCAGGATTTGCACCCAGGTTGACTTGTCTCCATATGTAAGGAACAATAACACATGTAATTAAACCCCAGATTTTTCGGGAAACAGAAAATGGTGACAGAGTAGTGATTTGCAGAGGAAGCAAAGAGAGTATCTAGATAAAAAATAGAAGGAGAGAAACACACACACACACACACACACACTTATTACAATCTAAGTGAGCCTGTCCCCTCGTTCTCTGGCTAATATATTCTGAGGCGAGTTTAGGGGATCTAGGAGAGAATGACTTGTCAGCTCATAGGAAGTGAATGATAGCATGAGAATTAACGATAATCTTATTCTCCTCTTTCAAACCCTCCAAGGGACTAAGACGCATGTATTTTTTTTTTTTCTTTTTTCAGAAGAGGTTCATTTTTCCTTTTGTAACCACTGGCCTAGATTGTATCTCTTTTCCCTGTGGTGTTTGGTCAAATACAACCTGATACGTGATGAGACTGAGCCTTTGCTAAGGGATACAAAAATTTAAAACAAAAAAAAAGAAAACCAAATGCATGCTAGGCATTTCCATTCAGAAGGACCTCCTCTCTCTTCCACTTGGGGCTTTTGCTCAAATTAAATTACCTTCTGCCTGTTGTCACCACAGTTCTATATATATCTAGTGCTTGAGCTATTGAGATAAATGAGTGGAGCCCAAGTTGTTGGGTCAGGCCACAGGAGACATCACAGTTGCTACCAATTCTCAAAAAGAACAGATTGTGTTTCTGGCCCTGAAAGCCCCACTCCATGCTTTGTGGGACAGAGCTAAAAAGGGCAATAGTATCTATGTCTCCTGATTTTTGAGTTCCTTTTGTAACAAGATCAGGAACCTCTTTGACATTCATCAAAGCAACTGAGGGTAAAGTCTCCATGTTCAAATGATGGGTTCCTAAGGTCCAGTCATTTCCCCTTCAATCCACCCACCACACTATCCCGAGTAGCAGAGTTACACCTCACTCATTTCTGATCTTTACCCTCCCTAGAATAAAAAACTTCAGTATTTCTCAACATCTTAAGAGACATTCCAGACCCTTCTGGATCTGGCCCCCTTCTGCCCTTCTGCTTTCTTCTCTTCTTTATCTTACCTGTATTTTTATTACTAAAAACAATTGTAATAATAGGCATCACAAATTGAGTGCTTACTACATGACAGTGTGGCAATTAATTTCTATTCATCATATTAATTTATTTTATCCCATTATAACTCTGTGAGGCAAATGTCTGCAGCATCCTCGATGTACTAGACTAGATGATGAAACGTAGGAGCAGAAGAGTTAAGTAGTATAACCTGCCCCAGGTCACATAGCTTCTATGTGGTAGATCAGCGATTTAGGTCTGTCACCAAACCTCAAATCACTACCCTTTACTTCATGTATGTCACGCTACAATATAATCACATGTTTACATGTCCGTCCCTCTGTCACCTAAATCACCAACTCCTACCTAGAGATTAAGAATTGTGCTATTTTTCCCCCATTGTTTTTGTCCCGTGAACAGAATCATGGTAGGCACACAGTATATATATATAAAAATTGGGGAAATACACACATACACACATATACATATATATATATATGTATATGTGTGTGTGTATTTCCCTAATTTTAATATTTGTATATTTTTATTTTAAAAAAGAAGAGGGGCAATATTGTTAATAGATGGGGTTGATGTGAAGATTTTTTTTTTTTTGGAGACAAAGTCTTGTTCTGCCACCCAAGCTGGAGTGCAGTGGCATAATCTCGGCTCACTGCAACCTTTGCCTCCCAGATTCAAGTGATTCTCATTCCTCAGCCACCTTTGTAACACGACGCCCAGCTAATTTTTGTATTTTTAGTAGAGATGGGGTTTCACCGTTTAACCAGGCTGGTCTTGAATTCCTCAGCCTCCCAAAGTGATGGGATTACAGGTGTGAGCCACCATGCCTGGTCTCCCAATTGTGTTTTATTATATTCTATTTCTTAGAAGTAGATAAAAGTATGGCAAAAGGTCAAATCTCTCTCCAGATGAGTTCAAATTCTTCTGTGACGTCTAGATTCGTAATGCTCTAGGGTGGGGTTCCTACCTGCTCTGTGCCTTAGTTTCCTATCTGTAGAGTGGAGTAGATTAATTAATTCACTTAACCACTTTGAAGAGTGCTGTGCATGGATGAAGTTCTTCATAAATGAAAACTATTATTGTCAGTTGGCTGCCATATCCAACATACTTTGCATAATGTAGAAAAGTATACATACTTTTAGAAATGTACCCAGGATACTGCTCTTCCCTGTCAGCGCAATTAGACTTGACCCTACTGAGCATGGAGTTCATACTTTATCTGGATTTTTGTGACATTCCTCTTCAGGGGCTGGAAGATAGCATGAGCTCAGTCAATGTTTTTAAATGAATAGTCAGTCCTCTGGATTATGCCTGTTCTACCATCCAGGCTACGGCAGTACAGGGATTCTCAGTTGCTTTTCTAGTTTATATGTCTACGAGAACAACATTCTGTTGCGTTCTTCCACATTTGTTTATGAACTAGTTACTGCAGTTGACTACATGTTGAGACCATGCAGCATGTGTCAAGCACAATGCTGAGTATACGGCATCCATCACCCACTTCGTAAAAACACCTTGTATTCCAGTACCCTAGTGTACTGGGAGTTACTAGTGAACCCAGCTGAAAACATTTCCAATGAAACTTACAGAGGAGGGGATACCTGTGTGCATTCATTTCACATTCCCTATCTCCCAGACAGCTCAAGTAGCACCTTACTGAGGGTCAAAAAAAGCAAAGAAAAAGAGAAAACCTCTGCAGGAGGCTTCTCCTAGACAGAATATTGGTGTTGCTACCTCAGAACAAAGGCTTTCTGCTCCAAGCCAGCCAGAATCTCCTGGTGAGCAAAAGGCAGGATCCAGCTCCAATAACAAGCTTTTATTTCATATCCAAATGAAAAATCCTTTATTTCAGATCTAAGTGCATGTAAAGCTGCAACTCTTGGTTCTTATTCCATATCACAGGTGAAAATAATGGGCCAAGTCTCATGCATAGAGGGACTGACGTGGGCTCAGTTTATATATCTCCTTGTTTATATCTGTCAACAGAGCTGCCAAACAATAAATGAGACATTTGAGGAAATAATCAGCACTGTCACTGGAGTTTTCAGCATAATTTGAACAATCATGCTTAGGACATATTTCAGGGAAGGATTTAAGAACTCGGCCTTTGGAATTAGGCACATATGGGCTCTAGTCTTCCATCTTACTATCTGTAATTTACTAGCTAAGTTATTTGGACGGATCAGCTCAATCTCCCTTAGCCTCAGTTTCCTCTTCTGCCAAATGGAGGTGATGAAGACACCTGCTTCACAGAGTGGTTGGGAATATTAAATGGGATCACGCATGTAAAACACCTAGCATAGGGCCTGGTACATGGAAACTGCTCAAAGATGGTTTCACTTAGTATAAGTGGACTTAAGGATGTTTTATTTTTTCATTACTATGATCTTTATTGCTATTGTTTGATGGTAGTAGAAAGAATCCCTATAGTGGATAGAATGCTAAGCAGAAGTTTTGGAAATGTCAAAAACAAACAAAACAAAAACAAAAATTAAGATCACAAAAGCTAAACCCGCTACAAGAAACCCACAACATAAAACAGAATCAAGTAGAACTGCTCCAGTTGACTCCTGACTTGATTCCCCACTCCTTTTCCTCCATCTCTCCCCTTTTCCATTATTATTGGTAGAGGTAGCATTATCAACAGAATTTCACTACAGGTATTACCACCATCACCACCACTAGCCTGGTGGCTCCTTCATACAAAGTCAGCATGCAGTGGGAACAGGAATATCTGGCTCAAATCCAGGCCATGCCTCTCACTGTCCTTGTCACATCAGGCAGAACAGGAGGCTAGTTAAGAGGGCAGGGAAGGGCAGGCTAAGCCTATAGCACCAGTGTGCCCCATCATAAAGAGTTCTTTCCAAGGTTTCACTGTCTGGTGCTTCACATTATGTCTCTACTGATTGCCTGATATCTTGGCATCCCCTTGAGGGCAGGAGGCAGTTGTATCTTCTCTTTGCACCTTTTCACCATCTGGTATAACACTTTGCATTCAAGGAATAATCTAATTTCTGTTTCTATAGCTGCTAATTTCTAGGTGATGGATTCTATCCAACTAGAATGTCTACTCCAGGGAAACAAAACTGCCTTATTATGAGTCTTTCACTCTTTGTCATAAAAATAGGAGAAACAAGTGGATGGAAGGGATGATGGCAGAGAGAAGGCAGGACTAGATTGCAGCTCCAGACAGAGCAGCATCCAGAGGCTTGAATTGTGATTTTTAGCTACAGATTAACTGTAAAAACAAACCAGCCATCCCAAGAGGACCCACAAACCCTCTGAAGGAAGTGGACTGCTCCTGCAGGACCCAGAACACATCCACAATCCTCGGAGTACCTCAACTGTGGAAGTGGGAAAGGAAAACTCTCCTCTCCCAAACACACACTCTCACTGGAGAAGGTGAAGGTCCGTTTTAAGAAGTTTCCAACTTTACCTGGAGCTGAGTCAAGTTAGATGAGCCAAGCAAAATTCAGGATTAGGAAGCAACAGGAAGGCCCTGGGAGCTTGCTGGGTCCTCAAGCAGCCCATTCCTGCCTGGCACCACAGAGATCCGTTGGAAGGGTGGCCAGAGGAGCAGGGGTTAAAACTCCATAGGGAGAAGGAATTTTCTAGCTAAACTTTGTAACAATTTGAATCAGATGAGAAGCATCCAATTCAAATGGCCAGAACTTAAGGGAGGGATGCAAATCCGGGGGGCAGACTTCAAAGGCGAGGTAAGAACTAAAGCCCTTTTCTTTGGCAGCTGGGAGGTGGATAGCCTCAGGCAAGCCTTCAAGCCCGTCTCACCCTCCGCCTGGAAACAAACCAAGGGCTGCTGGAGGTGAGCACTATGGGAGTGAGGCTGGCCCTTCAGTTTGCATAGGACCTGGGTGAGGCCTGTGACTGCCAGCTCTCCCCCATTTCCCAGACAATCTGCATGACTCAGGAGAGGCAGCCATAATCCTCCTAGGTACACAACTCCAGTGACCCAGGATTCTCACCCCCATCCCCTACAGCAGCCTCAGCAAGACCCGCCCAAGGAGAATCTGAGCTCCTACATACCTAGACCTGCCCCCACCTGATGGTCCTTCCCTATCCGCCCTGATAGCAGAAGACAAAGGGTATATAATCTTGGGAGTTCTAGGGCTTTTACCACCATCAGTCCCTCTCCACACTACTACAGCTGATACTTTCTGGAAAGTGCCACCTCTGGGCTGGAGGCCAACCATCACAAAAATAGAGCATTAAACCACCAAGCTAAGGACCCTTACAGAGTCCATTGCACTTTCTGCCACCTCCACCAGAACTGGTGCTGGTACCACAGCTGAGAGATCCATGAATGGTTCACATCACAAGACTGTGCAGACAACCACCAATACCAGCCTGGAGCCGGGTAGACTCACTGGGCGGCTAGACCCAGAAGAGAGACAACAGTCACTGCAGTTCAGCTCACAGGAAGCCACTCCCATAGGAAAAGGGAAAGAGTACTATATCAAGGGAATACCCCGTGGGACAAAATTATCTGAACAACAGCCTTCAGACTTAGACCTTCCCTCTGACATAACTACCCAAATGAGACTGAACCAGAAAATCAACACTGGTAATATGTCAAAACAAGGCTCTTCTACACCTGCAAAAAATCACACTAGTTCACCAGCAATGGATCCAAACCAAAAAGAAATCCCTGATTTACCTGAAAAAGAATTCAGAAGGTTAGTTATTAAGCTAATCCAGGTGGGACCCAGAGAAAGATGACACCAAATGCACAGGATCCATAAAACAAAAATATAAGCTAAAAAGCAAAAGCAAATAATAAAAAAACCGCAAAGTACCCAGACAAAAAAGAGCATGATGAATGCAATGGTACCTCATATTCAATACTAACATTAAATGTAAATGGCCTAAATGTTCCAATTGAAAGATACAGAACTTCACAGTGGATAGTAACTCACCACCCAACTATCTGCTGCCTTCAGGAGACTCACCTAACACATAAGGACTCACATAGACTTAAAGTAAATGTGTAGAAAAAGGCATTTCATGCAAATGGACCCAAAAAGTTAGCAGGATTAGCTATTCTTATATCAGACAAAACAAACTTTAAAGCAATAGAAGTTAAAAGAGGAGACAAAGAGGGACATTATATAATGGACGGTAAAAGGCCTTGTCCAACAGAAAAATATCACAATCCTAAACATATATGCATCTAACATTGGAGCTCCCAAATTTATAATACAATTACTAATAGACCTAAGAAGTTAGATAGACAGCAACACAATAAGAGTGGGGGACTTCAATACCTGCTGACAGCACTAAACAGGTAATCAAGACAGAAAGTCAACAAAGAAACAATGGATTTAAACTATATGTTGGAGCAAATGGACTTAACAGGTATATACAGAACATTTCATCCAACAACCACAGAATACACACTCTGTTCAACAGTGCATGGAACTTTCTCCAAGATAGACCATATGATAGGCCATAAAATGAGACTCAATAAATTTAAGAAAATTGAAATTATATCAAGCACTCTCTCAGACCACAGTGGGATAAAACTGGAAATCAACTCCAAGCCTTCAAAACTATGCAAATACAAGGAAATTAAATGACCTGCTCCTGAATGAGCACTGGGTCAAAAACAAAATCAAGATGGGAATTTAAAAATTCTTCCAACTGAATGACAATAATGACACAACTTATCAAAACCTCTGGGATACAGCAAAGGCAGGGCTAGGAGGAAAGTTAATGGCCCTAAATGCCTACATCGAAAAGTCTGAAAGAGCACAAACAGACAATCTAAGGTCACATTTCATGGAATTAGAGAAACAAGAACAAATTAAATCCAAACTCAGCAGAAGAAGCAAAATAATGAAGATCAGAGTAGAACTAAATGAAATTGAAACAAAGAAAATACAAAAGATAAATGAAACAAAAACCTGCTTCTTTGAAACAATAATTAAAATTGATAGAACATTAGCAAGATTAACCAAGAAAAAAAGAGAGAAAAATCCAAATAACCTCACAAAGAAATGAAATGGGATATATTACAACTGACACCACTGAAAAACAAAAGGTCATTCAAGGCTACTATGAACACCTTTTCACATATAAACTAGAAAACCTAGAGGAGACGAATAAATTCCTGGAAAGATACAAGCCACCTAGCTTAAATCAGGAAGAATTAGATACCCTGAATAGACAAATAATGAGGAGCAATTTAAAATGTTAATTAAAAAATTATCAACAGAAAAAGTCCAAGACCTATGGATTCACAGCAGAATTCCACCAGACATTCAAAGAAGAATTCGTACCAATCCTTTTGACACTATTCCACAAGACAGAGAAAGAAGGAACCCTCCCTGACTAATTCTATGTAGCCAGCATTACCCTAATACCAAAACCAGGGAAGGACACAACCAAAAAATAAAGCTACAGACCAGTATCGCTGATGAACATAGATGCTAAAATCCTTAACAAAATACTAGCTAACCAAATCTAAAAACATATCAAAAAGATAATCCACCATGACCAAGTGGATTTCATACCAGGAATGCATGGATTATTTAGCATACAAAGTCAATAAATGTGATACACAATATAAACAGAATTAAAAACAAAAATCGCATGATAATCTCAATAGATGCAGCAAAAATCATTAGACAAAATCTAGCATACTTTTATGATTAAAACCCTCAGCAAAATTGGCACACAAGGGACATACCTTAATGTAATAAAAGCCCTCTATGGCAAACCCTTAGCCAACATAATACTGAATGAGGAAAAGTTGAAAGCAGTCCCTCTGAGAACTGGAAAAAGACAAGGATGCCCACTCTCACCACTGGTCTTCAACGTAGCACTGGAAGCCCTAGCCAGAGCAATCAGACTAGAGAAATTAAGGACATCCAATTAGGTAAAGAGGAAGTCGAACAATCACTGTTTACTGACTATATGATCATTTGCCTTAAAAACCATAAGGACTCCTCCGGAAAGGTCCTAGAACTGATAAAAGAATTCAGCAAAGTTTCCAGATACAAGATTAATCTACACAAATCAGTAGCTCTTCTATACACCAATAGCGACCAAGCAGAGGATCAGATCAAGAACTCAACCCCTTTTACAATAGATGCAATAAAATAAAATAAAATACTTTGGAATATACCTAACCAAGTAGTCGAAAGACCTCTACAGGGAAAACTGCAAAACACTGCTGAAAGAAATCATAGACGACACAAACAAATGGAAACACATCCTATGCTCATGGATGGGTAAAATGAATGTTGTGAAAATGACTGTATTGCCAAAAGCAATCTACAAATTCAAAGCAATCCCCATCAAAATACCACCATTGTTCTTTGCAGAATTAGAACAAACAATTCTAAAATTCATATGGAACCAAAAAAAAAAAAATTGCTGCATAGCCAAAGCAAGACTAAGCAAAAAGAAGAAATCTGAAGGTATCACACTACCTGATTTCATACTGTACCCTAAGGCCGTAGTCACCAAAACAGCATGGTACTGGAAGAAAAATAGGCACATAGTCCAATGCAACACAATAGAGAACCCAGAAGTAAAAACAAATACTTACAGCCAACTGATCTTCAACCAAAAAAAACAAAAACATAAAGTGGGGAAAGGACACCCTTTTTGACAAATGGTGCTGGGATAATTGGCCACATGTAGGAGAATGAAACTGCATCCTCATCTCTCACCTTATACAAAATCAACTCAAGATGGATTAAAGACTTAAACCTAAGGCCTGAAACCATAGAAATTATAGAAGATAACATTGGAAAAAGCCCTTCTATTATTCTAAGTGAAGTAACTCAGGAATGGAAAACCAAACATCATACGTTCTCACTGATATGTGAGAGCTAAGCTGTGAGGATGCAATGGCATAAGAATGATACAGTGGACTTTGTGGACTTGAGGGGAAGAGTGGGAGGAGGGAGTGGGATAAAAGACTGCAAATACAGTAGAGTATATACTGCTTGGGTGATGGATGCACCAAAATCTTACAAATCACCACTAAAGAACTTACTCATGTAACCTAATACCACCTGTACCCCAATAACTTATGGAAAAATAAAACAAAAAATACAAGAAGAAATTGCTTAACTCTGTTATGCAACTTAACAATTTTGCAGTAACAAGATGATTACTTTACAACAGCTTCTCCAATCCTTATGTCGTAACATTCTAGGATGTTTATCTATTTCTTGTAAGGGAGACTGGGTTCACTCCAATTCTGAGAAAGTGTTTAAAGCCAAAAAACAAATTGTATTATGTCAAGACTGAGTTATAACTTCCTAGTGTCACACGGCAAATTTGTACCAACACCAGGATGAGGATTCGTGACTCCTGAATGCAAGACGCCACAAACCAATGGGCTTAATGCTAAGAAATTACCTAGGCTCCTGTCTGGTCATATGCTCCCCTTTTCATAATGAAAGCACACAAAAAATATTAATATATTTGATGACTGTGAAGTGCCTTTCACTGTTTTCTGCACTTTGTTTGTATAAGCACTGATTTAATATATCATCCTTAACTGACAGATACACAAATTGAGACATCGTCCAGATAAATGTCTTTGCCAGGGTCAACTGATGCCAATTAACTATTAGTATCCATGCAATTCATCATTTATACTATATATTTTTCCTCCATTATGCTATAGATGGTCTTCTACTTATTATTTCCCAGATTTATCATTTATATTTTTGATCTTCTTTTAGGTTAAGAACTTAAAGATCCATCTGCAGAGCTATTCTTTTAAAATTTCCAGCTCAAATAACCCCTCCTCTGTTAAGCCTTCTCTCATTGCTTCTAGGAAGAGCAACCCTCCACTCCCCACCATCCTGGATGGTGGCATAACTGTGTGTGTGTGTGTGTGTGTGTGTGTGTGTGTGTGTGTGTGTGTGTGTGTGTGCATTGACATGTCTGTCTCAACAAAATGAATCCAAACTCTATACCTTTGGGGGTACTTCTTGTTCATTTACTTCTGCAGCTTCATGTGCCTTTTTAACTGCAGAGTAGCTTCTTTATAAATATTAACTGGCCAGATGAGTAAAATAAAGAACACTCTCAAGGAGAAAAAAGGAAGTGAAAACTTTATTTCCATGAACTAAACTGCCAACAAAACTGAGAGGTAGATATTATCCCCATTTTAAGCTGAGACAAACAAGACAGGTAGTATAAGACAGGATCAGAACACAGATGCGTCTGATTCCCAAAGCTTTTGTTTTCTCTAGTACATGAGAAGAAAGAGGCACATTAATGGTCACATGCAGAAGCAGTTAATGTGGTTCACAGACAAGAAAGGAAGAAAAGGAGCAACGAGAAAATGAACAACAAAAAATAAGGAAGTTGGAATGCTGACAGGTCAAGGCAGAGAGAAAGACAAGACTTACTAAGCAAGAACTAATTTAGTGTCCAATAAGAAAGTGCAAAGGAAGGAAGATGGTGGTGACATTTAGACAGCTTAGAATGGCAACAGAATTGAGCTTCAGATATTTGGAAGAGTTTTCTTCAAAACTGTGGCAAGAGCCAGAAAAAGTGAAGGGCACAGACAAGAACCTGCAGCAGGCAAAGAGGAAGCATGATTTAGAGGCAGATGCCACAGCTCAGGAAGGAAGTACCTTGACCCTACCGCTTGAGAAGGGGCATGCCTGGGAGCGCTGGCACTAAGGACACTGTTGGTTGCTATTTGCAGTGGCATATGGATGAAGGATGATAGCAGCCCTATAGTGATATAAGGGACCGCCATGAATGGCATGTCAAGAAAGAAACCAGGAAGGGATGAGGAACTAGAGTTGTCTGTTTTTATCAATCCACAACTGTGAAGTTTATGAATAAAGTTTACTCTCAACTGACAAGAATTTGCATATGGTAAGAGTCACAAGGGGTCGAATGGTACCTCTGTGACGAGCAGTGTAGGAGCCTGGGAGATATCACTTTAAATGTCAAGTATGGGAAAGAAAAAATTATAATTGTAAGCACTAATCCACAAAAATGCTTGACTTCAGACAAACTGTTCTCTTCTCCTTTGAAATAATTAAAACTGGCCAAGTATACACATTGCTGAAATAGAGGATACTCCTGTAAGAATGACATATAGCTTAATTTAAAAGCTTTTTGAATATGTGGGCAAAACTGAAGATATTCTTGGGTTTATAACATGGGGCAAAAGAGAAACTTCTCCTTCAAGGGATTTTCAATCCATTATCATAATAACTCCTTGCATTTATAGAGCAATTCCCTAAATTTTATTGGATCTTCTGTCTCACTTGATTCTCAAAGCTTTTGCAGAAGACAGTGCAAAAAATAATTTTATCTCATAGATAAAGAAACAGAGGCCAAAGAGCAAAGAGATCAAGAAATTTGCCTTTGTTCAATAGCTTGTCAGTGGTGGAGCCATTTCACTATCAAAGTCTTGCTTCCATAGTCTTTCACCTACAACTCAATGGGGTTGATAGCTTAATCCTGGTCAGAACTGAGGGGACATGGGAAATATTATAAATATATGGATACAACATGACTTGATGAATGAGTCTTCCATTTGCATATAGCATCGGCAGGTTTCAAATGATAGAATCACATGTTAAGGACGCTGGAAAATCTGGATGATGGAGTTACACCTCTTATCACAGAATAGAATTCTTGGAATGAATACTTACTCCAATCCCCACAATTTATAAGTAAGGAAACAGCCCTGGAGATGTGAACATGCTACAATGTCGGAGAACTGGCCTGACCCTCAGCAGCAGTTTTGTTCATTGCTTTCTGACTACCAAATTTTCTTGTGACACCTTCAAAATTTTTCCAAATCTGAGTAATTTTACGTAACTCATTTTGTCCCATTTTTTCCAAAGTTGGCCCACATTGCAAGCTTAGTTATATTTTAAAGAGATAATTCTTGGCTAGTCATAAAATTTATCATAAACGGTGAAAATAAACATATAACCATTAAAGGTAATACACTCATCTGTCAACCACATAAAATCATCTCATTTACTAACATGTCACACTTTGAAGATACTGATCTAACCTAAATGTCCCATTTTACAGATGAGAAACTTGAGCCCAGAGGTGGGCTCCCAGTGGCAGACCTGAGTCCTAAACCACACTACCTCTACCTATGCTCACTTACCTGATCTCAGCTGTTAATATGCCAGTAACTGGCAAAGGTGTGCCCTGCTTTCAGTGGTGCTAGACTGTCAGACTTGGACAAGAAACTGAAGCCCCAGCTAATTCAGCCAAAGATGATGTATGCAAAGGACTCAGCAACAGCTCAGCTGAGTGAAGCACTAGCCAGAGATTCATCCCTTGCCATTAATTTCAAAAGTGCTCTTTGCAAGCAGGAAAATTTTGACAGCAGGTATTTTTCACTGGGGAGTGTTAGACCCTTCAGAAGACTCAGGATCTCAGCTTAAAGGCCAAAACTACCGAATTTCAACCCTCAGTGATCACTATTCCAATTCCCCTCAATGATAAGGAAAAAGGAGTTTCTGGGAAGACTCACAGTGGCCAAGCAAGTCTCTGCAAGGAGATTCTGTGTTTTTCAGGGAAAGTGATTTTTGGAATCGTAATACTCATGGCAAGCTGATTACTTAGCAAAAGTGGAGTTAAATTTTACTTTGATATATTTTGGACTGGAAAAAAATCACATTGACAACAGATAACTCAGAGAGTTTAGAGAAGATCATGACATTTTTCGGGCATACATTTATGTGGGGGTCCCAGCTACCCAGGATGATAAAGAAGAGAAATTGGCAACATGGTAGGTAGAAACTAGGAGAACTAAACGATTGCTAGAACACAACATCTAAATGGATATAGTGAGCTCAACATCAAATAGGCAAACTCTAGCATCCCTAAGAGTCTGATCTGGTGGGATTGAGAAGAGTCAACTATAGAGTGTAAAAAAAAAAGACATGATCTGACCAAGGAGATGCCTTTATTTTTTAATAAGAATGATTACATATTCCATTCTGTTGACCTTGCCTTGGCTATCATGAATCTTAACAATAAATCTCAAGAACAAAACCAATAACCATATTAAATGTGGGTTATTAGTCTCCATTTTCCATTATAACATTAATTTTCAAATCTGCCTGTGCATGAAAATTACTTGGGGAATATTTTAAAATATAAATTCCTTAGGCCCAACCTCTGATATTGAACCAGAATTTCTAGCAATAAGAATCATAAAGATAGATAATTAGTACGTAGATACATAGACACATAGATAATAGAATCAAAATCCTTAAATGATTCTTAAGCCAAGCATTTGTTTTAAAGTGAGAGTTTGGAACTTGGTCAACTTGGTCATCTTCATATATTATTTCCATTGTAATAATTGAAAGAAAATGAGCTGTAGATTCCCTGAAATTCTTTAGGGTGAAAATGAAGGTTGCAAAAAGAGGCTAGAAAATAGGAAAGCTATAAGGGAGAGAGCAAGTGACCTAGAGACACAAGATTTAGGAACAGGTCTTGGGATAGAAAATACTTTGCTCCAGTTCCATCCATGTTCTCACTTATGGGTGGGAACTTAATAATGTGCATACATGAACCTGGATAGTGAAATAATAGACATTGAAGACACAGAAAGGTAGGAAGGGGGTAAGGAAGGAGAAGTTACCTAATGGGTACAAAGTACACTGTTTAGTTGATGGTTACCCTAACAGCCCGGACTAAACAATTATGCAATATATTCATGTAACAAAATTGCACTTGCACTCTCCAAATCTATAAAAATTAATATAAAGAGAAGAAAATACTTTTCTAACCTTGAAGAGAGCCTTTGCCATCCATCTAAAAAAGAATGAAGTCAGAATAGTGACAGCATAAAGTTGTCTTTTTTTTAATAGTTTTTTTTTTTTAACTCTATTTTTACATAGTGTCTCCCAGGGAATCCCATAAATAGAAAGAGTATGTATTCCTTTCTGGGGAGCTGAAAATGCTTCCCAGAAAGAATCTAAAGGGAAGGCAAAGTGAGTCCCAGGAAGACGGGTCATGCACTAGCATCTCCTGACCAAGACCTAGGAAGACAGAGGGACAAGGAAGATCCTGGGGTGGATGTGGATAGAGTCAGGTTGAGTTGCTTCAGGTCAGTCCTGCCTTGCTTTGCCCATGGGAAATGGGGTATTGTTAGTATGAGCCAAGAATTCAAATTGTCAACTGGCTGGTTTTGATTTAATTACATAGTGAGATAGTTTCCTAGGAGCATACAACACAATCCTTTCTCCTAAACGTGAGTTTAATTTTCAACAAAACACTTCTCTTATAAACATCATGTCGTTTCGAAACCCTTATTGCCATTCCCAGAACTGCTTGCAGCCTTTCAGAAACCCATTATTTTATAATTATAATCAAGGCTATTAGGACAGGACAATTTGTGCCAAAAAGCACATTTACACTCAGAATTGTCACTTAGCACTGTCACAGGAGGGATCATCTTTATTTCTGTAGAAATCAAGGACAGTTGCAGACTCTGCCTTTTAAACTTTTAATTTCTAGATGGCATGGGAGTTACTGACCTTGTCTAAATTAGTCTCCATTCACTTCCACTAACCACCCCGGCAGAGTAGCCAGGACATCACAGCAAGCGATTATGTGATGGAAAGACTGCAGCCCCAAGAATCAGGCCAACCCAAGTTCATACCCTGGTTCTGCTCCTTCCAATTGAACAACTCAGTCCTTTTATTTCAGTTTCTTCATCTGTGGAATGACGAAGCTACAAATACCTGCATCAGAATGTCATTTTAACAATTAAATGAAGTAATATACAAATAAAATAGTGCCAGGCATGCACTAAAATCTTGGCAACTTAAAAAAAATACAGAAGGTGTAGCAAGTGTTATTGTGATTAATACAAGCTGTGTGACCTATGGCAAGTTACTCGTCCTCTCTGGGCTTCTTTTTTCTCATTTCTGAAATGAGAAGAGCAGCCTCTAACTCACAAGGTAGCAGCAACAATCAGATGCTCACCTATGGTGCTCAATATAGTTGGTTCCTTTTGATCAACCACTTACTCCACAGATTTTACTTTGAGTTGAAAAGTTCAGTGATCTCCATAAGGGCAGTCAGAGTGTGTGATCTTATTCCAACCATCTGGAAAGTCCTAAGCTTTTGGAACTTACCCCATAACCTCTGTGTTTAATCACAAGTCTGTGATGCCCATCGGGAAGTCAGATCAACAATAGACATAATAGAACAACGCTAAGCATGTTGTTCAAAGAAAAGCCTGATTTGTTCACTCTTAAAAATCTTTAATCCCATAAATCTTTGATTGATTTTTTTCCTGCTCTTATGGCTGTAATATAAATAAAGGCAAGTAATAATAATAATACATTTCTTTGTTTAATATCAGTCAAAATTATAATGTTGAGTTAGGAGGTTTTATCATTTTGTGAGAGCAGGGTGCTATTGGCATAGAACAGTATTTAGAAGCCCTGTCTCCGCAGGGAAGTGGACTTAGATCCTAATCTCCCTGCTGCCACTAATGAGCAAGTGACACTGGACACATGATAGAATGACTCCCAGACTCAGACTCCTCATTTGTAAATTGGAAATACTTTAATATCCTCCTAATTCATTGATGTGACAAACTAAATGAGATAGCACAGATAAAGTCCTTGCAGAAAACAATTGATCAATTAAATGTAACTATTGCAACTATCAACATTATTGTTTTAACCAAGTAAGGTCTGCTAACAAGGTATTATTTCCTCCATTTGGTGTATTAAGACCTGAGCCTCAAAACACTTGAGTGGCTTTCACGCTATCACACAAGTAGATGGATACACTGCCTTAGACTGGTTTTCACTCTCCCAGACAGTTCACTTCACACTTTGTGCAAGTTCATTTAAGCCTCTCTAGGAGCCTGCTGATGAACTTTCTATAAACTTTCTGAAAAGTTTATAGAGTCCAGAAGGAGGGTGGGTTCTGACAATCCCATGAGTAGAGACTGAGTCAGAAAGAAATGCCTAATTTTAGCTACAGTAATTTCTGTGGTTCCACAGGCTGGGAAAACAGCAATTACTTTAGTGCTGTTACTGAGAAGACCTCCCTGTACCCTCTTTATCAAGTCTTAGAGGAGTACACATCCGTAAGGACAGTGTCCCTGTATTGAACATAATACATTATTTTCAACCCTTAGAACAACCTTACAAAATAATACTTCTTTTCTCATTTTACATTTGAGCTAAGCAGACTCTCAGAGAAGCGTAGCCCAAGGCACATGGTTGATAAGTAGTGAATTTGAGTTTTTGCTTTCTCCAAAAGGCACACTGTCCAAAACACCAGAAACAGGGAAACGCTGTGTTAATGCTCATTCTCAGTGTCTTTCTCTCCTCTTTTTGTTCTATGTCCAGATTTTCTACTTATTGTTGATTATCTCTATTGTTTATGCATCCTTTGTTTGAAGCTCCTTCAATTCCTTTGTGGAAAGAGGATTATAAATAAATCATTTGGTGTGTATAACATACATGCATATGTATTGGCTTAATGATTCCCGGTTTCAGTTGAGAAACCCTTGACTAGTGTCAACCACACAGAGAACTGCAGGAGTTTCACTTCCTGTTTTGCCAACTTTAAGCATGAAGCAATTGGGTGTGGAATAATAAAAGTGTCCTTGAGTGAACTGGAGGCCTAGGCTCAGTTTTGTCACTTTCCTACTCTGTGGCCTACTGACAAATTTACTCCATTGAACTTCAGCTTTCTTATCAATCATATGGAAAAAGTAATTATTCATTTGCTACCTCACTCAGCTAGTAAGATATTTAAACATGATTATAGTTGTGTGAATATGTTTCAAGTTGTATCACACAAATTTAAGGCATTATAATTGGCTTTAATCTCTCCTTATTCTACCCTTCATCCCTCTTAAATCCAGAGGGTTTAAAGGGCTACAAAGAGGCTATCTGAGGCATGACTTTACTCTTTCTTCTCCTTCTGTTCTACGCATATAATTTCTTTCCCTTCTTGTCCACCTCACCTGCCATGTCTAGAATTTCCATCTGGGAGAGGGAACTGACAGGAAGTAGGCCAATGTCAGCCTTGTATGTAGGAAATACTCCAAGTTGTATGTTGATCTTCCTTCTCAGAGCCTTGTATATTTGCTTAAATAAACACATACACATAATTCATATTCAAATATGAATATACATAATTCACATTCAAATATGAATAGAGCTGCACTTAAATGTAGCACAGGCACACAAAATCACACATTTTCAAGCATACTTAGAAACTGATGCATACATCTATAGATAAACAATGATACATGTATGTATGTTAGTTCCTTCCTTACCCACAGTTTCACTTTCCCAGGTTTCAGTTACTCATGGTCAGTCATGGTCTGAAAACAGGAGAGTATAGTACAATGTTTTGAGAGAGGCAGCAAGAGAGAGAGATCACATTCACATAACTTTTATCATAATACATTGTTATATTCAACTTATCATTTGTTGTTGTTAATCTCTTACTGTGCCTAATTCATAAAATGAACTTTACCTTAGATATTTATGTATAGGAAAAAGTACTGCATATATGGGGTTTGGTACTATCTGGGGTCTCAGAGATCCACTTGGGGTCTGAGAACATAGCCACCAAGGATAAGGGATAAGGTGAGACTACTGTAAAAGCACCACAAGAGTAGGGAACCCATCTCAAACAGCCATAGACATCTACTTCAAATGCATTTATTCTTCAAGAAGTATAATCACACTCTCCTCTATACAGATATGGTCACACACTTCCAAATACACACAACCCTGATAGGGACACACAACCCTGATCGGGACACACAGGTGTATGTTGTTCAAAGGCATATGTTGTGCAAATGCATACATTCTCTTTCACTAGTACATGAGACATAGAAACACATCCAGGGATGTTCAATCACCCTAGACATGCTCAAACCAAACACACTCTGACACACTCTGTAAAATATCACTTCTGAGTGTTCTCATAGTTCCAGTTTTGACAATTGAGTTTTGTTGTCTTTCCTTTTTTATAGTTTCATTCAGATATAGTTGATATTACAAAACTCCATATATTTAATATATACAATTTGATGAGTTTAGACATAGTCATATCCCTGTGAAACCATCACCATGATCAAGGTGATAAATATATCTGTCACCTCCAAAAGTTTCCTTTTGTAATGGAAATATATACCAACTATATGGTAATATATACCATGTATTACCAAAAGTGCATATGGTAAATATACTTCATGAGATGTACCCTCTTAGCAAAATTTTAAGTGCATAATACAGTATTGTTCATTATAGGAACTCTGCTATACAGCTGATCTTCAGAGCTAATTCATCTTGCATACTATAATTTTATACCAATTAGAAAACTCCCTATTTCCTCATTTCTCCCTTCCTCTTTTTCCCTAAGAACCACTGTTCTATTCACTGCTTCTATGGGTTTGACTATTTTAGTACCTCATGTAAGTGAAATCAGGCAGTATTTGTCTTTCTGTTACTTGCTTATTTTACATAGCATGATGACCTCCAAGTTTATCCATAGTGTCATAAATGGCAGGATTCCCCCTTTTTTATAGGCTGAATAAGATCCCATTATATGTTTGTGCACACTTTCTTTGTCCATTTATTTTTCAATGGACATTTGGGTTGTTTCCATAACTTTGGAAACAGTGATTGTGAAAAGGGCTGCAATGAACATGGGTGTGTAAATATTTTCTTGAAATTTTGATTTCAATTATTTTGGGTATATACACAGAAGTGAGATTGCTGGATCATAGAGTAGTTTTATTTTTAATTTTTTAGAAACCTCCACAGTGTTTTTCATAATGGGTACATCATTTTACATTCCCTCCAACAATGTAGAAGGGTTCCAATTTCTCCATATCCTTGGTGACCCTTTGTTTTTATAGCAGCCGTTCTACCTGGTATAAGGTGATATCTCATTGCGGTTTTTATTTTCATTTTCCTGATGATGTCCTCATTGTCCTTTTCTTGAATATTCTGTTTCTGGGGAGAATGAATGAACATTTTTTTTCTGGGAACTCTCTTTATACGAATGAACCCCATTAATCTCAGGCACATTGTTTTCTCAATGATAGCATCCACTCTTCCCAAAATGTGGTCAGGGAGCAGTGCCCAACAGGAAGCAACAATGTATGTACTCCCTGCATTGAATCCCATCTCAAGTAGTTCTCCTGGCAGTGAGGAGGTGCAGGGGAAGGATCCCAGCCCTCCATTCTCCCTGAAGAGATTCAGAGGTCCATTAAACATCAATTGTTCTGAAAAAAAATTCTGCTGCAACTCATTTTATGGGGTCACCCCAAGTATATAAGCCCATATGTTTCTGGAATCAAGAAAAGGTGACCTCCTGAGGTCATCCCTCTTCCTTCCTTGCCCAAATTGTACATGATATGACCAGGAAGTGGAAATTTTCTTTCCCTGTTTAAAAAAAGTACCGTTATACAAATTATTTCAACACTGCTTTCATGACAGTCATAACTTAAGAGGCATTAACTTTGGAATGACATTGAATGACAAAGTGACAGAGTGTACTTTACGTGCTTCCTTAAAAAATGGTGGTCAAATAAATATGGATATTCGAAGCACATCCTGAACAACCTTACTTATGATATTGGCTTAAAGACATTAAAAAATAAAAACTGGATATATAAAAATAAAAATACATCAGGGGTTGTTAGTTAAAAAACAGAGCATTCTCAAGTATGACCAGGATGATTGTGAGCATGTGTTAATTAGGTCTCCTTAGGAATTAGCCACTAAACTTTAACCTCTGTAAGGAAACTGACTTAAAATGGAAGGTGCATCTTGCATCAGGAGCCCAATGAGTCATCAAGTAGAATTTAAATTCAATGGAAAAGGAAAAAGTGAACACCCAGTTCAGTCAGTCAAAACTACCAAAATGGTTTTTATGATGGCTATAACATAATATATAATGTAATTTCCATTCAAAAGACTCAGGAGAACAATGCCTCTTTCTGTTTTCTCCGTCCTTATTCAACTTGATGAGGTAAGAGTTGAAATGACTTTCTCTGTCATGGGTTCCTTGGCTGACTTGGTTGAAATGCCCACCTGGAACACTCTGTATTTTAGTCTAGCATTTATTCCGTCTGCACTGGAGGTGCCATGAGATTTGCATTCCCATGTATCTTGTGAGCCATACAATTACTTGTCCTTAGCATAATGCCTGGCATGAGGCAGCATTTAATACTTGTTAACTTAACAAGTGTTGGGCCCAGCTGGGCAAGAAATGCCTCAGAAGCTGTTTTTTGTTTTTTCCCTCTTCAGATAGTTACTGCTACTTGCTAATCGCATCCTGCACCCACTGTTCCTTCTGGACTCCACGGTCTACCATTCAGCAGGGCTTTTCTGAGTCGCCTCCAGAAGATATGCCTCCCCAGGACACTGTCCTCCCACTCCAGGTAGGTGTTCCTGCTGAGAAGGCGGTACAGCTCCACCTGCTGCCTGAGCAGGGACTTCTCCACCTTCTGCAGGACAATGAAGATGATACCAGCACGACTGCTCAGAAACTGCCAGGTCTGAGCAATCTCATATTCAAAGATACACCAGCGGCTCTGGATGAAGTGCTGGGATACCACAACAATCACCTTTCGGCTTTTATGGAAACCTTCATGGATGATGTTGGCAGCAATGGCCACACCGGGAATAA
This sequence comes from Sapajus apella, assembly GCF_009761245.1. Classification (NCBI taxonomy): domain Eukaryota; kingdom Metazoa; phylum Chordata; class Mammalia; order Primates; family Cebidae; genus Sapajus; species Sapajus apella. The sequence goes on along the minus strand of NW_022437016.1, from coordinate 2,999,523 downwards.
AGTCTCTGTAGTGAAGGCAGAGCTGAAAAGGAGGCACCCCTTCTTCTAAATTCTTTACTAGTTCATTCCTTACCCAGTCCTCATCCTGGCTTGAGTAGATAACAAAGGCATCATAGGTGTTTTCACCTCTACCATACTTTATGCAGCCAGCAAGAAGCATCAGGTGAAAATAGAACTTATAGACCAGAACTGCTACAACAGATACCACAAGCACACTGAGCACTGACACACCAATGATGGTCTTACTCATCTGACAGGTGATATTCAAACTCAGCACAGGTATGCCCTTCCTATTTAAAGGTGTTGCGCATTCCATTCGTTCAACTTCCACCAATAGCCGCCTCTGGTCCTTGATCCACTGCAGGAAACTCTGGTGTTCACAAGTACAAGCAAAGTCATTTTGAGTAAGATTTAAGAAAGCTAGACTACTTGGAAAATGCTGTAGTTCCTGATTTTTGGAAGTCCCTATGTGATTGAGACTGTAATCCAGAACGTGGAGGGAGTAGAGATGCTTATAAGGAAATGTATCCAATGCAAAGAACTTGTTGTGGCTCATATTTAGTATCTGAAGTCTGGGAAGTGAGTCAAATGCTGTTGGAGACAACTGCTCCAGTTGACACTCAGAAAGGTCCAGGAATATCAAGTTATTCAGATCTGTGAAGATATCTGCAAGGAAGTTTTGCTGGAAAGAATTTCCAGCCATTTTCAAGACTTTGAGACTGAACAAGCCATTAAAGATGCCATTGAAAGCAACTCTGGTGTGAGTATGAGAAATGTCAAGGTAAATGAGGTTTCTGAGTGATAGAAATACTGAAAACTCACTCATTTGTTTCAAATTGGAATGCTGGAAATCCAAGTGTTCTAGTTGTTCTAAGCCTAAGAAGTTTGAACTCATGGTAATAACATCATTGAAGCTCAGATCTAAATACTTTAGGCTGGTCGTCCCAAAATCAGATTGAGAACAGCAACCTTTGAAACTCAAGCCATTTCTACTGAGATCTAGAAACTCAAGGCTTGGCAGATCAACTTCTGCAAAATGATTCCTACCTTTGTTTTTACTGAAAGTAAGCCTTTTGAGAGATTTGAGTTTCAGTGGAGGAAACTGTTGAAATATACAGTTAACTAATTCTAAATGTTGCCATCTGAAATTATAAGAAAAGTCTTCTACTCTTTTAATATACACACTCAACAGGGAAAATGAAGAAACATTTACCAAACAATTAAATAAGTCAATAATATCATCTGGAAAGTTGTCTAAGTATGCTAATCGGAATTCTTTGATGGTCAAATTGCACAGGCCCTCCAGAGCAGATTTGTCAAAGTCTTCAATATTTCTTTCATTTCTAAATTCTCCCAGAACCAAACGATGGACTTCTAACCCAGCCAGACCGTGAATGCAAGTTTTCATTACATTTAAACTATCAAAATTATTTCTCAAAGTCAGCTTACGGAGCCTAATTTCTTTAAATGCACCTGGCTGAATAAAGTTTATAGGGTTCAGGGACAGGTCTAAAGAGAGATTGAGTAGGGGCATTTGATGTAGAACCTGCAAGTCTTTGCAATAAATATTTTGAATATTGTTACTAGAAAGGTCCAAGTGCTCTAGATTGGTCAGATTAGAAAAATACTCAGGTAATTTGAAAGATTGGATTAGATTGTGAGCCACATTAAGGTCCTTCAAAGTTTTGAGATGTCCAATGGGGAAGCTTTCTAGCGATAACAGATGTGTCTCCACAGCTACCAGTTTCTGTAAACTTGATAGTCCAGAAAAGGCTCCCAGGGCTAAATTCTGGATAGGATTTCCTGTCAATATTAAGGTGGAGAGGTGGCTTAGGCTCTGATATGCACCATCTTCAATTGTGTGGATTTCACACCTACAGGAAAAAAAAGACACAGATTAAAAATATTTCTGCTGAATAGGAACCTAAAATAGAATATTAATCCTAGTCATCCAGCTCTTCATACAGATGTGATAGGTCATATGATTGTGCATAGACATCGAGCAGGACAGATGATAATGGCATGAGCAAATAAGAAGCCCCACAGATTGAGGTATTATCATACCTGCTGCAATGGTAGGCTCTTTTTGTCATGTTATGTATACATGATAAGCAGAAGAGAAAACCCATGTGAAGGAAATCAGCTAAAGATCAATAATTGAGATATATAAGGATCATGTGGTTGATAAAGTATGCAATGGCCTTGGATCAAGTTTAGCCATTTTCTGTCACACAAAATTGTGATCATACATCTTATTGATACAGATAATAAGGATAGTTGTTAGTTGTTAGCCATGATAAATAGTAAATATCAATTTCAAAGATATAAAAAAATTACACATAAGTGTCACAGATACTCTTAATGTTTATAAAAAGTTGTGCATGCATGATAGTGAAATGTTTGAAAGTCATTCTTACAACAGGTACATGCTTGTAACAGGTTTTAGGAGTGAGTTGTGTGGAAGAAACGGAAAACTATGTGCTATGAGAGTTCACCTCCAGATAACTGTTGTGGACCAAGAGATCAAAGTAGGCTTCTCTGAGAACACTTAAGTTGAAAATTGAAAGATTCGTAGAAGTAAACATAAAAGGAGATGAAAACAGCAGACACAAAAGTCCCAAGATTGACAGCAAAAATGACACATGCAAAAATCATGACAAACAGCTCCCATGGTTGGATTACAGACGAAATTGGAGTGTACAATGTGGAGTTGTGGTGAAAAGTTTCCAATTAGGCAGAAGTTTACTAATAAGATGAAGAGTTTTGAGTTTTATCCCAAGAGAAATGGAAGCCATGCTACATACAATGTTAATAGACATGTCCTAGAGACAAGGCTTTTATACAGCCAGCAAACAGCAAGCCAATGATAAATTCCTTTTAGCATTGCAGGTGCTTGTCAGTTACAATGTACAAATAAGTTATTTCTTAATCCAGCCTTAATTGTATTTACAATACTCCCCACCTGTTTTAGCTCCTTCAGCAGTTTCCTAAATAATAAAAGCAATGTGGTCCAAGCTTTTGTTATTTATTGGTAACTAGATAAAGAATAGGCAATGCAGTAGAAAGAATACTGGAAGAGGGGACAAAAGAGCTTGAGTCTGTTGTCTCTGCAGTCCTCTCCTACTGTGTGATCCTGAGTACCTCTTTTCCTCTCTGGGTTTTAGTTATCACATTTTCAAATGAAACAGCTGAACCTGATCATTTTTTAAATTCTTTTTTTTGAATTATATGATTTTACAGCCTATTATTTTATCTCTGCATTGCGCGTTACATCAGACAAGAATGAAAGGATCTTGCTGTGTCTCTATGTCATTACATCAGTGATAATCACTTTAGAGAAGCAGAGTATTAAGACAAAAAGAACATTTAACTTAGATACTGGAGATGTGAACTTAAATCTCTGATCTGTGGCTAACAAGCTATGATTATGTAAATAAGTCAATGGAATTCTTCAAGCTTCAGTTTCCTCATCTATAAAAAGAAATATATATATATATTATATATATGTATATAAAATAAATATCATAAAGCATTCTTACAAGACTAGTTGAGTTACTGTATGTGAATGCTGTATGAAAAGGCAAAGGATGTCTATTGTGCTACTATTTTTGCTTGCCCTAATTCAGAATCTCCTATGGGCTAACCAGAAGGGAAGCCAGACTCTGTGTAAGAACATATTGAAGGTTTCTGGGGCAAGTTTCTTAGGTATCTGGTGGATTGAAGATGAAGATGAATTATATAAGAGACATTGTTTGATGAAAAACTACTTCTTGTTTGAAGAAAAGGGAGAGGTGGTCTACCTTAATAGAGTACTTGACAAAATTTTCACACGGAAAACTGAAATGTAGAACACAATGACATAGATGCAGCTGGTGGCCATTATCCAAAGCAAATTAACAAAGGAACAGAAAGCCAAATGCCATGTGTTCTCACTTTATAAATAAGAGCTAAACATGGAGTACACATGGACATACAGATGGCAACAATAGACCCTGGGGATTACTATAGAGGGGCCAGAGAAAAAGCAGCAAGGGTTGGAAAGCTCACTATTAGGCACTATGTTCACAACCTAAGTGATGGGATCAACTGTACCCTACACCTCAGCATTACACAATGTAACCATGTAAACCCCTGAATCTAAAATAAAAGTTGAAATTATTTAAAAAACTAATGAAATTCTATAATAATAATATTTTATGCTTATAAAATATAATTCACAAAATTTTTAATATATACAGCATGTTAATATTTATTATCACATTTAATCCAGCAGGATAATGTTCATCATTTCCATTGATCAGAGGGAGATGAAGTAATATGCCTAAGGTTACATGTTATAAATATTGGGGGTAAACTTGGCTCAGGTCTTCTGACTCCCACAGGGCTCTATGCACTATGCCACTGCCTTTGAATTGTTCCATTACCCCTTTGTTATATTTTATCTATATCCAAATTAGAGTATAATAGATCATATGTTCATTCTTCTACAGAAATATCTGCTCTAAAAGAGATTTTCATACTGTGGCCTTAGTCTTTATCAAGAATTTCTATAATAAGTAATATGTAAAATGTTTTACAAACTATTGCAGAGAACATAGTCCCTTACCTAGTTCAATTTGCAAATAAGGCCCATGACGATGATGAAAACCCTTTTAGAATTTGGTTCCCTTAAAATGTCATAATGACAATTTCATCTGCCACAACAAATGATATATTTCCCTGCATCAGAAAAGAAAAGCTTAGCCACTATTCCCTACCCACAGCAGATGTTTTCTTTTGATTTTGACATCTTTCTCCTTGGGTTACTTGTCTTTTTCTAATTCCCTATCCTCAACTCTACTTTTAATATTCTAGACATTATTTGAATCTTATGCAGTTCATGAAATCTTTCTTGACTACCCACCACAGAGAAGGCCCCTCTTCTGAACAACACAATTTGTAACCTCTACTTTAAACATAGCATATCACCTATTATTATATATCACTATCTTTATATTAGCTTCAAGATCCAAAAACTCAGAATTAAAATTTGTTGAATATATACTGTATACCCATCACCATATCCAGGACTTTAAGGTATTAACTCTTTCAAGAAGATATGCCTCCTTAAATATGGAGGCTGTGTGCTATATATTAATATATGCCTGTTTTCTTGCAGAGTGTACAACATATAGCAAGCAGTCAATAAATAGCTGCTTATAAAATAATTTAAGCTAATTTTCTCTCCTGTCTTAGAAGAAAGGCTAAAATTAGAATTGTCCTTAGAAACTGTCTCGGCCAACTGCCTATTTCTCGGATGATAAAACTGAGACCTGGAGAACAGAGGTGGCTTGCTCAAGGTTTTGTAGCTAATAAGACATCTAATGTGTGAATGAATGAATACGTGAACGCAGAGGAGACTCCACCAACCAAGCTTTCTGGTCCAATAATGAAATTATAGGAGAAAGAACATCTCACCTTGTGCAGTATGTAAAAGTGCATTCATTACCTGGATAAATCCAGCACCTGCAGTTCTGGGAAATTGAAGAAGCTATGGCTGCCTAAATGCCTCAGGGGGTTAAAGCTCAGGTCCAGGTTCTTGGTTGAGAAGGGGATGTTGTCGGGGATTTTGTAGAAATTCAGTTCCATGCATTGATAAGTAATGTTAGGAACCACCTGCAATGATTACACATAAAATGAAAAGTCTTTACTGCATGCTCTGCCAACTCCCCTCTTTTAGACTAGAGACTCAGTCGGGGAGGGGGACTCTTCTTGTGCAAGCACAAAATCCAGTCACTTTTTTTTATCCATCCATCCATCCATCCGTCCATCCATCCTTCAATCCATCCGTCCATCCATTCACTCAATTCACACTTATAAAATGTCTAACTCTAGATTAGAAAGTAAAGAGCACCTATTCTGTGCTCAGAATTCTAACTTCTGTGATAAAATGGCAGCATTTGGCAAGAAGCAATGGAATCAGGGGGTAAAGGGCTGAGGCTCCAGAATCTGAAAGCTCTGGGTTTCATGCCAGCTCTTTTGTGTGGTTTAGGGCAACGTCTTTAAAAAAACTAAAACACCCAGGGCATGTCGGGGTGGTGGGAGGTGGCTAGGGGAGGGATAGCAAGGGGTGGGGGAATTGGGGAGGGACAATATTAGGAGAAATACCTAATGTAGATGACAGCGGGGGAGTGGGATAGATGCAGCAAACCACCATGGCACATGTATGTCTACGTAACAAACCTGCACGATCTGCACATGTACCCCAGAACTTAAAGTGTAATAATAATAATAATAATAAGGAGAAGAAGAAGAAGAAGAAGATCAAATGCCAAGATTTTCTAATGTCAAAAGAGTTATAGTTATGTAAACCACTATTTATGTTTCTGTTAAGTGGGTCTTGTTCTCAGCAGAAAAAGGAGAAAGTTTTTAACCTTAAAAATGAAAATCAAATCAATTTAAAAATATACAATAAAACTCAACAATGACAACAAAACACCCTCAGTGAGCCTCGTTTCATCATATGTCAAATGTCGGTAACAAAATATCCAATAGCGTGCTCCCTGCAGTAGCACATATACTAAAATTGAAATGATACAGAGAAGATTAGCATGACCCCTGCACAAAGATGACACACAAATTCATGACGTGTTCCATATTTTCATGATCTGGCTGTAAATCCCCATGGCCCTCATTTACCTATGTAACAAACCTGTGTGCTCAGCACAGGTACTCCTGAATTTAAAATAAAAGTTGGAAATTAAAAAAAAATATCTACTATCATTCTAAATATCCCACATTATATAGCACCTTGGGGAGACTATCTGACAGTCAAGATGTCCAGACCTTCCTTAATCATAGTCTGGATTTTGACAACTGTGTTCTTTTTCTTGGCTCACTGAGCCTTGAGCAGAGTGATGTAGAAATAGAGGGAAATCTTTAGAGTCCATGGATTCCCATGGTGGAACCCAGCAAATAAGGTAAAGAGCTTTATGCTGTCTTTGTTCTTATGCTGCTTTCTAGTCTACTTTCCCATACTCTTTGTAAGCCTAATTCTCTAACACTCCCATCTAATTTCTGAACTCTCTCATTTCCTCCAACAAAATTCCTTGCTGAAGCCAGCTAATTGTAGTTTTCTGTTGTTTAAACAAATAGAATCTATTTGAAGGATTAAATGAGATAAGGTATTTAAAGAGCTTATTTAGAAGCCCACTACAGTATTAATGATCAATAGATGTTAACATTAATCATTATTATACATTATTAATCTCTTATATCTTATGTACTTCCACTTAATCTTCAAATAAGCATTTTAAAGATGAGGAAAATTTTAAAGATGAGAAATTCAAAGATATGAAGTAATATGCACAAAGTCAAGAGTTCAAACATGCAGGTCTTCACTGACATGTCTGCTTAAATGTTACATGCCATAGGAGCCTCAAAACTAATGTTTAATAGAAACAGAACAGTGCCACACAGCCTTTCCTTGCCCTCTTTTATTCCCGTTCACAGGATGTATCAGCATCTAACATTATGTTGTCTGTGTGGTTGTTCCCATTGTATTGTTCATATCCTGTACTCCATCGCAAGTTTTGATGGTTTTGCCCCCTGCTTTGTCTCCAGCACTCAGAATGGTGTCTGGCAAATGGTTGATGCTCAATAAATATCTGCTGAATAAATGAATAACTGATTGAATAACTGATTAAGTGAGAGTTTACTTAAGTCCAAATCGTAGGCATTTTCTGCCAAGCCCTGTGGGCATTACAAAGAAAAATATGCTGTGGCTCCAGATTTCAGTGGACTCACAGTCTAGAGTAAGAGTTTAGATAGGAGCAAAGCTAACACTGTCTAGAGCGGCCATACAATAGGTTTAGAAAATATGTCCTGTGGTTCAGAGAAAGCAGAGATCAAGTCTGGATTATGGAAAGACTTTCCAGAAAAAGGAAGATTTTAAAGTAGGTCTTGAAAGATGAGTCAGGCTTAGATATGCGGAAAGGGGAAGAAAAACATGTCGTAAGGAGAGGACAATGTGAGCACAGAAGGAGTGGAAAACAAACTCAGATTAGCTGGTGAGTGGTGAGAGTGGTGAAACCTAAGTCAGAGGATGTAAACAGTCTAAATTGAGATGTGAAGTAAATGTAAAACTACATGCTAAATTTCAGACTTAGTACCTAACAAGGAATGTAAAATATCAGTAATAGGTAAATATATATTAAAATTTTAAACATTATTTTGAATTTGCTAAGTTAAATAAAAATATTATCAAAATTAAATTCACTTTACCTTTTTTTCAATGAGGCTACTAAAAACTTCAAAAGTACATATGTGGTTCACATAATATTGCTATTAGATAGCACTGATCCGGCATTCTAGGTAGAAGAAATAGCCTGTACAAAGGCCCTGTGGTAGAAAACTGTTCTAATGACAATAAAGAGTTACTAAAAGTTTCTAAAGAGAGCAATTTCTTAGATCGAAGCCTAAGGAAAAATAATAACAAATGCAAATACATAACAAACAAAAACGTGCAGAATGAATTAAAGGAAGAAGATTGGAATCAGGAAAGCAGTCACTGTGTGAAAGTCAGCACCAGGGGAAATGAAGGACTGCCTTACAGTGGCACTGAGGGGATGGGCAGGGACGGAGAGGCTTCAGGGACTGACAGGGAAAGGCACACGGGTAAAAGAAGGAGTCAAGATTCACTCTGGTTTTCTCTCAGGGTGATCCTGATTGGAGAATCTATCCCCACTAACCTAACAGCAGAGAGATACAGAGAAGAAGACAAGGAGGGCTATGGGCAGGGAATTGTGGGAACAGAGGACTTCGAGACAATGAATTAGTCTTTTCTAAATATTACTCTGTTTTCTCCCATATTCTCAACTTCAGGACTGCAGCTGGCTTTGCTTCTCCTGAGTATCTGACCCTGGCTTGCTGTAAATCATTTTCTTAGCTGTTTGGCTCTACAATGGGTTTCTAAAGCAACTGTGAAGTCTGTGCAGGGGAAAATCAAAAGAGACCCATCATGAATAAGGTTACCAATCAGCTGGTTGGTATTTCACAAAGAAAGAAACCGTTGCATTAGCTGATATTATACTTCGTTCGCTATTGCTCTTTTCTTCTCTCTCTCCTTTCTTTTTCCATTCTCTTATTTTATTCATCCTCTGGACTAAAGTATGTGACTGCATACAGAAGTCTGACACCCACCTAGAAAGTTCTTTCTCTTGAGTCACAAACAAGCCATCATCCTGAGATTGAAAGGGGCAGGATGACTGCTTGAAGCTCTGTGTAAAGACCACCAGTGGGGAAAAAATGACGCAGAAGCGATCTGCTTACTCTCTAGTGAAGAAAGTATTATTAAAATTCTTTTATAAATGTGAAAACTCGTCTCAGAGAGGTTTATTTCTTCAAGCAGCCACAAGGTAGCAGAGCAGGGATCTTAAGCAGATCTACGTAATCTAAGCCCCTGTTAGCACTCAAAAGTTGCAAATGGAACAAACCCCCACTGGCTGCCTTTAGTGCCCTCCAACAATGAATTAGTGGATCTCCGTGGCTTCCTGAATCTTTAAGGTAATTTAATTCTTTTTTGCAAAAATAAACAAACCAGAGCACACAGTATGAAGTTCTGGGCAGAAGCCAGGGAAAGTTCAGAGGAGCTGACGCCAGCCACATACCTCCACGCAGGGCTCCCAGCTTTCTGGTCTCACACAGGAGAGGAAGGCCATGGCTGGGATCAGAGCCCCAGCCAGGCATGAAGCAGGCATCATCCTGGCATCATCCTCACTGCTTCTGTGAGCAGCAGTGGCCCCGTGAACGTGTGGCTGGCTATCACCGTCTGACCGCGCAGAGATTCTGAAGCGTTGGTGTCTTCTCTTCCTGGAGTCAGTGCCCCACAGCAATTGGTGTATTCAAAACAGCGCTGGGTAAAGGGTGAGAGGAAGTGAGAGTGGCGACCTTAGCATTCTGGACTTTTGTTTCTCTAATAATTATCTCTTTTGTCACAGGAGAGGAAGTTAGAAGAAGAAGAAGGAAATGTCTGCAGACCAGTAGCTAAAGAAACAGCAAGAGGCAGCTAGTTGGCTTTTATCCCGGGACGTCATCTGACCTCTGCCTAGGCGTGGTGGCTTTAGGAAAACAGTCAGATTCTGTTAAAATAGCCCTGGTAAATCTCTAGGATGATGGTGATATTCCAGTTTTGTTTCAGTTGTAAAAACACCACTTATATTAGTTTGCTAGGTCTGCCATAACCAAGTACCACAGACTGGGTGGCTTAAACAACAGAGATTTATTTTCTCACAATTCTAGAGGCTTCCAGTGTGAATTCAAGGTGTCACCAAGTGCGTCTGAATTCTAATCTCCCCTTCTTATAAGGACACCAGTTACGCTGGATTGGGGCCAACCATAGTGACCTCATTCTATCTTACATACCTCTTTAAAGCCCCTCTCTCCATATACAGCCATAATCTGAGGTAGAGGGGTTAGGACTTCGATATATAAGTTTTTGCAGGAACACAATTCAGCCCACCTCTTCTTGTGAAGAAACTCACATACAAAACTGAAAATAAAGCTCCAGTGAAACACAGTTGAAAAGTACAAGAAGATTGGGAAAAGTCTGGGATTTCAAAATCAAATATACTGAAGTTCAGATCCAGGCTGCATGACTCATGGCCTTGAGGCATTGGTCAAGTCATGTAAACTACTAAGCTTCCCTTTTTTTTTTTTTTCACATTTTCATTATTGTGGTAAAATCACATAACATAAAACTTTTTATCTTAACCGTAAGGGTTATGGCCGAGTTTAAAATGAGGAAACCGAGGCTAGTATAAAAAAATTAAATGCCAGTTTATTCAGCTCCCAGGAGAGGTTCTCTGGTCCTGGGAAAGGGGGCCAGAGAAGTCGCACTGACTGACTTCCTGGGGTGGGGGTTTTTATAGCTAGGAGGACCAAGCAACAGCTGGGTGCTCTGATTGGGTCCAGGGGAGCAGGATTGATATGGGGTGGGCCGCTATTGGTTGGCAGGTTGCTGTGTGGGTTTTCCGGTGAGAGAGCTGGCCAGGGTTGCATTAGCCGGAGCCTTCTAGGGGAGCCATGTGGCAGAGCTAGGTGCCCAATGCAGAGCCTGGTGCCTGGTGCAGAGTCAGGTGTTGAGTGCAGAGGTAGGTGTGTCCGGCCTCCTGGGGAGGCAACCGGCCTTACGTTAACCATTTGTATGTGTACAATTCAGTGGCATTAATTATATTCTTATTGTTATACAATCGTCGCCACTATTTATTAAGCAATAACTCCCCGTGTATCCATTCTCTAGCCCCTGACAACTACACACTACTTTTTGTCTGTAAGTATCTCTTAAGTAGAATCATACAATAAGTGCCTTTTTGTCACTGGCTTATCTCACTTTGCATAATGTCTTCAAAGTTCATTTCTGTGGTAGTATAGTTCAAAGCATCCATCCTTTTTAAAGCTGAATAATATTCCATTGTATGTATATACCACATTTTGCTTATCCGTTTGTCTGTTTGTGGACACCTGCCTTGTTACCATATATTAGCTATTGTGAATAGTGAATTATTGTGAATAATGCTGCTAAAAACATGGTTGACAGATATCTCTTAGAGTCCCTGCTTTCAATTCTTTCGGATATGTAATCAGATGTGAGATTGGTGGATCACATGGTAAAGCTATTTTTAATTTCTTCAGCAACTACCACGCTATTCTCCACAGCATCTGTACCATTTTACATTCCCACAAGTGGTGTACAAGTGTTCTCATTTCTTCACATCTTCACCAACACTTATTCTTACTTTCGGGTCTGTAAAATGTGGTAATCATTTTTAATCACAGCAGAAGCTCACATTTATAAAATATATGAAAATAAAGCTATACAATGGTATTATACAAATGACACAAGCCTAACAACCTTTAGTTTTCTGGTCTTTAAAATGGAGATAATCACATGTGTCTTCAATTACTGAATGAAGCTAACACATAAAATTCCTAGCCTAGAGTATCATCATTACATCTCATAAATGAGAGCTATCATGAGGATTGAAAATGTGGATAGAATGAGGATGATAGTATGTATCTCAAAGGATTATCATGGGATTAAATAAGCTGGCATTGTGAAGCTTTTAGGACAGTGTTTGGAAAGCAGCAAGTGCAATGTAAGTTTCTGTTAAATAAGAACAGGATTTAAAATGGGAATATTGTGGGTACTGTGTCCTACACAGTCCTACTATAACATCTTCCAAGCACTTCCAATCCAACATGTCAAAAACCAAGCTGTGAAGGATCATTTTGTAGTGGACTGAGCACAAACTCTTGTAGACTCCATCAAGACACCAGTACAGTTAAGATAAAAACAACCTCCATGGTAAAGCTTCGCTCTGAGGATTTAGACTATTTATGTAAAGATCTTAGAACGGTGCCTGACACAGAATAGTTGCTCAATCAAGTTTAGTTCCCTGGAAAGTTCATGGTGTTTCACTTCTACATAGTCATCCAAGGTGGAAATATCTTTGACTTTATTTCCCTTGTTTCCTCATTTCTCATGCTAAATATGCATTAACTTAATTTTTTTATTTTCTGTATTCTTGATATTCTGGCACCTGGGAAGAGACTGCACCTACCAGGGCTAGTCTGTCCTTAAAGATAGCAAAGGATCTGCCCTGAAGCATGCCTTTCTTATGCACACTAACCAATCCAGAGCCCTTACTCTGAACCACCTCCTCTACCTGGCTCTTACACCCAAATTATTATTCAGCCCTAATCATCACAGGTCCAGGTTCAAGACAACTAGAGACAGACCCTGTAACCCAGAGCCCACTGAGGTTATTCAAACTAGCCAATTCCACCCCTGCCTATCCTGCCTTGCCTTGCCTTTTCTGAAGAAAAAACAATCAAAGCTTGTGCCTGTAATTTCCTCTTGTTCCCTCTACCTCCTGACTCTTGGTGCTTCCCATGTGGCCCTGCATGGTGTGGCATGGCCCCTCCTCTTAGAACTGTAAACAACAAATTATATTTCCAGTGGCATCATCTTCTGATCTGTTGTTTTCACCATAGCCGAATAATAAAACCTACATTTTAAAAAATGTTCCACCAAGTTCTAGAAATTGTATCTGTAAAATAATTACAAAATGTCAGTCACCATTTCTACTAGCATTACTATTAAACATATCCCATGGCCTAAACTAGCAAAATATACTATTAAGAAGTCTCCCAACGTCTATTATTCACATCTTTCAATGTATCAGCTCTTCCAATTGATTCTTCATCCTACAGATAAAATCATCTTTCTAAAATAGAAATACGATTTCCACGTCATGCTAATAATGATTTCAAACTGTGTATTACCTAGACAAAAAACCTCCTGGCCTACCCACATCACACACACACACATACAGAAACACTCCACTCCCTAAGAATGAGAAAGAAATATGTGTGTTATTTCAAGCCAGACATAACTAGACCCCATTACTAGGACACAGTGCTTTCGTGAATAGAGGAACAGAAGCATGTAACAGACAAATGCCCCTTCTTTCCATCATTTGGAGAGGAAACCTCTTGACAGTCAGGACGAAGGCCTAAGAAAAAGGGCCCAGGGAAGTCCTTTCAACTATGTTTTCTGAGATGTTAATACATGTATTTTATAGAAGTCTCCCTGGAATTTTTTCCTATCTGTGACTGAAGAATCCCTGGTAGTGACTTGTAAAGAGATCTCCTTTTCCTGGGAAATGAATGGGATTAACAAACAATCATTTACCGACCTTAATCAAAGATATCTAGGTTCTATGTTGCTCTTCCAAAAGGCAGGCCATGTGTCAAATACAAATTAGAAACTGTAAGCCCCTTAGTTATCAGATCTTATTTGCTTATGCTGAAGGACTTACTGATGCAGTGTTATAATGAGGTAAAATAGCTGCGATTAATTACCATCATGGGCCTGTAATTTCCACTGCAGTAGAATAATAATTACATCCTTTTTTTACTTTTATTTTATGTCCAGAAGTACATATGCAGGGTGAGCAGGTGTGTTACATAGGTAAACATGTGTCATGGGGGTTTGTTGTACAGAATTAATTGCATCTTAAGCACAGTGGTAGAGGTTTGGCCAAAGGCGTAAGAAACCACTTGATCTTCCACATCCTTCATGCAAAGCGGCTTCAACTCAGGACCCATAATTGTTCAGCCAATGGAGGAATCCCATCTTTGCAAGGGACCTGGAAGAAGTGTTTGCTACTATTTGGCAGGTAGTACGTATGCTGTAAGAAATATGAACAAAACTGACCAGTGTTAAGTTAAACTAGTTGCTGTATAAACTTCCAAATTTTATTGTGACTTAATAAACGTTTTCCTTGCTCATGAAGCATTTAATGAGGATATTTCTTTTTTTTTTTTTTTTTTTAAAGGCAGTGGGCTGAGTTTAATGGCATTCAAATAAGCTTACAATCTATTCAGGTAATAACAGTCACTATATATTAAAATGAACAAGAAAACAATCATTTACAGCAATCATTAGCAAACAGTGTAAGAAATCTCTATCCAAATGTGTTATTTTAAAACACCACAAATCTCTAACAGCAGCACACAGAATATATCTGATTAATATATACATGTATGGCTTTTCAATGAGGATATTTCTGATTGGAGTACCCTAGGTATGATTCCTGGTTCCAGGCTTCCTTTATTTCATTGTTTTTTCATATTTAACATACAGCTTCCAAGTTTACTGCAGAATGTGAAGAAAGTAGAGGATGGTATCAGGTACTTAACTACCTCTGCTCAGAAGTGACATGCATTATCTCTGCTCTCATTGTATATGACCAAAACTAGTCCCAACACAGTATCTAGCTGCAAAGGATCTCTATCTTCTAAGCTTCATGGCTGTTGTCCCTACCTAAAACTTAAATACACACACACACACACACACACACACACAGAGACACACACTTAATGGTGACCACTACTTCACAGCACCAATCCTATACTGTGGAAGAGGAACACAAATTTGGTTGATCAGCAGGCTGTATTTATGCCACAATCTCTACAATTTCCATAACATAGTGATTTTAAAAAAATAAAAATAAAAACACTAGGGGTGAGAAATCACAATATAGCCTGGCTCAGAGAAGAACAGTTCCATTAACTTGACATATCTAGAAATGAAACCACATTGTATCCAACCATCTCAACAAGTTTTTAAGTTTCACATTTTTTTCATGTCAACACCTCTCAAATCGGAATGTATCTCATAATTGGCAATATAGTACAATTATAATTGGCAGAGTTTTTTTTCTTAGTGGCGTCTTATAATTAGTGGTATCTTATGTACAACAACAATTTGGTACTAGGAAGGAAAAAGTGATCTGTTCAGGTAACTAAAAGAAACAAATAGTTAAACAGAGAAAAAGAGATTTATTTTCTGAGGACCCTTTGGAACATGTATTAGACTAATGTTTATTTTGTATCTATGAAAGGAGATAGAGTACTCAATGTTTCCCAACTTTTTGACCCATTCAACCCTCTTTTATCCTTGGACACCCATTACCAGTCCAGAATCCATTAATGTGCCATGGCCCAATGCTCTTGTGGTAGATAGTAAAGAAAATGCTCCTTTTAAGCAAAAGCATAAAAGGTTGGCTTTCTCGTGGCTCCAGGTGACTTAATTCCTGTCTCTATGGTGAGTTCCTCACATTAAGTACTGCCCTGTGCATCTCATTAATTTTCTCCCAAATGCCCTGTACATTTCAGTATGTTCTTCAGAAGTACAAGAGGTGAGCGAGTGTACCCTCACAGGTAATCAGCCTACATAGTGCCATCTCCTCCCCAGACCAAAATGTCTATGACGTTTCCTGCATTATTTTTAAAATTACTTTGAATTTATCATCTCTTCATTATCTGCCTCTACTAGTAGAATATAAACTCCATGAGCGTGGAGGCCTTGTATGATGCTCACAGTTATTGAATGCATGGGTAGATATGTAGTAAGTAGTTGATGAATACATCCATGAACAATATAGCTGCATTTATTTTTTACATGTAGCTCATATCTTAGAATATTTGTCACCTTTGCATACTGAGTAATGTGACTCTCTTATTAGAAGTCTCGTGATTATTCTGGGGCTGTTCTTATACTTTTCTACATCCTTACATTCTATGGGGATTCATGAATCCTAGCTTAAGCAACAGCAAGAAGGACAGTCATAGCAAGTAGATTTGAAGGGAAGTCCTATTTCAGTAAATACTGTTTTTTCCCGAGGTAGAAAAATCCTCTTTGCATATTTAGTCATAAATAAATAGGCAAAGGACAACTTATTGCAGGCAACAGGATTTTCCCTCTTTGTTCTGACATTGTACTCCCCGAGTTTGGCCAGCGAATCCATGCTTATCCATTCAGAACCTGGAACAGCATGGTGTAATATAGAAAAGGTATATTAGCCCATTCTCACACTGCAATGAAGAAATACCCAAGACAGGGAAGTTTATTTAAAAAAAAAAAAAGTGGTTTGATTGACTCACTGTTACGCAGGACTGGGGAGACCTCAGGAAACTTACAATTATGACAAAAGGAGAAGTGGACATGTCCTTCTTCACATGCTGGCAGAAGGAGAAGTGCAAACAGGGGAAATATCTGGCACTTATAAAACCATTGGATCTCATGAGAACTCACTCACAATAATGAGGAAAGCAGAATGGGGATAACTGCCCCCCCATGACTGAATTACCTCCCACTAGGTTCCTCCCACGATACATGAGGATTGTGGGAACTACAATTCAAGATGAGATTTGGGTGAGGACACAGCCAAATCATATCAGAAGGCTATATTTTAAAATATTTAATTATCCTTTTTACTTTCTGGCATCATCATTGTGTGTGTGTGTGTGTGTGAGACTAATTTTTAACACAGTTGAATTTCCTTAAACTATACTACAAAAATAACACTATGGCCTAATTAATAATATTATCTGAGGGTTAAATGAGGCCTCATATGTAGATGTACTTGTAAACGTTACAAACTTGTAAATGTTACAACTTTACACAGATGTTGACTGTAATTCATTCATTTATTTATTCACCAAACACGTATGGGATGGTTATCATTTTGCCAGGCACTGTTCTGTGCAGGAAAACTACAACAGTGAACAAAGCAGTCCCTCTCACTCAAGTGGAGTGTGTATTCTAATGAGTAGAGAGATAATAATAATTACAAATAAGTGTATTACATAGTAGGTCAGAGATGTTAGAATCTATGGGCAAAGTTTAAGATGGAGCGGAATGAAGAGTGGTGGGTGATATCGAAGTTTTATTTATGTATTTATTTTCTCTCTTTTTTTCCTATTTATCTTTTAATTTCTGTGGGTACATAGTAGGTATATAGTCTGTAGCTTTTGATACAGACATGCAATGTGAAATAAGCACATCATGAAGAATGGGCATCTATCCCCTCAAGTATTTATCTTTTGAGTTACAATCTAGTTTCACTTAAATAATTTTAACATGTACAATTAAGCTATTATTGACTTTATAGTCACCCCGTTGTGCTGTCAAATATAGGATAATCAGTGTGGGTCTCTTTGAGAAAGTGATATTTTGAGGCAGTGATATTTTGAGAAAGTGATATTTTGATATTCTGGAAGGAGTCCCTAGCTATGCAGATATTTTGGAGAAAAACACCCCAGTAAGAATAGTGGTTATTAACTGGAAATGATTTTGCCCCAGGGGATATTTTGCAATACCTTGAGACATTTGTGTTTGTCATAACTTGGGGGTTGGAGGTGTTGCTGCTAGTAACCACTATGCAGAGGCCAGGGATGCTGCTAAGCCTCTTGACCATATGCTAGATCCAGGACAGTCTCCCAGCCTAAAATATCAATAGTGCCAAGGTTGAGAAGCCCTGAGTTAGAAGGATAAGCCAGTGCAAAGATCCAGAGACAGGAAAGTGCTAGAACAAACAACAAAGCCAGTGTAGAGAGGCACAGGTTGCCAGGTAGATTACTTAGGGCATTGTAGAACATTGTTAAGACTTGCATCTTATCAATACATGCCCAATTTCTCCAACTAGGCATTTGTCACTTTTTCTTCAGTCCTCCCACAGCATCCATCTGTGATGTTCAAGAGGGATTATCTTCCTCTCCTACTTGGCTTTTAGCTCCTTTATGACAGAAGCCAAATCTAGTGCATCTCTGTGCACCCTCTGCCTATCATAGGGTCAAATAATACCTAAGAGAAGTTTAATGCATGTTAGTTTTATGAATGATTGTGAAAATAACTTCATATAATAGGCACAATTGACTTGGGTCTTATTTCACATACAGGCTAAGAAGATCCAAGTGAGGACCAATTAGATCTCTTACATTCACGGTTGTAGCCCTAGTGTTTACTTGTTATCAGTAGGTAATAAGTGCTCAATTAACATTAAATGAGTGAATAAATGAGTAGATTATATATAATCAGCCATTTTTTAAAATCAATGGTCAATCAGATTTTTCTTCTTTATAGCAGCTTCCACTGAGAAAGAAGTAGGAAAAATGTAAAAGGAAATTCTTCTGTCTTTTTCTAGAAGACAACCTGTGACAAAATACTTTGAGTTGGTATCTGATGCAATCCTAGGCTAGACTTGCAAGTCACATTATAGTGCATCACTTTGGCAGCACATGCTTACGTAACCCAGGAGTGTATGACATGTTTTTTTGCAAGGAATGGGGTAAGGACATGAGTAACTCACCTTATTTGTCAAGTAGCTGCTTGATTTCACAATTATTATTCTTTTCTTCTACCTTCCACCCTGGAGAAGTCTAAGAATCTGGAAGTAATCAGACTGGGAAATGATGGACAAATATGCAAGGTGGGCAAACACACATGAAGCACAGAAAAGTGTCCAGTGTGCTATTTCCTTGAGGTTCAAAAGATATAACCCAGTCTATACATAGTCCAAAGAATGGTGCAGGATTCAGAGCAACATCCATACCAAAATTAACTTTTCAAAAAATGGATCCTCAGGTTGTCTTCAGGTTTATCCTGAACTTTTGTGAGAGACCTAATATGAGCTAATCCTTCTTCTACAGAATTGTGTTCCTCCCAGACTCTGCCCTTGCTTGCTGTCTCCCACCCCAACAGACTGTTGGTCCTTAACTCTTTTTTTTTCCTTCTAAAGTATAGGCATTCTATTAGCCACAAACTTCAATAGGGATTGTCAGTTATTCCCTGATTGGCTTGGTGTTGATGATGGGTAGAAAGACACAGAATTTACAAATTCTAAGGAGCAGAGGGGGATGTTAAGAGGCTGCCTTAATTAAAGTAAACTAAAGAAAATTAAAGTAAAAGATGGGGTGTTTACTGAAGGTGAAACTCTTCCATCAAAATTTTTGTACTTTATGTTGTATAAGTACCTGCCTCCTCTCTTGCTTTGAGTCAGCATTTAAATTAAAAAATGAAAAAGAAAAAAACCCCTCCTAGTGCCTTGGTATTAGAAGGTTGAAGCTCCAGGGAGCAGGAAGATACAGAGATAAAGACAGAAAATAAAAGGTTAGATGTGACATTATGGGAAGGAATTGCACTCAGGGTAACAAAAAATATGTTGAGAATACTAAACATAAATATGCTTCAATTTTGACTCTGCCCTTTTGATTTATGCCAAAGGAACCATATCTTTTTCCTTTAGCTCCTCTAGAGCTCAGCACAGGGAACTGCTTAGACAAAATGTCCATTGAACGTTTCGATAAACTAATAATTGCAATGACACGCATGGGGTAATAACTGGAATTCATGGACTCTGCATTAGATTGGAAATCCTGGCTTCCAATACTTGCTCCATCACTGACTAGCTGTGTGACTTCAAACAAACCATTTAACTTCTTAAGCTTTAGTTTCCTTCCCTGTATTATACTTGCTGCAAGGAGAAAATGAGATAATATAGGCTAAGATTATGATAACTTTGAGATATATTTCATTTATGTTAATGCTTGATATAGACTACTCATTGCTTATGTAAAAGTAATCTCCAATATATCTTTCTGATCATAAACTGTTTATTCTAGGTAGGTTTCTTAACATCCTACATCTTTTAGACAGTTGGAGGCTTCTATCGCAAGAAAATGCAAAGCAAACAACTGATAAAACTCCTGTTCCTCTGTATATTGGAGTTTACTTTCAACACAATATAAATATATTTTCCAACTGAAAGAAACAGTGCAGCTGTTTCCATCAATAAGTAAGTACACACCACGTTAAGCAGGGCTCCTGATATTGAGTATGGAAAGAGGTGGTGACTTAGGGCAGCAATATCCAATGTTTAGGGCATCGGGGTCCATCTTTGTGGAAGACATTTTTTCCATGATGTTTCAGGATGAATCTGTTCTACCTCAGATCATCAGGCATTAGATTCTCACAGGGAGTGCACCACCTAGATCCCTCACATGTACAGTTCACAATAGGGGTTCATGCTTCTGTGAGATTCTAATGTAACTGCTGATCTGACAGGAGGTGGAGCTCAGGCAGTAATGCTCTCCTGGCCACCACTCACCTCCTGGTGTGTGCACTGGTTCCTAACAGGCCACAGACTGGTACCAATCTGCCTCCTGGGTGTTGGGCACCTCTGACCTAGGGTGTTTGGAAAAAACAAAACACAAAACTTGTCCTCCATGGCTTCAGGCTCAGCTCAAAGTCAATCTCCTTTATAAAGTTGTCTCTGGTTCCTTCTAAAAAGCATCACCTACTCCCAGTCTCACACACTCACACAACCCAAGTGAAAGTTATCTTGCTTTTCTATAGGAAGATGGCCCTGGCTCTGATGCATACTCTTCTGTATTGAAGGACATTTTATCACAGCTCATATTCCACCCCCCAAAATCAGGAATTCCCTCTGGATATGAACTTCGCCTTGCACATATATGTAGTAGCATCTCATCTTGTAGTAAAAGTAGACTAAAGGAAAGAAGAACAAAAGGAAAGAAGAAATAAAGTATGGAAGGAAAAAAGGGAGAGACGAAGGGATGAAGAGACTAAAATGAATGAATGAACTTGATTTCAGGATACATTTTAAAAAGTAAATATTGGGAAACTACCTACAACACAACTTCCCTAAACAAAATAAAATGATTTGACCCTATACTAAAGTACAATGTGAAGCTCAAATATGATGCAACGGGAAGAAAATTAAATCCTCATTCTCTAAGAGCTTAAGTGAACACTCTCCCCTTTTCCTTCTTCTGAGGTGATCTGAACGCCATTATCAGCGCTGCACAGTGAAATCCATAGGCACAGCTCCTCAACAGGCATTTGCGTCATTTCCACCAATCACCAGCATTTGCTTCTACCTCTGCCTCTGTCCCAGTCCAGCTGAGGCGCACATGCCAGGGGACTGGCCTTTCCAAAATCTCCCTTCTGCTGTTGGAAAGTGGTTTCCACAGAGGTAGCTTATTTGTATCCAAATCCCTCACCTTTAAATGTGCTGAAAAGTGAGTTTGAAATTAGACTCAGAGCCATATGGCAAAGCTGAGGGCAACATATGGTTGCCGAATGCTCAATGCTGATCTATAGAATCTTTAAGTGCACCTTCCAGCTCTCTTTACACAGGAGGCAATGGTAAGATTGGAATTCTGTATTTTGAACTGCCCTGTCCTTCATGTGAGAAAATGAAACTCATAATTCAGCATTCCTGATAAACTTATTTTAGGTTTTTTTTTTAATTATTATGGTGGGTTTGCAGTGCAGAGGAATATCTATGCTCCTACTTATGATCAACGGGTTGTAAGCTCTTAAGAGGATTCAGTCTGTGAACTGAAAGTATAATGTGTCCAATAAAAAAGTGAATTTAGGTCAGCTGGACTAGGTCTCACCTACAGATTTCAGTCATGCCCCCGTAAACTGCAGGTGGGGACAAATCAGTCCCACCCAGACAGGGAGCATACTGAGCTAAGGTAATACAATGAGATGATAAGGGGAGAGATGGGTTCTGTGGTCAAAACATGAAAACGGACTTGATTAACATGCTGAAAAGTCTGAAGAGAAGGACATTATTAAAGAAAACTGGTGAATCACGTATACAAAATCAAAGAGAAAGAAAACACATGCACAGGAAAGTAAATAATTGAGAACAAACCTCTGAAATGCCAGTCCAGAGCATGTCCTCCCTGCCTCACACCACTATCAATGTCATCATTACTGCAAAGGCAAAGAATACTATCACTATTGAGCAAGATGCCAGAAAGCTTGGCTGGGCAGATTGGTAAGGATTTGACCACGTTCTACCATTATATGAACTCAAATTGCCAAGAAGGGGAGCTCTTCTTGACATGGGGCTAAATAAATAGCTATTTTTTTTAAATTTCTGAAAACTGACACTTAGATATACACATGCACTTTTTCATACAGCTAAATCTGGCAAAGCTAGGATTCAAACTCAGTTTTTAAAAAAATTCCAGTTTTATCATTACACTGTACCATCAGACAAATCAACAAACAATTAAGCAATGGGGAAACCTTTAGTGGGGAAAGCCATCAAAAAAATAGCCTGGGAAAGAAAGACACACACAGAGAGAAAAAGAGCTAAGGCATCTAAGATACAGCAAGCCAATATGATTCTTATCATTATAACTATTGCCATCATTGAGGTCCAGTGTTTCTATAAGTCGGGGAGTCACTTTGATAATGATATATTACTAAACTGTCACTGATGTCCTAAACAACTTTATTGAAATTTACAACTCACTAATTTAAAGTGTATAATTCAATGGCGTTTATTATATTCACTCATACGTTCAACTATAACCACAGCCACCTTTAAAGCGTTTTCATCGCCACAAAAAGAAACCCTTTAGCTCTCACTCACATCCACTGTGATAATGGAAGGATCCCATTGTCATAGCCCTAAGCCAACATTAATTTACCTTATCTCTATATAAATTTACCTATTCTGAATAGTTTATATAGATAGAATCATATAATATGCGGCATTTTGTGACTGGCTTCTTTATGTGGCATAATGTTTTTAAGGTTCATCTGTGTTATATTAATAGTATGCATCAGTTACTCTATTCTTTTTTAGCTGAATAATATTTCATTATATGCATGTACTAGAGTTTATTTATCCATTCACTAATTGATGACTATTTGATTTGTTTTCATCTTTGGGCTATTATGAACAATACTGATACAACATATGTGAATAAGTTTTTCTGTGGGCATGTTTTCATTTCTCCTGGTTATATACCTAGGAGTGGGACTGAAGAGCAATACAGTAATTCTGCTCAATCATTTGAGAAACTTTTCGACTGCCTTCCAAAGTGACTGCCCTATTTTACACTACTACCAACAATGTATCAAGGTTCCAGCTTCTGCAACCTCACCAATGCTTGCTATTGTCTGTTTTTATCTATTGTACTGGATGTAAAGGGGTATCTCATTGTTTTGATTTTCATTTCCCTGATGACTAATGATGCCAGGCATCTTTGCAAGTTGTTATTGCCTATTTATATATTTTCTTTGGAGAAATGTCTATTCAATTTCACTGTCCGTGTTCTAATGGAGTTACTTGTTATTAGCAAGTTATTTGTTATTTTATTATCAAGTTAGAAGTGTTCTATATGTATTCTTTCTATATATACTCATTTCTTATTAGATATATGATGTATGAATATTTTATCCCATTCTGTGAGTTGTCTTGACTTTTGTGATTGTGTCCTTTGAAACAAATGCTTTTAACTTTTGATTTCCAAATTATCTATTGTTTCTCGTGTTGTTCTTAATATAATGCTTTTGGCATTATAGATAAGAATCCATCACTAAATCTGAGGTAATAAGGATTTATTACTATGTTTTCTTATAAAAGTTTTCTAGCGTTAGCTCCTACATTTGGGTCTCTGATTCATTTTGAGTTAATTTTTTCATGTAATGTGATGTAAGAAATAATTTTGTTACATGTGACTCTCCAGTTCCCAGCACCCTTTGCTAAAAGACTATTACTTTCCCACTAAAGAATATTGGCACTGTGGCTGAAAATTACTTGATCATAGACACATAGACTAACTCTAAACTCTCAATTTTTCTATATTTATCTACATGTCTATCCTTATGCCAATACCACACTGTCTTAATTACTGTTATCTTGCAGTAAGTTTTGAATTCTAAAAATGTCAGCTATTTAAATATATTCTTCTTTTTTAGGTTGTTTTTGGCTCTCCTGGTTCTCTTGAAATCTCATGTGAATTTTAGAATTATCTTGTTAATTTCTACAAAGAAGCCGGATAGAATTTTGTAGGTATTACATTGAATTTGTAGATTGATTTGGGAAATCTTAACATTTTAACAATTTTAGGTCTTATAATCCATGAACATAAGGTATTTTCTGTTCATTGAGATGTTCTTTAATTTATTTCAACAATACTTTGCAGTTTTCAGAGTTTAAGTTTTGTACTTACACTTTTAAAATATATACTTGTTGACATATACTTTATATTTTATTAAATTTATTTTTTATAAAATTATAAATTGTTTTCTTAATTTCATTTTCAGACTGTTCAAGTGTATAGAAATGTGATTGAATTTTTATATAATCTTAAATTCTGCAACCCTGCTGACTCTAATAGTTTTTAGTGCATTTTTTAGAATTTTCTTTTTTTGAGACGGAGTTTCACTCCTGTTACCCAAACTGGAGTGCAATGGCGCGATCTCAGCTCACCGCAACCTCCGCCTCCTGGGTTCAGGCAATTCTCCTGCCTCAACCTCCTGAGTAGCTGGGATTACAGGCACGTGCCACCATGCCCAGCTAATGTTTTGTATTTTTAGTAGAGATGGGTTTTCACCATGTTGACCAGGATGGTTTCGATCTCTTGACCTCGTGATCCACCCACCTCGGCCTCTGAAAGTGCTGGGATTACAGGCTTGAGCCACCGCGCCGGGCAGTATTTTCTATATGTAAGATGCTATCAATTATAAATAGAGATATCTCGACTTCAGTGTTTTCAATCTGGATGTTTTTATTTATTTTTTTCTTTCCTAATTATTCTGGCTAGAACCACCTGTACAATATTGAATAGAAGTTGTTAAGAACAGATATCTTTGTGTTGTTCTTGCTTATAGGGTGAAGCTATTCTGTCTTTCATCATTCAATATGGTTTTGGCTGTGAGTTTCTTATAGATGGCCTTTGTCAGCTAAAATAATAATGTAGAACAAGTATGTAACTATAGATTCTGTTACACTAACCTTCTCTTTTAATATTTCTAGTTCTCTTCACTTGTACCTGTGCCCTAGAGCTCTCATCTGGGGTCATTTTCTTAGTCCTATACCATTTTTCTCCCATCTTCCTCCTTCATGCTCTTATCATCAGATATATTAACTTTCTGCATATTCTAGCCCCAAAATTCATTATATACATGTTATTTTATAAAATT
The DNA here is from genome assembly GCF_009761245.1 of Sapajus apella. Taxonomy (NCBI): domain Eukaryota; kingdom Metazoa; phylum Chordata; class Mammalia; order Primates; family Cebidae; genus Sapajus; species Sapajus apella. The sequence continues at coordinate 2,974,163 of NW_022437016.1, read as the reverse complement.
CCTCCTTAAGTCATTTAAGAATAAAGCTATGCATTTATACTGGTTTTTATATTTACAAAATTACCTTTTGGTGCTCTTATGTGAATTCAAATTACTGTCTGGAGTCACTTTTCAGTAGAAGAGCATCCTTTACTTAGTTCCTTTCTTGTAAATTAGCTCTGCTAATAATAAGTACATTCTTTCAGCTTTTGTGTACTGGGAATGTCTCTATTTCCCTTTCATTTCTGAAAGATGGCTCTGATGAATATAAGATTTTTTTTTAAGTATTTAAATTAGGGCATTTTTATTTTTTAAGTCTTATTTTATTTTTAATTGAAAATAATTATTATATATTTGTGGGGTATGATGTGATGTTTCAATACACATATACATTATGGTATGATCAAATCAGGTTAATTAGCATGTCCATTACCTCAAATATTTATTATTTTTGTGATAAGAACATTTAAAATCCTCTCTTTCAGCCATTTTGCAATATACAATACATTAGCTGTAGTCATCATGCTGTGCATAGATCACCAAAACTTATTTATCTTGTTTAACCGAAATATTGTATGCCTTGACTGTTTTGTCTACTCCCACTAAGCCTCTAGTACCCACCATTCTACTCTCTAATTCTATAAAGTTGGCTTTTTTAGATCCTGCATATAAGTGAGATTGTACAGTATTTGCTGCTCTTGTCTGTCTTACTTCGCTTAGCATAAAGTCCACTAGGTTCATCAATGTTGCAGCCAATGACAGAATTTTCTTCTTTTTTCAGGCTACATGGTATCCCACTATGTATTGTATACAGACCACATTTTCTTAGTCCCTTTGTTAATGGACACTGAGTTGTTTCCAAACCTTGGTTATTGCAAACAACGATGCAACGAACATGGGCGTGCAGACACCTCTTCCACCCAATTTCAACCTCTTTGGACATATACTCAGAAATGGGGCTACACAATCATATGAAAATTGTATTTTTAGTTTAAGGAACTTTCATATAGTTTTCTGAAATGGCTATACTAATTTATAATACCACCAACAATGTACAAATGCTCCCTTTTCTCTGCATAGGATTCTTGATTAACAGATTTTTCCTTTGATCACTCTAAATAGTTGTCCCACTATCTTCTGGCCTGCATTGTTTCTGATGAGAGGTACACTGTTAATCTTATGTGAGGGGAGGATCCATGGTAAATGACAAATCATCTTTTTCTTGCTGCCTTCAAACTATTTTCCTTATCTTTAGCTTACAACATTTTTTACTATAATGTGTCTATTTGTGGATTTCTGCATTTATCCTACTTGAAATTTGTTGAGTTTCCTAAATATGTAGTTTTAGGTTTTTTTTTTTTTTTTTTTTTTTTTCAAAAAATTGGGGAAATTTTGAGCCAATTTTTAAAAATATTTTTTTCTGCTCCTTTCCCTTTTTTCCCTCCTTTATGTGCTCCTGTTATGCGTATGTTAGTAGGCTTAATGGTGTCCCATGTATCTGTAAAACTCTTTTTCATTTTTCTTCAATTATTTTTCTCTCTGTTCTTTAGAAGGAATCTTTTCTATTGATCTCTTTTCAAGTTTCTTAACTCTTTTTTTTCTTTCTATTGAAAGCTACTCTTGGGCCCCTCTAGTGAATGTTCCATTTCAGTTAAACTTTTCGACTTCAGAATTTGTATTTGGCTCATTATAATAATTTCTCTTTTCATTGATATTATTTATTTAATGTCAACTTTACATCTCTAATTATGGATTCCTTTAGTTCTCTGAACATATTTATAATGGCCACTCTGAAGGCTTTATTATATCTAACATCTACTCTCATAGGCAGCTTCTGTTGCTTTTTCTTTATACAGTGTAAGGGCCATAATTTCCTCTTTTTTTTAATGATTTAAAGTTTTTTGTTGAAAAGAGAATATTTCAGATAACATATTGTAACAGCTCTAGGTCTGTTCACTTCCTCTTTGAAACTTGTTGTAATTTGCTTATTTGTTTCATAACTGGTTGTATTTTTTTTTTTTGTAGTAAAATCTACCTATTTACTCCCCCATGCACTGCTAAATATCTGATGTTGTTTTTTAGTGACTACAGCCATAGGTGTGCCAGCATTCACCTTGGAAAGACAGTGGTGTTGTCAGGGCTTTCTTTAACTGTATCTCTCCTAACCATCCTCAGCTGTAGAACTCCACGAATTGCGGGAAGACTGTTCTATGGTTTTCAACAATGTCCCGTGGCATAAATTCCTATACAGGCTAATCCAATAAATGTCAGTCTCCTTTGAAGGAATAGTTCTAAAGTCACTGTTAGAGACCCCTTTTGACCACAGAAGGGTCCCTCTCAGCTGTCTCTTTCTCAATTTATCTCCAGAAAACTAGCTGGCCTACAGTTACATTTACATTACATCTCAATTACATTTTATCACAACTTCTGCTGTCTTTGAGAAAAATCGTGATTCTTTTGTAAATCAAGTCAGAGATTAGGAACTATCTGTTTTGGGAAAAGATTAAGAACTATCTGTTTTAATGCCTTTTCCTCCATCTAGGCAAAATTTCTAAACCAACTCTGGACAGTGAATGATATACTTCTCTATGAGTGACATTCCCCACTTTAGAAACTGAGTGCTCAGTGGATAAGGATGGTCTCCGGTCTTCTAGGCTTGCCTCTCCCAGCATGAAACCACTCACTGCCTTAACAAATGGGATAGGGGTGACTGGAATTTTAGTACTTAAAGATGAATGTCCAAGGTAGAGGACTCATTCTATTTAGTGGGAGCTGAGCAGAAAAAAGGAACATCCACTTTTGCCTTCACTTGCCCAGAACTTAGCCTCAGAAAGAGGTAGGTGGAGGCAATATGAGCAATGATGACATTTTGCCCTAGGTAGCTCCTCAGCTGAAAGTTACAGAGTAATAGAGATCCATGTTCTGGAGATCATCAGCCTAGAGTCTAGTTTCTGTCTCACCGAGCTGGGAGTAGGGATTGAGTGAGTCTTGGTGCAGATACTATAGACTCTCGCTATTTCCACCAAGTCTTAGTACATTTGCTTAAATAAATGATTAATCATTTGCTATATGCCCTTTGAACCATTTTTCAGAGACTTTGTGGGATTTTGTGTGTGTGTGTGTGCATTTACTAATTTTCACTAGTTTCTAAGATGAACATGTCCATGGAACTCCTTGTGCTGCCATATGAAAAGTGGAACTCAAACATAGGAGCTCAAACATGGAACATTATTCACCAAAGTTAATATCCCAACAATATGGCCAGCAATCACAACATAAGCAATGAGAAATAAAAAGGAATAAAGAGAAAGTAAATAGGTTATAGAAAAGAAAAGAACAGCAGCAGCAAGAAAGACATTTGATGGGGCCAAGCGTGGTAGCTCCCACCTGTAATGGGAGACTTCAGGTGGATCGCCTGAAGTCAGGAGTTTGTGAGCAGCCTGGCCAACATGGTGAAACCACGTCTCTACTAAAAATACAAAAATTAGCTAGGCATGGTGTTGGGTGCCTGTAATCCCATCTACTTAGGAGGCTGAGGCAGGAGAATCTCTTGAACCCAGGAGGCAGAGTTTGCAGTGAGCCAAGATCATGCCATTGCATGACTCCAGCCTAGGTGACAAGAGCAAAACTCTGTCTCAAAAAATTTTTTTAAAAATAAAAACACTTGATAGAGGAAGAAAGCAGAGTGAGAATATAGAAAACAAATGATAGAAGTTCAAAACACCCATAATTGATCCAAATTAAGTCAAAAGAAACTTGGGTGTAGAGCAACTGACATATGTTGATATCCTTCACACTGGTCTTTCATTAAATAGCAACTTATTTTCCAACATCACCCAAATATTTCATTGTTCATGTGTTGGTTTTCCCAAAGGTCCTCTTCAATTCTTGAAAAAAATATATCTATACATGCCTTTTCCTTCTTCCTCAACATATAAAAATCCTTCCTATCCTTGGTGGAGTAACTCAAATGCTATCTTCTGCAGAAATCATCCTTTTATTTACCCAGAGCTGCTTTGACTTTCGCTCTATCCATTTTCTGATTTTTCCTAATAATTTTTCCATATGTCCATTGTAAAATTATCTTTGCTTCCTCCAATCCAGAGTGTTTTGGCTCCTGTTTATATCCAAGTCTAATTGTCTGAGATACCCTCAAAGATCCTTTCACTGTATTTCTGTTTTCTTATGTTAGCGAAAGAATACTCATATTCAATAATCCTATTTAGTCAAGATATATAAATGTTAAAAGCAACGGTAGAGAAAGATTTGTACAATGAGATGCTTATATTCTTCCATCCATCATGTGAATGAATAAGATTGATGAATGAATTGAATAAATGAATGTCAGAAATAATGAAATGTGCATATTATCATATTGGGAAACTAAGAAAAGCAACTCAGTAATCTTGGAGGAGAATGAAATAAAGACAGAGCAAAAAATGATTTCTATGGGCTTCAGAAAAAGAGAGGACAGGAGGGAGGAGATGAGGGATGGATGGTGCTGGTCCTCTGATGCTCAGAAAATGGGTGACGAGGTCTGCTAGAAATAGGAGTTCTAGAAGGCAAATAGGTCCAGAAGGCTATGGTTTCAAGGCCAATTGTGCTGGCTATAGGTAGAGGCTTTAGGGACAAGGGGAGCACATATCTCTTCTTAAAATTGTAGGTATTTATGCCTGAGATGAAACTGAATTCTGTTTGGGCAAGAGATTTGCTAATGTAGACAAAGCAAAGAACAGCACAGTGACTCTTGGTGGAAAATCATACAAAGCCAGAGTAATCTGGTTAAAGGTAACTCAAGTCCATGGAAACAGTGGCAGCATTTTGCCAAATTCTTAAGCAACCTTTGTGCTAAGGCCATTGGATGGAGAATTCACATGATGCTGTACCCCTCAAGATTTTAACTAATAAAAAATAAATAAATAAAAGTAGATATGTAAAAAAAAGACAGAACAGGCTGCATAAATGTCTTCTTTTGAGAAGTGTTTGTTCATATCCTTTGCCCACTTTTTGATAGGGCCAAGAAACATATGAAGAAAAGCTCATCATCACTGGTCAATAGAGAAATGCAAATCACACCGCATTGAGATACCATCTCACACTATTTAGAATGGTGATCATTAAAAAGTTGGGAGACAACAGATGCTGAAAAGGATGTGGAGAAATAGGAACACTTTTACACTGTTGGTGGGAGTGTAAATTAGCTCAACCATTGTGGAAGACAGTGTGGCAATTCTTTAAGGATATGGAATGAGAAATACTATTTGACCCAGCAATCCCATTACTGGGTATATATCCAAAGGATTATAAAACATTCAATTATAAAGACACATGCACATGTATGTTTATTGCAGCACTGTTCACAATAGCAAAGATCTGGAACCAACTCAAATGCCCATCAAAGATAGACTGGATAAAGAAAATGTGGCACATATAGACCATGGAATTCTATGCAGCCATTAAAAAGGATGAGTTCATGTCCTTTGCAGGGACATGGATGAAGCTGGAAACCATCAGTCTCAGCAAACTGGCACAAGAACAGAAAACCAAACACCACATGTTCTCACTCATAAGTGGGTGTTGAACAATGAGAACACATGGACACAGGGAGGGGAACATCACACACTGGGGCCTGTCAGGGGGTGGAAGGTTAGGGGAGGGATAGCAGAGGGTGGGGGGATTAGGGAGGGCTAACATTAGGAGACGTACCAAATGTAGATGACAGGGGGATAGATGCAGCAAACCACCATGGCATGTGTATACCTATGTAACAAACCTGCATGTTCTGCACATGTACCCCAGAACTTAAAGTATATGTATGTGTATATATGTATACATGTATATACGTGTATATGTATGTGTATATATGTATATGCATGTATATATATGTGTATATATGTATATGTGTATGTATATGCGTGTGTATATATGTATGTGTATCTATGTATATGTATGTGTATGTATGTATGTATATGTATGTGTATATATGTGTATATATGTATATGTATGTGTATATATGTATATGTATGACAGAACAGGAAAATGAGTTTATTTTTTATAACTCTGTCACAAACATTTGCTACGTGATCTTCAGCACAGCACAGCATCTACATCTGCAGTTCAATGACTTAACCTGTAAAGGAAGGAACCACACTAAACTTCATTTTTTCTTCTTCAGAGTTCCTGTCATGTTATGTAAAGAAGAATGTGACAAAACAATATCAAAAGGGTAACAAATCTCCAGAAAATAGAAAATCAAAGACAATACTTTTTTTTAATTAAATGAAAAAATATAAAGAGAAGGTGACTATATTCCATTTCAGTTTCCTAAAGGACATTCACCTTCTCCCCTCTCAATTACATAACCATCTCGAACAAAGAGCATATAACATAGAAATGTTTATTTTTAACAAAGAGAGAAGCCTGGACATAACGTCACAGCTTGGAAAATGTTATCTCTCCAGAGTTTTCAGCCTAGATAATTGGATCAGCCTCATCTCACAAACACTGCTAGCTTCTAAGTCTATGGAGAAATCTGGTTTTAAATTGCCACTCAGAACTGTGAGGGACCTTAACATCTCAATTAAATGGTTGACATAAGAACAAGATAAAAGAAATGAGAAGGTAGACTGAATAATTCTGAGAGAAAGGGAATTTCTTCATTGCATAAAGCATAATCTTCATTTAAGCAGAGATTGTCAGAAGTTATCAGCTCCAAATACAAACATTTAAAAGTTCAATAACAAATAATTCAACAACAAAAGGCATCAAATTTCTAGATGGGGAATTGAAAATTCAATATCTAACCATACAAAAGAAACTGGAGCACTTTGGACTTTTCCCAGCTCTCAGAATGCATCTCTCCTAGGTTTACAGTAAGGAATCTCCCAAATTAAGCCAGACTTCTAAACAACAATTTGCCAACAGCAATGACTGCCAAATGCCAATAAAATTTCAGAATCCCACTGATATTAAGAAGGGAAGATACCTTATAAGAATATTCAAGGGATATGAATTCATCAAATCCAAAACCTGACCTTAGAAAACATTTTCATCTAGAGTTTCTTCTCTGCTCAAAAGTAATGTGACATTACCTACTGAAGGAAGAATGTAGTTCTAACAAGAAAGGGTGGAAGTTATAATGTTCTCCTTAGTGTAATTCCTCCCCAAAGTTAGGAAAGTTTCCACAACCCTTGGTCAAATGGGCGAATGTGGCAGAAATAAATGATGAGGACAAGACAGCAATCATATAGCATTCACATAGCAGTGCAGTATTCACATTCCACTTGAGTGAAGGCATCATGATGAAATGGAAATGGAGCATGTTTTAGAAATGGACAGATTTGAGTTTAAATCTCTGCTTCACATTTTGCCAACTGTGTAACTTTATCCCATCACTCTATTTCCATCTATAGAATTGGGATACAAGTACTGTCTTTATGAGGTTGTCCAAAGGATGACATAAAAAATATTAAGAAAACATCTAGTGCAGAGCCTGGTACACACTAGGTGTGTGCTAGATATGTAAAATATTATCATCTTTATTTTTCTTTTCTTCAGATTACAACATAGAGTTGTCTATAACCCTAACTGTATTTGTTGAGCACTGCAGTGAGGCCAGAACAAATAATGATGCTGAATCATGACTGAGACTACATGATGCACCCACCACACACTGTTGGGCATTTCCTTCAGTTTGGATGTGTATTTGGCTAGCAGTACTGAGGTTAGAAGAAAGGGCTCTAGCTCCAGTGTCAAGAGATTTGAGTGGGCACATCACTAGATCTTTCTGAGGCTTTATTACCCTATCTTTAAACAGGGACTCATAATCTAAGTTCTGAACTCTACTATTTGATTTATTATTATTATGTGAGTCAGAGTCTCACTCTTGTTGCCAGACTGGAGATCAGTGATGTATTCTTGGGTCACTGCAACCTCGGCCTTCCAAGTCCAAGCGATTCTTCTGCCTCAGCATCCCAAGTAGCTGGGTCTACAGATGCGTGCCACAACATACAGCTAATTTTTTGTATTTTTAGTAGAGACAGAGTTTCACCATGTTGGCCAGGATGGCCTCGATCTCTTGACCTCGTGATTCGCTCACCTCCAACCCCCAAACTGCTGGGATTACAGGTGTGAGCCACCACACCTGGCCTACTATCTGATTGTGAAAAAGACTTTACTTAATTGGATTTGCATCCCAAATTACCCACCTATCCTACAGGAAATTCCCATTACTTCCCTTAAGTTCATAGGGTAATTTCCAATGGAGAAAATGCCCATTTATTGACTCATAATAAGCCCCACCAACCAACTCATTTTGAGAAAGTTCTTTCACGTTCACTGACTCATTATAAGCCCTGCCAACCATTCATTCTGACTTTCTTTTTTTCCTCAATCGTGGTGTGAGAATCAGACTTCTATTATACTCACATGAATCTTTGTACATTTTTTAAATTTTCTATTGTAACTGCCAGCTTACCTAACACAGCGCAGTTACTTTAGAAAGAGATTGCCTTTCATTTTCCTGACACACTTTTATTTATTAAATTAACTGGCTGCCCCTCCCCCATGCCAGCAGATGGATGCATAGAGAAACAGACTAAGTAAGGCAATGAACCATGGGACAGAGAACTCAGATAATAGGGAAAAAAAAAAAAAAAAAAAAAAAGCTTTTTCTTGTAGAATGCTAGCTCAAATGTAAAGCAGAGAGCTCAAGGTATATGATTAACTCTCAAGTTTTTCCCAAATGTTGCCCTGTTCCTATGCGCTGCCTCTGCAAAAGTGAAAGTATTTTGGGACTGGATAAATAGATATTTATCAGACTTGCATTGATGTGGTTTTCATGGAAATTGGATAGGTACTTACCACCTAAAATGCCAGGTTAAGGGAAGTCCACAGTGTTTTTTATTTTATTTTGTTTAGGCGGAGTCTCGCTCTGCCACCCAGGCTGAACTGCAATAGCGCGGTCTCGGCTCACTGCCACCTCCGCCTCCCGGGTTCAAGCCATTCCCCTGCCTCAGCCTCGCGAGTAGCTGGGACTACAGGCGCCCACCGCCGCGCCACCTAATTTTTTGTATTTTTAGTAGAGATGGGGTTTCACCTGTTAGCCAGGATGGGCTCTATCTCCTGACCTCGTGATCCGCCCCCTAGGCCTCCCAAAGTGCTGGGATTACAGGTATGAGCCGCCCCCGGCCCCCACAGGGTTTATATTGTGAAAGAGGTGAAAAATCAAATTCAAGGAAATATATCTTTGAATGATCCGATAAATAATGGAAAAAAATAAATTTGATCATAAAGGACTAAGTTTCAATGTTGTATTCAACCTCGATAACAGGAATAAATGTACCTACCCCATCACTCCTAAGCCCCTCATAATATATCTCTTATCTCCTCTAAAATGGGTATGTATAGGCTTTTGGCCAGAGATATTTCAAATATTTTCTATTTGCACAGAACTTATTAATTCTACCACTGGTTGGAAAATTGTATCATAGCTTGTGAAGTGTTAGAATCAGCTAACTGTACAAAATAAGTTCTTAAATCTTAGTTCTGGTTCAGGATCTGCCACTATTTACTGTCCCAGTGAAAATAATCCGCTTCCACTTCCTCATCCTGTGTTGATCTTTTAGTCTCCTTCATCTGTATTCTTCTGAGTCTCTTTTGTAATGTCCGTTTCCTTGCAGCAGTACTAAATATTTCTGTCAACTTTTCACACTTGTGCAATTTGTATACCGCCTTTCCAGTTACTAACCAAGTGGCTTCGGTCATGTTAGTAAGCCTCTCTGTGCCTGACTTTCCTCTGTAAAGTGAACAGTAGTTTCCTCAGAGAGTGTGAGATGAAATGAGATAACGAATCTGGAACTGTGCTTAGAATTGTTCTGGACACATAGCAAAATCAATACATATAAGCTGCAGTTGTTATAAAGAGTAAATTATAAGATATTTGATAAATGGGGCCATGATTATTATCTCCCATAGTGCATTTCTGCACATCCCAGAGTAGACATGACAGTGTTAGGTATGGCAGGAGGCACCAAATAAATCAACACTGACTAAATGGATAAATTAGTAGTAGAAGTATCTAGGAAACTAAACATCTTTCAAATATTCAATAGTAGAGGTCTTCAGCAAATAAAATAGAAAATATCCTCCTAGGGTAACAGGTATGTGAAATAACTGTTGGCATGCATTAACAGTACTTATTCCAGGCAATATCTCAAAAACAAGAAGACAACACATCTTCACAGAAGCCTACTAAAATGAGCCATAGACTTCATAAGCTCCAATGGAAAACTGAAGCCTAGAGAAATTTCATAAAATTTCAATGACTATGTACACAAGAGCACAAACTAGAATTACTTAAATCTTTTCATTCTACATGTTTGCCAGTTTCAAGATCATTCCATAAAGCTTTTTCTAAATAACCCATATAGAAGAATCAAAACTCCTTTTCTGAGTACTAGAAGAACATTCTCTATGTTTCTTTTAATTTTTTACATGTATACATTATCTATACACAGTACTTTATCCTGAGGCAGCAGACTTTGAATTCAGGCATACCTACATTCAGATTCAAATTCTGTTACCATCTGAGCATCCCCGAGCAAATTCTCTGAATTAATGAAACCTACACATAAGAGCATTTGTTACATGTTTACATGCAAGAATAATTCAACAATAGTTGGGAAGATTAAATTAAAAAGTACATGTAGACATGCAACAAATGTTAAGTTTCTTTCTTTTTTATCCTTTTTTTTCCTCCTAACCATATGTCTGAAAGTTCTTTGATAATACACCCTCTTCTGCTATAATGGAATATTCTCCTCAGAGAAGAATGGACATTTATTTTATTTGTTCTCCTATTCTTGGTACACTTCAGGCACCATTTATGAATACAATACCTTTAAAACACAGAAATTATATTTCTACTCCAACTCAACTGAGAGTATACAGCCTTCTCCTGTGTAGTTACCCTTCGAAGAGTAGAGAATGAATGAGTTATCTCTGGTGTCTAAAGAGTGAAGAAAGAAAAGGAAAGAAAAACAGACTGAACAAATAATGATTACATATTTTGGTTTCCTTCATTTCTGTTTTCCCAAGTGTCTAATAAATTAAAACAAAACAAAACAAACTCCAAGGCACAAACTCTTCCTATCTCTGGAGGAATAAAATCAATGAGCTTATGGAAGACCCCCCAAAAATTGTTGCAGTAGATATAACATGAAATGAAGGGGAATTAGAGATTGTAATCGACTTTCTGCCTTCATATGCAACAGGAAGTATGCACTTTCATAGGTAACGAAGTGTCAGTAATCCTTGGTTGAAATACAGTTTTACCTCATGCAATGGTAGTTGGGATCTAAAAGAAAAAATTTTAAAAGTCAGAGATTAGGTTGATGCAAAAGTAATTATGGTTTTTGCCATTATTTGTAATATGTAATTAAATTTAATATATAATTAAATGTAATGTATATTACATTTAATAATATAAACACACACACACACACACACACACACACACACACATACACATAAAACAGAGTCATCATCCTGAAACAATCTATTCTTCTGGGGGAGAACAAGTAATAAAACCAACAGGTAACAAACATTCAGAGATAATTGCCAGTAATATTCAGACATGTGTTTGATGATTAATAGCAATAGATTTCACAGAGGTGGTTAATAAAGAGGCAGGCAGTGTACAGACAATATGTAAAATGATTAATATTGACTGTCTTCAGTATTAAAGGAAAAAGGAAGGACTAAAAGTTTGTATTTCCCAATACCTGCCACTAAGAGGGCTTTGTGGCATTGAGAAAACCAGGAATAAGTTAAAGAAAAATACTTGCAAACAGAGAAATTATTCATATGGAAGTCTTGAGAAAGTTATTTAACCACTCTTGAAATGAAACCAGATGATATCTTAGGCCTTTGTCAGCTTTTAAAAAGACTGATTATCACTAATTCCTTTAAGTGTCTGTTTTTAGATAATGAAAACAGTAGCTGAAAGAAGGAAGATTAAGTCAAAAAAAGTTTAACACTGAAGATAAAGAGAGCCAAATGTTGAATATTTGGCAACAGTTAAATCTACGAATCCCTGACCTTCAAACCTGAAAGTGCTGATTTATGTACCAGAAAGCATGTGTTAAAAAGTTGTCTATTAGCCACATTTACCTAAATGCAACAGGCTAGATATGACTCCATCTTCTTAAACAGAATGCCTTCCAAAGCTCACTTCTCTGAGAAATTTCTGAAAAAAGTTTTTCTTCCAGAAAAATAACCATTCTTGAATGCAAAAAAGACCAGCAAGAAATACATCTGATTATTGCTGAAAATGCTCTATGTGGAACCCTCAAAAGTTTTCCTATCCAAAACCTTCCTTGATTCCTTTGATTGAACTTGATCAGTCAAGTATTTAAACTTAGTGCACAAAATAATGAAAAATGAAGAAGAAACATTTTTTTCTTATGAATAATAATTCAAAAGAAGTGGATCTCAGTAACATAGTGGAAGGAAAAATCTTGGCAAAGCCACTGATCTCTAGTCCAGTGCTTCAATTCTGCTGACAAGGAAAACAATAAGATAAACTAATTCTTCCCAAAGATTAGCAGTTGACAGACAAAACTATGTAAAGAGAACCCTGGACTTAGCATAAAAATATCTGAGTCATTTGTTCCTACCAGGTTACCCACTTACTGTGAACCTGAGAAAGTAACATAAACTCTCTCACCTCATTGTCTCAGGTTGGTCATTAAGGGCTTCTAGTGCAAACATTCTCAGATTCTGGGATGATTTTATGATTAGACACATTCATAAAAAACCGATCATACTGGCTTTAATCCCAAACTATGACAATAGGGAGTTGGAAGGGTGTTCTCTTTCCAAACAAATTCTTCTTTAGTATTACAAATAGAAAGGGAATATCATGATGAATAGATCCCTTACTATCCCAAGAATTATCTTTTTTCCCCCTAATTAGGAACTTGATATTTAGTTATTATTTTTTTAAGTATCTTCTTTTCTTGCTATGGGTGGATCTCTCAGGAACAAAAATATTTGACTAAATACTTTTTGATGTTGACTGCTTAATTTGATTTTTCATAAGATTATTTTAAGATATTTCCTTGTGTGAATAAATTAATTAGAAGATTATATGTTATGTAGCTACACACAATAAATCTTTCCCAGGTGAGGTCATTCTCAGCCATATTTTTGCCAATATTGTAAGAACCAACTTCTCTCCTAAACTTTGTTTCTTTATGTAGAAAGTATTCATATGTATCCCAAAACCTAAAATGCAATAAAATAAATTAAAAATAAAAGAAAGTATTCCCAACCACAATATATACTTCGCAGATAAAACTGGGTGTGAGTGGAAAAGAAACAAATCTTTCTTGCACATTTCTCATTAAATCCCCAAAACCTCTGTGGTTTATTTTTAATGCTTTAGAGAAAAATTCCGTCACTACAGTTGTCTGGTACTGCCAGAAGATATCACCTTTTGTCTTTCGGTCATGGGACCTGCAACCTGAAAAAGTTATTGTGCCTTCATTAGGGTGTAAGGATTCTGGGTTATCTTACATAACCTGTTGCTGGGTTAAATAATGAGAAATGAATATACGAAGAGCAATATGCCCTACAACTTTGATATCATCATCATCATCACCATCATTATCCATCATTGCAGCAAGCACTCATAGCATTATTTAGTTTTAGGCACTGTTTTAATTACTTTACACATATTAACATAATGAAGTAGGAATGAAAATGTATTCACAGACTGAGTTGTAAAAATTCAACTTGTAAATGTATTACAAATTTATTCTTCTGATCATCTTCATACAGATCTATCTTTCACAAAGCTGTCCTGGAATGAGAGTACCACCCAGTGGTGTTGTGTTTATCCATTAAGTTCAGTATTTTCTCCTATCAAATTTTTTCTTATCTCCTCTAGTAGAGACAGTTACGTTGCCTTCCACTTAGTAGGGTTTAGTTATTTAAACTTCAGATGAACTTCCTGACTGTATTATTGGAACATGGTTTTCCTTCCCATTTAATCTTTGTCATTGTTCACCGAGGATGAATTAGAGTTTTTTCGACAGCTTGGGGCTTGGCCATGTGACTTGCTTGGCCAATAAAATGTATGTGACTGAAAATTAAACCATAGCAACCATAAGCTTTGGCTGGTGTTGTTTAGCTTTGTCTCTTGCACTTCTGCCCTGTACCATAAGAACACACCCTTCTAGGCACTGTTCTTTAAACCCAAGTTCTGGAATAAAAGATAGATGGAATCAATCTAAATCAACCCATAGCTTAAACTAAAGCCTCCTAATTGACCTGGATAACTGTGAGGGAGAAATAAATATTCATTGTAGACCATTGAAGTTTGGGGAGTGGTTCTTTCATGCATCATTATTGAAACAATAGCTAGCTAATAAATTCTCATTTATCAGAAGCATGTTAATTATCTCTACTGGCCACCCCACCCCTTCTTCTTCCAAATCTTATTTAGTTTCCTTCGGTAAATATATGTTCCTCCTTCAATTTTCTTTCCCTAGGTTTTATGTATAAGCCTCCAAAGTCTTAGACAATGGTCAATGAACATAAAGCAGTTCATTGATAAATAAACTGATAAATCTTTATAAAGGAAATGTTTAACATATAGTATACTTTATTAAAAATTTTTCAAGTAGCTTTAGAATGACTTTGTATGCAATGTTACTTCCATATTTTATTTCAATGTTAGTCTCATAAGACTAGATTTGGATTGCCTGGGTTGGAATCCTGATTCTGTTTTCATCTCCTCCTAGGTATAAGGTCTTGGACAAATTTCTTATTAATGCTTCTGCTTTCTCACCTATAAGGATGACAAGAGTAGTATCATCAGTACAAGTTTCTTTGCAAGATAAGGTTGTTCGTACATGTAAAGGAATTAGAACAGTCCTAGAAAATGGTAAAAACTCCAAAGGTTTGGCTGTTAACTTCATCATCATAATCATCTACCACATTTCAAATCTAGAGAAGGGTGTTTGAACATGACCTATAATATGGCTTAATTCGTTGTTTGTGAATGTTCTTGAAATAAACAGATATCTCTAATCCTTCTAATCAGAAGATATAATTACTACCTATAATTCTAGACAACATATTTCTGTACTCAATGTGCTTTAGTAGTCTTCAAATAATGTAGTCTTCAGAAGAACTATCTAAGAGGAAAAAGAAACAAGTAGTAATTCTTAAATTTTAATGTTAAAAAATAACAAAGTATGAAGGAAGTTAAAGGATTTGCCCTAAAGTGTCATGAGTAGTTGTGTCAGAGCCTGGGTAGAAAAGAACTGGCTTACACATAGACTCTTTTTTTTTTTTTTTTTTAAGGGTGGTTTACTTGTAGGTTGGTTCCAAGTTCTTTGGAAATTTAAGTGTCACTGGAAAAGATATTGTTAAAAAATGAATATAGAAGTCCTTAATAGTCTTCTAGTGTATGCTTTTCTAGGAAAGGATAGATCCTCCTTCTCATCTCCCCTCTGAAATATTTGACCATCTTTCATTTTCAGGGCCTTGTGCTGGCATTAAATAAACCAAGTAGAGAGTGAACTTAGGTATTGGGTATTTGGTCCCCAGGAATTCATCTATTTCTACTGTATTGATTACTCCTGATCTATGAATGCTTCATCAGGTGATTTTCCTGTATTGTGTAATATTTCAACCTTATGTCTTAAATTTTATAACCCACCCTTCTGATTAATCATGTTCAGAGCCTATCTGTATGTATGCATCTGTTCTCACACTGCTATAAAGACACTACCTACCTGAGACTGAGTAATTTATGAACAAAAAAACATTTAATTAACTCAGTTCCACATGGCTGGGGAGACCTCAGGAAACTTAAAATCATGCCAGAAGGCAAAGGGGAAGCAAGCACCTTCTTCACAAGGCAGCAGGAGAGAGAGAAAGATTGAAGGCAGAAGTGCCAGACACTTATCAAAAAACTGGATCTCTAGAGAACTCACTCACGATTATGAGAACAGCATGGGGAAACCACCCCCATGATTCAATCACCTCCCACCAGGCCCCTCTCTTGACGTGGGGATTGCAAGTCTGATTACAATAGATGATGAAATTTGGGTGGGGACACAGCCAAACCTATCACTGTATATATGTTAAGTATTTCGATCTCAATGATTTGATTCCTTACCACATGCAGATGTTTGTGAACAACCTGTTTGAATCTTATTGCTTCCAAAATGTTCCCTCTTATTCGCCTTCATACATTCTGTCCTACCCTCTTTACTTGTGAGTTCTCAATACTTCGACACAATACATGCTGAAAGAGAGGTATAGGAAAGTGGTTTTTATCATCTAGATGAAAAAGTTTCACATATATGTGTTATTTGTGTGATTATTATCAAAAGAATTAAAATATATATAATATTAAGTTCTTTGAATAAAACTTAATCTTTGATAAGTCACAATGTATTTCAGTATTTTTCATGGCTAAAGTTGACTAGGAGGAGGAGAATCATATCAGTATCAATAACTTACATTTATGTACTATCTACCACATCTTTTCAAATATGCTTAAAGCAATCACATTAGCAAAGTTGAACTGGAAATAATATTTTTATAAAATATTTTTATTATAAATTAAAAAATATATGCCCATCCTAGAAAACTTGGAAAATACTGAAGAAAAAAAAAAGGAAATACAATCTCATCTCATCAATGCCACATATGCTACAATACTTGAAAAATTTTGCTAATGTTCTTTTATTTTACATATTGCATTTTACTTTAATTTTTGGCTGTGTAAAATTTGAAATATACAACAATTATAGGAACAGGTGTCATTGTCACCATTTTAAATATAAAGAAATTTCAACTTACAAAGGTAAGTCATTATACAAGTTTGTAAGCAGGATCAAGCCAAAAAGATCAGTATTTTCACAGTTCTGGAAGTACCATGCTCATATCTTCACTGCTTTTGCATTCCAACTACAGCCTCCCTCCTCCAACCCTGGAGAATTTCCTCTGCCTTCTTTGCCTAAGAAGTGATATTAATCCTTAAACCTCAATGTAGTACATAACGTTTACATTTTGTAGTTACAGCTGTATGACGTTAGACAAGTTGCCTATGCCCTCTGAACCTAAGGTCCTCCACCTAAAATGGGGGTAATCTAATTAACCTAACAGGTGATTGTGAAAATTTACTGAGACCGTGTATATAAGGTATAGGACTAGAAACTGATGGAGTCAGAATTTAAACCATGTCTGTGTGATTTAATACATCATGTTGCCTCACAAAGATTAGAAACTCCATAAAAGCGGCACTGAACCAACCAGCCTCAATTGGCCTTGCATGCAAATCTTGGGCCAATTCTAATCCCCTGAACCTAGTTTTTCATTGGGCAAAACAGGAACATAATTGTATCTAATTCATAAGAATATCGTGGAAGCTAAATAATATGATATGTGTATCTGGCATATAGAGAGAACAGCAATCCATGATAGATTGTTATGTTTTAGATAATAACAATGATAAAATGACAATGGTGATTAAATGTAGGCTTTCTTTTTGTTATTTATGTCTTTTTTCATCCTCTGTAATGTTCATTGCTAAGCTGGAAAATTCCTTGTGACTATTATCTTTCCTCTTGAGGAATATCAGCAAAACATTTTTGAAGAAAGCAAAAAAGTTTCAAGTGCAGGCATCTTAATTAAAAAGAAAAAAGGCAGGGAAGAAAGGTTGGATTGTGGTATGAAAGTTTTCTTCCAGGGTTGACTACACATCATCTGCCTTCCTGCTGTTTTGCACCTTTGCTTATACAACACATCCACTGCTAGAGGCATCTTAGCCAAAGAAGAACGAAGGGGAGCACTGGTGCTCCTTCTGAAAGCCACAAGAAACAGAACAGATGAAACAAGAAATGAGGAGGACATAAGTGAGGATGGTGAAATAGGCTGAAACAGGAGAGGAGGAAAAATATGGAAACATGGAAGAAGAGATAAAAATAAAGGAGGACAAAGAAGAGGAGGAAGTGAAGGAGAGAAAAAAAGGAAAAAAGTGAGAAAGAGAGATGAATGATGAAGAAGGAATTAAACCACAGGAAAGACAAACATAAAGGGAAAATGAGAATGATAAAAAGAAATATGGGGAAAAAGGAAACAAATGTGAACATGATGAAGTCACAGAAAAATAAAAACAATACAAGAATAAATGAGTGAATGAGAACAAAAGTGATGAGAAATAAAATGGCCACTGAAGTGAAATAAAAGAAGAAAAGCAAGAGAGAGAGAAAGCAAATTGAGAAGAAGGAGGAGGAGGAGGAGGAGGAGAAGGAGAAGAAAAAGAAAGAAAGAAAGGAAGAAAGAAAGAAAGACAGAAAGAAAGGAAGACAGAAAGAAAAAGAAAAAGAAATAGAAAGAAAGAAAGAAAGAAGGAAAGAAAGCAGGAGGAGGAGGAAGGGGAGGATGGGGAGGAGAGATGGGGGAGAAGGAGAAGGGAGAAGAGGAGGAAAAGAAAAGAAGAAAAATATGATGAAACAGATGATGGAAATTAAGATACTACCTCTACTGTCTTAATCAGCTCAAGCTCACGTAAAGAAAAATATCATAGATTGGGTGACTTAAATAACAGAACTTTATTTTCTCACAGGTTTTTTCAAGGCCAAGGTGCTAATATGATTGATTTCTGGGGAGGGCATTGTGCTTGCATTTTAGGCAACCACCTTCTCACTGTGTCCTCACATAGAGGGGAGAGGAAAAGAGAATGGGAGAGCAAGCTTTGTGGTGACTTTTCATACAAGTCCAATCATTCCATGGTGAAGGCCCCACCATCACGACATTATGAAAACCTAATCATCTCCCAAAGGCCTACCTCCAAATATCATCACATAGAGATTAGGGCTTGAACGTATAAGTCTGAGGGGTTGGACACAATTCAAGTCACAAAACTGCTATTAATGATCATAAACACACTATCAAAGGAAAGTGGGTAGAATGGAGTTGATGTAGCTTATATACTTTGTACTTCAAATGAATAATTTTGTTACAATCAATCTAGCAATGCTATAAGATATACACGATGATTTAACAAATAAAAATGTCCATATTTTCTTTCTTTTCTCTAATAGTAAATCAAAAGGTATTTTGTCCTGAATGTCTTTCTACTGATGCCAGTGTATACCAGCCCTCTTTGATATTTCATTTTTAAATATAACATATTAGGGCTTTTTATTCCTTAGGGGTCACGAGTCATTTCACAGCATTCTTTGAATATCTTATCTTCCTGAGTCAAAATAGATATTTCTAGGCAGAAATGTGGACGAGGCAAGAGAAGATAGTGCTTGGCTCAAGGAGATAACATATCCTTGTTTGACCTGTATCATCTTGATCAATGTTTTGACCTGATTCACTTAATAATCACAAAAGGGAGATTATGTAAGAGGAGGCCTTTGAATGAGGTCTGAAGTAAATTTGGGTGATTCAAGAATAAACCACAGGAAGGATGGAGCCTAAAATCATGGATTGCACAATTTTATAAACCTTACCTTCTACTTAACCAAAATTGTCCTTGTAAAGAAAGCAACTCTTTCCCCAGTTCCAAGTAGTAATTGCTAAATCTCTCTGAAAAAATGAAGTAAGTTGAGATCTACAAAATGTTATGCTTACTTTAAGAAAAATGTAAGAATCATCAGCTTCATGAAAATTTAAAATTCGTTTAGATTAATTTAATTTCAATTAATGCTACTGCAAATTATAGTTAATTTTTATGTAAAGGAAAACAATCACAGAATTTAATTCATGAAAACCCTTCAGTAACAAATGATGAAGTTGAATATATCTCAAACAAGTCAAACTGTATGTTATCACCCAGTGTTGTGTCTAGAGTGTTCTTTTCCTAAGGGGGAAAATACATACAAAATAGAAAAAGCGTTATTTCCAAAACAGGAGAAAATGAAAACAGAGCAAATTTTCTTCTAGAAATTAATCCTATGATGACTCATAGTCCAGTTCCAAAGATATCTATGCAAGAATATTCACTGTAACATTCTTAAGACAATTAAAACATGCATGCACACACACACATATACACACATGAGCATCTGAAAACAATTTAGATATCCATCCTTTGGCACATATTAATGAAAGCACAGTCTTTGCTCATACAGGGAGGAAGTGAGTGTTCATAAAAGGATATTATGATTCTATATTGACACAGAGAGATAACATCTTGTTAAGTATAAAAAGCAGACCACAGGAAGCATGGACAGTATGATCTCATTTATACAAAATGTTCCATGTGTGTGTGTGCATGCGTGTGTATTTTTGCATGCATACCTGTGTGTGTGTGTGTGCATGTGTGTGTGTGTGTTTAGGTGCAGTAAGGTAAATAGGGGAGTAAGGTAAATAAGAAACAATGGATTTTCAGAGGATTTTCAACATAGTATTAGCAATTGACATTGAGATGATTGACAGAATTTCTTCCCTGTACTTTTCTAAATTTTTTGAATTTTTTTCCTTAAACTTAAAAAAATTAAATATATCATGATACAAAGTGTATATATAATCTATAAGTATAATTTTGAAATAATAAAGAAAAATTGTAATAGGTACTGTGGACACAACACATAGTTTAAGATATATTATTTAAATTATTTACAGTGGGTTAATATAATTTTGTAATCAGAAGACACGCATATGTTTTGGAATAAATGAGAGTGAAAGATCATATAAAACATCCATGCTCCCCATGGCTAATGCATCCTCTCTCACATTTGGTTTTGTCTTGTTTACCTACAACAAGCTATTAGTGTATATTACACCTCCTCACTCTCTTTAAAGCCAGACCTTGGGAGGCTAGGCGGGTGGATCACCTGAGGTCAGATTTGAGACTAACCTGGCCAACCTGGTGAAACCCCATCTCCACTAAAAATCCAAAACTTAGCCAGGCACAGTGGGTCATGCCTTTAGTCCCAGTTACTTGGAAGGCTGAGGCACGAGAATCACTTGAACCCGGGAGGTGAAGGTTGCAGTGACCCAAGATCATGCCACCTCACTCCAGCCTGGGCAACATCGGAGGGCGCCTTCTCCACAAAAAAAGAAAAAAAAAAAAAAAGCCTTAACTGCTGTCTTAAGTTCTTTCCACAAAAATCCCTATCCCTGGCAGCTAGTATAGTGCCTAGCACATGGCAGATGTTTGGCAAATATGAGTTGATACAAAAGATAAAAATTATAGACATACTGATAAAACTTTTTTTTTTTTTTTTTGAGATGGAATCTCACTATGTCACCGGGGCTGGAGTGCAGTGGTGCAATCACGGCTCACTGCAACCTCCACCTCCCAGGTTCAAGCAATTCTCCTGCCTCTGCCTCTAGAGTAGCTGGGACTTACAGGCATGCGCCACCACCCCGGGCTAACTTTTGTATTTTTAGTAGAGGCAGAGTTTCATCATGTTGGCCAGGATGGTCTTGATCTCTTCACCTCATGATCCCCCTGTCTGGCTATTAGTGTATATTACATCCCAAAGTGCTAGGATTATAGGCTGATTAAACTATTTTTTTAAATTTGTTTATTATACTTTAAGTTCTGGGGAACATATGCAGATAATGCAGGTGTGTTACATAGGTATACATGTGCCAGGATGGTGGTTTGCTGCGTCCATCCCCCCATCATCTACATTAGGTATTTCTCCTAATGCTATCCCTCCCTAATTCCCCCTCCCCCTGCTATTCCTCCCCTACACCCCATTCCCCAGGCCCCAGTGTATGATGTTCCTCTCCCTGTGTCCCTGTGTTCTCATTGTTCAACTTTCACTTAAGAGTGAGAACCTGCGGCGTTTGGTTTTCTGTTCCTGTGTCAGTTTGCTGAGAATGATGGTTTCCAGTTTCAACCATGTCCCTGCAAAGGACATGAACTCATCCTTTTTTATGACTGTGTGGTATTCCATGGTGTATATATACCACATTTTCTTCATCCATTGTATCTTTGATGGGCATTTGAGTTGGTTCCAGATCTTTGTTATTGTGAACAGTGCCACAATAAACATACGTGTGCACGTGTTTTTATAATAGAATGACTTATAATCCTTTGGGTATTTACCCAGTAATGGGATTGCTGGGTCAAATGGTATTTTTATTTCTAGATCCTTGAGGAATTGCCACACTGTCTTCCACAATGGTTGAATTAATTTACACTCCCACCAACAGTGTCAAAGTGTTCCGATTTCTCCACATCTTCTCCAGCATCTGTTGTCTCCTGATTTTTTTAAATGATCGCCATTTTAACTAGCATGAGGTGATATCTCAGTGTGATTTTGATTTGCATGAAAACCTAGGCAATATCATTCAGGACATAGGCATGGACAAGGACTTCGTGACTAAAACACCGAAAGCAATGGCAACAAAAGCCAAAATAGACAAATGGGATCTAATTAAACTTAAGAGCTTCTATACAGCAAAACTTTTTTATTAAAAAGTTATCTCTTAATTCACAAAGTCTTCCCTGTTTTCACACCTAAATCAGTAGTGATCATAGACATTCAATTTTCTGCCTAGTAAGCTGCTGCACACTTATGAAAACCCTCTCTGTATAAACTAGCAATAATTTCCCAACAATATTTACTAAGCATCTGCTATGTGCCAAACACTGCATTAAATTTTGGACACAATTTTGGGGAGTTTTTGGAAAGGCTTCATGACTGCCCATAAGAGAATAATTAAAAGACTATATACTGGAAAATGAGGTGGAAAATCAGGCTTCAAATAGAAAATTCATTCTATAAATAAAAGCCCCATTGTGTTACACACATTTGAAATATAAACCACGCTATTCTTTCTTAAACTTTATTTCAAGTGCTGTAATTAATTCCCCAAATATTTTTCTCTTAATAAAAGCAAGTAATTTTTCTCTTGGATCTTTGCTACCATTTCCAAATCTTTTTCTGACGTGAAGATCCTTCCTTCATGGATCATTTGGGTCTATATAAAAAATATTCTATTTGTTTGGGTTTTTTTACATTTTGAATAGACAGAAAAGGAAAATGCCATATATTGTTCATTATCTAAAGCTTCAATCCCTGTGATAGACGCTCCACATACATGATCTTTTTTATCTCAAAATGACACCAGGAGCCCTGTGTGATTATAATGATGTAATCAACACCCCACTCACCCTTCTCCTCTTCCAAAGGTCGAAGTTGCTCTAGAAAGCAAAGTGGATAAGCCTGGTCAGTCTGGCACTAAAATTTCTCTCCCTGTCATTTTAACTCCTTTAAAATACAGTGGTTGTCTTTTTTAAGGCCACTGGAACCAACTTAAAAGAATTACTTTAGGACTCTCTTTAATGG
Organism: Sapajus apella; assembly: GCF_009761245.1. NCBI lineage: Eukaryota > Metazoa > Chordata > Mammalia > Primates > Cebidae > Sapajus > Sapajus apella. Next base: position 2,950,842 of record NW_022437016.1, on the reverse strand, counting down.
GTATTATAATCGGCTTTCATTTGGCACATTTGCAGTAGGTAAATGAAGGTGTAAATTGGGTGAAAACAGTCCTGGGAGGTGATGCCATTTTAATTCACTTCAGGTGTTAGTTTTAAGGTTTAAAGGTCAACTTTTCCATATTCCCAGAAAAATTATTTTGAATTACTATTTTGGTGATATGCAAATGGATATGCTCTCTAGAGACAGCACGAGGGTTCTATATGCCTAAGACTTAATGATGGAGTCAATCACGCTTTTGCCAGCGATGAGGGTCATGGTTTGGGACACTGCTGACCTCCGTTCTCCTCAAGCCTGGCTCTTTGTATCACTGTATTCTTTTCACCTGCAAGTTTATTTCAAACATTTTTGCACACAGCTACTGAGTACACCTTTATCTAAACCATCTTTTGTCATTATATTTTTTGGAGCAATTTCTTCTATTTTTTTCTCCCTTATGTAATAAAATTGTTTCTGCTCTTAAACTTCCCAAGATTTGAGCACTCAGAGCCCCTCGTTTCAATTGCCGGAGCAGTTAGGGATGAAAGGTATGATGTGTAACTGTCACGTGGTTCCAAAAGACAGTATGTAATAAAGAGAATGATGAAGCAAATGTGGTAAAATGCTAACAATTGTTTAATTAAGGTCACACTATAAAGACATTCTTTCTATTTTTGCAACTTATTTGTGAGTTCAACATTTTTTCAAATAAAGTATTTTAAAACAGCACTGACAAGACACCAATCCTTCTTTCAGTGTTTTCTGCATTAAAACTGGATCCTGCCTACTCCTGGCCTAAATAAAAAGTAGCAAGCACTTAGTGATTTTTTTTTTTTTTTTTGAGATGGAGTTTCGCTCTTGTTACCCAGGCTGGAGTGCAATGGCGCGATCTCGACTCACCGCAACCTCCCCCTCCTGCGTTCAGGCAATTCTCCTGCCTCAGCCTCCCGAGTAGCTGGGATTACAGGCACACGCCACCAGGCCCAGCTGATTTTTTGTATTTTTAGTAGAGACGGGGTTTCACCATGTTGACCAGGATGGTCTCGATCTCTTGACCTCGTGATCCACCCGCCTCGGCTTCCCAAAGTGCTGGGATTACAGGCGTGAGCCACCGCGCCCAGCCTCTGATTTTTTTTTAATCTTCCGTGGACAAATCCCACAGTTTAATAAGCCCCACAGTTACCTTCTTCTCCCTCTTTATACCCATCCGTATCCCAGCCTAACTAGAAAGATCGGGATATCGGTACCGAGGACATTGTTCTATTAAGAAACTAGTGATGGAAGACAAGTATCCGTGCTTTATTCCTCTCGGTGTCTCTCACACAAGCCTCATGTTATAAGGGTACACAGTGTCTATTTAGTGACTAAATAAATAATGAATGAATGAATGCCATTTGATATCTCTAAAATACCAGACTTAAAGCTTCTTAACTGCCCCATCCACCGCCATATTCTGAGGACTGACCTACTTGCTGAAATACATATGAAGCCCATCTGCCCACAAAGTATATACAAAGAACACATAGAGAACACAGATGTAGAATTCACAAGTACTTTAGGGATAGAGTTAACAGGGGAGTAATGGACTCAATTTGATGTGGTTTTTTTCTTTTTCCTTTTTTTTTTTTTCTTTTTTTGAGTCGGAGTCTCACTCTGTGTCTCCCAGGTTGGAGTGCAGTGGCGCAATCTCGGCTCACTACAACCTCCTCCATCTCCCGGGTACAAGTGATTCTCCTGACTGCCTCAGCCTCCCGAGTAGCTGGGACTATAAGCGCCTGCCATCACGTCTGGCTAGTTGTTGTATTTTTAGTAGAGATGGCATTTCACCACATTGGCCAGGCTGGTCTTGAACTCCTGACCTCAGGTGATCTGCCCGCCTCGGCCTCTCAAGGTATTGGGATTATAGGTGTGGACCACCATGGCCAACCTCAATTTGAAATTCTTGCTGAAAGTGTATTAACAGGCAGATTCTGAATCTCAGGAGAGTCTGTAAATCTGCTTTTCATTAAAGCTCCCAGGTGATTCTAATATATAGTTAGAATTTTAAAACAACTGAGCTTTAATTTTTATAAACTATGGTGCCTCATGAGATATACCCTAAGCCCCTGACACATACTCTTTTTTGATCTTCCCAAGAAAGACCATGGGAACCGGGATGGGTGGCTCATACCTGAAATCCTAGCACTTTGGGAGGCCCAGGCAGGTGGATCACTTGAGACCTGGCAAAAATGGTAAAACCCCATCTCTACTAAAAATGTAAAAATTAGCTGGCCATGGTGGTGCACATGTGTAATCCTAGCTGCTTAGGAGGCTGAGGCATAAGAATCACTTAAACCCAGGAGACGGAGGTTGCAGTGAGCCGAGATGTGCTGCTGAACTCCAGCCTGGGAACCAGAGTGAGACTCTGTCTCAAAAAAAAAGAAAGAGAAAAGAGAGACCCCATGGGGGTTGCTACCATTTTTCAGGGTGGGCAGGGCTACATTCAACAATCGTAAGTGCATAGGGATTTGTACATTTCTGATGCTCTTGGCAGTGACTGAACAAAGCATAAATCACTTTTATCCTTGTTTCCACGACCTGTATTTGATGTCATTGCTACTAACATTGGGCTCATTGTATTTTCTCCTTTAACTTTAGGAAAACCTTTTCCTGGAAAGTATCACTCATGTTTTACAAACGAGAAAGCGAAATCTCTAAGAGGCTAGGTGTTCTTCAGAAGATAGCACAGGTGAGTTGGGCTTTGATCCCAGGTCAGTGGAGCCCAAGAGCACACTTTCTTTTAGGTTCCCAGAGCTTATTGTCTCTCCTGAGTCTGTGTTTCTTCATCTTCTTAATATGGCTCTTTGGAGAAGGGATCTTTAGTTTATTTTATGCCATTACTATTTCAGGAACAATAATTTCAGAACAGTTCATTGGATGTGGGTGAAGAAGTCCTCAGTGAGAGGCATACTCTTTCAACTGAATTTATTCATTGAGCATTGAGTATTACTTTGGCAAGCGCTGTGCTAGAGTCTCGCTCTGTCTCCCAGGCTGGAGTGCAGTGGCATGATCTCAGCTCACTGCAACCTCCACCTCCTGGGTTCAAGCAATTCTCCTGCCCCAGCTTCCCAAGTAGCTGGGATTACAGGCAGGCACCATCAAGCCCAGCTAATTTTTGTATTTTTATTAGAGACGGGGTTTCACCATGTTGGCCAGGTAGCTCTTGATCTCCTGACCTTCCGATCCACCCGCCTCAGCCTCCCAAAGTGCTGGGATTACAGGTATTAGCCACCGTACTCAGCTGACACTGTGGATTCTTAACATGTATGCCTAAAGTATATATGGATGGAGGAGGTATGCCCTGTGAATTCTTAAAATTGTATATAAGAATTATATGCATATTCATGCATCTTTCTGGGGAAAGAGCATAGGCATATTTTGGAGACTTTGTGGGTTCAGTTCTAGTTAATGAGAAAAAAGCAAATATTGCAATAAAGCAAGTCACACGAACTTTTTGGTTACCCAGTGCATATAAAACTTACGATGACATATGCTATAGTCTATTAACTATGCAAGAGTGTCATGTCTGAAAAAACAATGTACATACCTTAATTTAAAATACTTTTTTGCTGAAACATGATGACACTGAGATAGGATGTAAGCACATCATGCTGTTGGAAAATGATGCCCATAGGCTTATTCAATGCAGGATTGCCATAAACCTTGAATATGTTTAAAAAAAAAAAAGCAGAATTTTTGAAGTGTAATAAAATGAGGTGTGCCTGTACACGATCTTCACTGGACTTTCAATGAATTTATGACCTTCAGAGCTTAAGCAGTAATAAAGTCTTTGTCCACTTTTAGGGTCTGAGGTTCCAAATAAAGGGCATTTCATCTCTTGAGAACCCTTAACAGGCAGAACACCATTCTGCACTCCAACATTTGGAAGCATGTATCCATAAAGATAACACTATCTAGTTCAACCATTGTGCAAAACAGTGCAGCAATTCCTCAAGGACCTAGAAATAGAAATTCCATTTGACCCGGCAATCCCATTACTGGGTATATATCCAAAGGATTATACATCGTTCTACTATAAGGACACGTGCACACGAATGTTCATTGCAGCAGTGTTTACAATAGCAAAGACCTGGAACCAACCCAAATGCCCATCGATGATAGACTGGATAGGGAAAATGTGGCATATATACACCATGGAATATTATGCAGCCATCAGAAATGATGAGTTTGTGTCCTTTTTAGGGACATGGATGAACCTGGAAACCATCATTCTCAGTAAACTGACAGAAGAGCAGAAGATCAAACACCGCATGTTCTCACTCATAGGTGGATGTTGAACAATGAGAACACATGGACACAGGGAGGGGAACACTACACAACTGACCCCAGTGTTGTCGTGGGGGTGAGGAGTTGGGGAGAGATAGCAGGGGGAGAGATGCCAGATGTAGGTGATGGGGAGGAAGGCAGCAAATCACACTGCCACGTGTGTACCTATGCAACAATCTTGCATGTTCTTCACATGTACCCCCAAACCTAAAATGCAATAAAATAAATGGGAAAAAAAGATAACACTATCTATTAATATTTACTGAACATTTACTATATGTCAAGCACTGTTCCAAGTCTCTTAAATATATTAATACATTTATTCCTCACAATAATTAACATGAGAGAATAGATGAGAAAACTGAGGAAAAGAGAGGTTAAGCCACTTGCCTGAAGTTGCACAGTAAGTATCAGAGCTAGAATTTCAGCCAGGAAGTCTAGTTCTACAAGCAACATTCAGTATTCACTACCTGTATAGAAACAAAGAAATCAGTCCACACTAATCTCTTGTGTACCTTTGGAGGTTTAGTACAATGTAATGCACTTTCAATGAACACTCTGGGGATGTACACCTGCAGCCCAAAAATACTTGCCCATGATCTGCGTAAGAAGCTTGTACATATACAGTTTAGATCGATACAAGGCGAGTAGGGAAACTACTACTATTGCTGTACGTAAAAAGAGTAGCGTGAAAAACAGTGAAGAAAACATGTTTCAATTAGACAATCTAGAAATACCTTATGACAGTTGGAATGTCATTCCAGGCCCAGAAGTGTTCATGTGATGTTTAATTTTATATGTCCTGTCAACTTAGCTAGGCCATGGTACCCAAATTAGTATTGGTAAAATACTAATATATATGTTACTATAAGAATAATTCTAGGTGAGATTAACATTTAAATCAGCTGACTTTGAGTAAAGCAGATTACCCTACAGAATGTGGGTGGGCCTTATCCAATCAGCTGAAGGCCTCAAGAGAAAAGGGCAGATGAACCCTAAGAAAAAGGAAATTCTGCTTCCAAATTTTCCAAGTGGACTTTCCAAGTATGGCTGCAATATCAACTCTTCCTTGAGTCTCCTACCTATTATCCTGCCCTCCAGATTTCAAACTCACCGAACCCACCATGATCCAATTTCTTGAAATAAATCTTTCTCTCTCTCTCTCTCTCTCTCTCTACACACACACACACACACACACACACACACACACACACACACACGTTTTATCAGTTTTGTTTCCCTGGAAAGCCCTAACTAATATAGTTTATGTTGCATTTTCCAGTGGCAAATACCCTGGTATGGCAGAAATGTAACTGTGTAATGATTATTTAAAACATAGGCAGGAGGCACTGGCTGAAGCCAGGTCATAAAGAACATTAAATACCAGGTAAGTGAATTTGTATTTCATTTTGTATGTAATGGAGAGTCCTTGAAGTAGTCTCAGGAGAATAGTGACACAAAGATCTTTAGAAAACCTTATTTAATAATAGCATGCAGGATGAATTTGAGGTGGCCAAGACAAGAGGCCTGGTCCCAGTTGGTTGAATACTGAAACTGCTCAGTGAGAGAATCAGAGGATCCCCAGGATGCAAAAACAAATGGATGGAGTTGGTGATGAAAAGAGATGAGTGAATGATAAAAGTTTCAAAAGCTGATTTTTGCTGAGTCATTCTGGGAGATTGTTTTCTCAAAATACTCTTACGAAAGACACAGCTTATTTACACGATCAGATGGAAAGGGACAAGAATGATGATGTCTTTGAGGCTCTAGAAGTGGATTTGCTCTTTCTTTCCCTTTTTCCTTCACCATGTGATGATGCAGTAAGAAAGTCCTCATCAGACGCCAGCATCTTGACCTTGAACTTCCCAGCCTCCAGAACTATGAAGAATAAATTCTGTTCTTTATAACTTACCCAAGTGGTGGTGGTAGTTACAGCAGCACAAAGTGAACTGAGTCATTTCTCTAGCAAAAGCTCTATCACTTCAGTTTCCTTAAACATGACATGGCTCTTACACATGGACCTACAAAATGTTAAATGTTAGATGTAATATTGTATGCTGAGTGCCTAGTTTGGTGTCTGTGATATAGCAAATGCTCAATGAGATTCCTACCACCAATTTCAGTTAATCTAAGTGATTGGTATCAAGATATATTCCCCCACTACCTGGATCTGCTGGCCTGGTTGTGGGTAGAATAGTGAAACACTCACACCAGGCAATGTAGTGTGAAGAAATAGTAGCAACTCCAAATTTTCTACACAGGAGCCACAGTTAGATTAGCAATGTGGTAAACAGGAATGTGTCTTGAGTTTGTGCTTTTGTATTGAACACATTACATTAACCTAGGCCCACTTGACTCAAAAGGTGGTCCACACACTAGCAGCATCAGCATCACCCCAGAGTTTGTTAGAAACTCAGAATCTCAAGTCTCATTCCAACCTATTCAATCAGAATCTGTACTTTAATAAAATACCAGTTGTGCACACATTAAAATCTATGAAGCCCTTGATTAGGCTATATATGACAGAGGTGACTTAGAGGAGCACTGATGAAAATTACAAGGTAGGGAATACTGCCTTTCCACCCCTAACAAGCCAACCCTCCACATCAACTCTACATTAGGAGAAATAAAGCAAATAGCTATTGATATGATTTGGTGGTGTCCCCACCCAAATCTTATTATTAATTGTAATCCCCATAGTCCCCGGGTGTCATGGGAGTAACCCTGTGGGACATATGTAGATCATGGTAAGGGTTTCCCCATGGTGTTATCATAGTAGTGAGTGAGTTTTCACGAGATCTGATAGTTTTATAAGGAGTTTCCTCGCTCATGCTAGCTCTTCTCTCTCCTGCTGCCATGTGATAGCGGTCCTTGCTTCCCCTTCACCATGATTGTAAGTTTCCTGAGGCCTCCTCAGCCATGTAGAAATGTGAATCAATTAAATCTCTTTCCTTTATAAATTACCCAATCTCAGGTATTTCTTTATTGCAGTGTGAGAATGGACTAACACAGCTATGGAAAAGTCCTAAGGTCACGACAGTTAAGAGTACAAGGGAAGGATTAAGAGGAGAAAAGAGCAAAACGGTTACCCTAAAGGGTTGTTTCCAAACACAGATAAATAAATAGGCCCAAATACAATTTTTAAATGATCTTTTTAAGAGAAGCCAAATTTAAAGCAAACAAATATAATCACAACTGTTCTACCTAAAATAGATGAAGATCACATGGGACCCAAAGAATGACTTCCCCTGCCTCCACCCAGGCTAACTCAAAGATACCTCCTTAGAAACCTAGTTTGAAAATCACTGGCCTAGAAGCACTTGCTTTTATGAGTAAATTGGGGTATGATGTGTGAGAGCCAGGGGAAGTGGCCTGAACTTAGGGCCTTGTCCTTAGCTGAACCAAGTGAGTGAATGAGTCACAAACCAGGGCGTTCTGTTTGATTGCATCCTGATTAAGAATCAGCAAATCAGCCGGGCGCAGTGGCTCAAGCCTGTAATCCCAGCACTTTGGGAGGCCGAGGTGGGTGGATCATGAGGTCAAGAGATCGAGACCATCCTGGTCAACATGGTGAAACCCCGTCTTTACTAAAAATGCAAAACATTAGCTGGACATGGTGGCACGTGCCTGTAATCCCAGCTACTCAGGAGGTTGAGGCAGGAGAATTGCCTGAACCCGGGAGGCGGAGGTTGCGGAGAGCCGAGATCGCGCCATTGCACTCCAGCCTGGGTAACAAGAGTGAAACTCCGTCTGAAAAAAAAAAAAAGAATCAGCAAATCAATAGCTCATGGCTTACAAGTCAGCTCCACAGGGGTATATAGCAGATCTGTGGGTGGCTCCAGGACTTAGCTAAGGAATTCAGGCATTCATAAGCAGCTAGGACAGACCTCTCCTGTTTAAGCAGCCTATCATTCCAATTCCTAATAAGGTACTTCTCAAGACCTATTTCACAGATCTAGTACACTGGGAGGTAGACAGACCTAGGAAAGAAATGAAACTCATAGTTGCTAGTGCAACTCTTTAAATCAAGAGAATAGGACTTAGAACCAAATTATCATTGTTAATCCCCCCAAATACACTGTGACTAGAAGTCACTAAGAAGATCAAGTTTTTTGCAAGGCATCATCAGTTTTGTAAACACAGGCAGAAGCATATGGATTTCCAGGGGTGAAGGTCTGATTTTCCACTCAGAGTCTTATTTAATAGAAACTCAGAGGCTGGAGGAGGTCAAATGCAAGGTCCCATGGAAGAGGGAATACATGCAAATATCTATAAATTCTAATGTTTTATCTTGGTGGTCTCAGTAACCTGTGATAGGCTGTTGAGACTGCCAATGTATAAAAATCACACATGCTCAAGGAGATAACTATGTCTGCTGGGTGAAACAGCAATGTTGAATAGATAGTATTAATATTAATTATTATTATAACCAGGTTTGATTGAATGGTAAGAGCAGATCTGCTGTCATTATTAGTGCCATGAGGTTAGCTTGTGTTTAAGTTACTACAATCTGCTAAACACTTTACATGTATTATGCCACCCTTGTTCACTACTGATTCTCCAGGAGCTAGAACATTTCCTGGTGCATAAGGGGAGTTTGACATGGGTACCTAAAATAAATGTATAAATAAATGAAAATCCCCTCACTAACCACTAAGGAAAGTTATTAATATTTTCATCATTCTGAGAAAGAATAATAAACGTGGATAAATGAATTGTCTTTCCCAATATCCAAAAGATATCAAGTGTCAGAGTCAACATGGGGCTAGCTCTCTCTCCAGTCTGTGTTAGGTATTAATCATCATGATAACTAGGATACTTAAACACTTATTTTGTGATGAATACTGCAATACAAATTTTCCTCTTTTATTCACCCTCTTCCCAACTCCTTATAAGGTGAGTATTAGTGCTCCCATTGACATGGAAAATAAAGCCATGCAAGATTAAGTGACCTCTGAAGTCCTCATAACAGGTATGTGACAGGCAGAAATGGCTGACTGCAAACCATAGCTATTCTTCACCGTGCAACCCCCCACATCCTTCCCCAACATGCACATGTGACTTACACATAATGAGCCTTGACTTACAATGCCTGTATGTGGCTGTATACCTTGCTCTGAAAAGCCAACAAATGAATACAAGCCTTAGAAGAGCATATTCAAATGCCTTCAAGGAGTTGTGAGGAGAATGTCTACCTACAAACTTTTTTGGATTAGAATATTCCAGGTCAGTGTTCTCTGATGTGTTCACCAACTAATAATGACATGACCTTTAGCAGACAACTTATGGAATTTACAAAATGTGTAATATTTCTCCAGACTTGGGACCCTTGAAAAGCAAAAACTTTTGCCTCCCATTTTTGTCTTCCTGATCCCTAGTGTAGCGCCTGGCACAGGAAAGTTCTTAATAAAGGTTGGAATTAAATAAATAAGCAAATCAATAATTAGTTGATCTGTAAGTTCTTTTTTTCAAGTTCTCACATTTTTATTAAAAATAATTCTAGTAAAGTTGGGGATTAAAATACTATCTTGCTAAACCATCCCATCTTTTTCTTTATCAAGGAATAGCCCTAAAGGAGTTATAATAGACTCAATGGTTTCCAGCACAGGTGAAGAAGTTAATCGACTGGGAAGCTGGGTCCAGAAAACTCCTCTACCTAAGAGTAGATATCAAAAGTGGCAGATGTGCTGCCACTTAAATTGGCTTATACCATACATTCAATGCAAGTCTGATTAATAAGTGGCCACTTTAACTGAAATTTTACTGGTACCAGTCATTACCAAGAACACAAGTAGCTGGTTCTCCTACACCAACTCACTGGGTGAGGAAAATAATGTTGCTCTCTGTAAGTAGTCACTGAGTGATATTCGCACTTGCACCCTCTTAAATATCAGACAAAATTTGGTAAGATATCTTTGGATAGTATCAACACCTCACTTTCATACAGCACTTGTCAGCCTACCAGCCACTTTGGCTTTCATTATTCCACTTGATCTTCAACAAGCTGGGGAGATGTACAAGGGTGGAGAAAATAGAAGTTTCAAAGAAGATGTATGATTTTCTCAAGTGTTACCATAACACATGTCTTATAATCCTTTTGGTGGAATCTTCCGGCTCTTCTTAAACATGAGGCAAGTTCCACCTGCCTCCAGAGAGGCAGCATGGTCTAGTGAAGCCAGCATTGATTTAGATGTTAGAGAGAGCAGTTTAGGCTCATCACTGAACATCAGCATCAGTAGGAGATCAAATAAATAACTTAGGAACACCAATTCCCTTATTCATGATGTAAGGATTATACTCTCTTCTTCCCAAGATCAGTTTGAAGACTAATTGTGATGGAGCATAAAATGTACCTGTGTATGTTCAATGTACTGTATATCAGTACTTTGTCACCTTCCCCCTGAAGAATGTGCTCCCTGTGCAGAGTGACTTCTCCAGAGAGAGAGAGAGAGAGATCCTGAGATGCTATGAAAATAGTGGTGTGGGTCAGTGGTGAACCAGACCAAAATGAGGAGTCCCTACTAGCTTTCCTGTGTGACTAACTGCATGGGGTCTTTTCATAATGGGAGGCAGAAGCAAAGTCTTTTCCTTTATGGCTAGTGAGGATCAATATAGTTGTAGACAAACTACTTCAAGGCAACACAGAAACACAAAAGAATAGGTGGTGGCTCACTTCAAAAAGGCCCCTTTACAAGCTACTGAATTTCATGTGTCTTTAAGTTGGTGGTCCTTATTCACTTCAAGGACCCATTCCTTAATTCGTACTGCATCTGCACTGGTGTGAAAGGAGATGAAATCCTGGAAATACTGCCTAAATAATACTAAGACAGTGTAGAGATGGCATACTGAAGTTTCCACAATTGTTCTCCATGACACCCATTAGTGTATGTAGTTTTCCCATAATCCTCTATGGTGGGCATTACCACCTTCTTCAACTTAAAGTTAAAACTGCAAGACACGGTGAAGTTTGTAGGTGATAGGCATAGAACATGGATTTGGATCCTTAAACTCACTCCCCAATCATTTGTTATTTCTAAAACATACTGAGTCTGCTGTCCACAGTTATGAGATGAGCCACAATTCTGGATATTGAATTTCCTTTCTAAGGTCACATTATTTTTGTCTGAATCATGGGTTACTGAGGGAGTATGATCTCCTGGGTAAGGGCAAAACAATTAGAGATGATCCATGCTCCAACATTAAGTTATAGAGTCACATGCAGTAAGCATTCCACGTAGCACTCTACTGTGAATGTTTTTGTATCATTTCAACATTCAAGACCTCTATAAAAATATCTATTCACAGCTCTGCCTCTTGGGTTCACCATGGTGTCTACCAACCTAGAAAGAAAGAATTGTAAAAAGGACGCAAACAAAAACTCAACATCCTTACCTTCTAGCCATATCCCCACAGCATCTGTCATTCTAGAAGATCCTACCAGATATTAAGAAACAGTAACGTTTTATTTCTTCATTCACACATTTTATTATAAATGCAGTAAATCTTATTCTTAGATATAATCCCTAATGAATCCAATGAACAATTCAATATTAGGCCATGACTAAATACAGTTTTCATAAGGTTTAAACAAATGCTATCGAAAGTTGCTCACTAAGATATGCCCAGAGGTACAAACAATTCTTAGTAATCCTTTTCAGCCAGTATATTAAATTGAAACAAATGATATGTACTTACAGTTACATGTTGTTGAAAGTCTAAGATTAATTTCTAAAAGATTAATTGAATGATCAGACACATTAAATTCCAATAAGCAGCTATTACCTCTCTACCACCTATCAATAGCAACATTTATAAAATCAAAACATGGTTTTTTTCCCCATGATATCTGAGTTTGTGCATGCAGGGGATATCATACAAAAGCCAAGTCCAGTTCAACTCTGTAGAAACAGAGATGGCTGGCTGGGGGTTCTGTGTGTTCTCAATCTGGCCCCCACTGGTAGTAAGCTGGAGATTCCTGAATGACTGCAGGGCTGGAAGTGCTGCATTCATTTTTATCCAACCAAACCACAAGACTCTCATTTAGACCCTAACTTTCTTGATGCATAATCCTCTGAAGTGTGGTTTTCAGGTTTCCTAAAACCTAGAAGATTAAAAGAAGAAAATTAGAAGCTGAGTAAGAGCTTTCCAGACAATAAGAAGGGAGACAGAAAAATCACCAAATACAGCCATAAGAATTTAAGAAGCAGCATAAATGAAACTATTTTGTAAAAGGGCGAAAGCTTGGCATGCCTCAATGGGACATTTCACATGAAAATCCAATGTGATATTGGATGAGGTCATTACACACAGGGTCAGGCACAACCTAAGCACCCAATATGTAGAAGCTATTTAAAATACTAAGAAACAACACACCAAGGCACTACTGTAGTAGGGTATGGTATCAGATCAGATGCTTATAATACAAATTTCAAACAACTGCACAAAAGTAAGACAAAAATCTATCGGTCTCTATAGAAGATTAGTTTGTAATCTTCTATTTAGAAAGAATTTTGTAAAAATTATTGAAAAGGAAAGTGTGTTCTTTTGAAATAAATAAGCTTCAGTAGTCAAAACAAAATGTCAATTAAGTAGAATATCTTACTTTCTGAGAATGTCACACAAATGGGTACAATCTTATGAGCGTTCACCATTGTCATCTTTTTTGTATCTTTACACTTGATTAGAGGTTACATGTCTTTTATCCCAAATGACCTATTTTCACTCCAGCAGGTCAGCCAGGTCTTTCCTTAGGGCTCTGTCTGTGCCTGGTTCTTATGTGCTCTCCACATCCACTTCATGTGCTCATCTAACGTGTGGATTCACCCATGCTTTATTCATCACCTACCTCACTGCGCAAAGGGTTCATAGTGGCTCACAGGAAAAACATATAACCTGATAGTGAGGAATGAATACACACTTAAAAACGAGGATAAAGGAATACATTTCAGTGGCAATACTTGTTTCCAGGTAGGCTGCATCCAAAATACAGAGCAGGCATGGTGGACGTGTCTGGAAAGCAGGTGGCCCAACTGAAGTCCACATCATAAGAAGCACTATGGGGTGTGAGTGGGAGAGGCAGTGTATAGATAGACATGGATAGGTAGAGATAGAGATGGGTATAGGTGTAGATAGATATCAATATCTATATAGATTTTTATGGCGAGATACTAAATGAATATTTACAGAGATATCTATAGGTAGGTATAGATATCTATATAGGTTTAGATATAGATAGATCAACATCTACATGAATATTTATACATAAAGATATCTGTATTTATAGATATCTATCTCCCTATATCTATATCTCTATCTGTATAATTATCTATAGACCTATATCTATGTCTATATTTACCTATGAAGGAAAGGTAAGTACAATTGAGTCATCTGACCCAAGAACAAAGTCTAGTCATCAGAGTGGATATGAATTTCAGGTACGATATTATGGCTGTTCTTCAAATCTGTGGCTAAGCCAGTGAACTGGAAAGGTATGTGTGCTGTAAGTGGACAGTGAAAGAGCTCTAGTTCAGCAAATGCTGGCAAGCAAGGAGGAACAGTCTACACTGCCATGGGACCCATCTAATATGTAACATAAATGCAGGAGGAGGAGGAGTTAAGCATCCCCCTTCAACTTTGCCTCAGGCTTCTGAGAATCTCTTGCCCTTTAATGACTCAAGGGATTAATGGTGGCACCTGGCAGGTCAGTGGCAACCACTGTTAGGAACCTTTAGAACCATAGGAGAAACCACGGTGCACAGTGGACAGACAAGCAGAAATACCCTCCAAGGAAAGTTATGTCGCCTGGAAAAGAGGGGTCATGGCAGGGGTTAGTGACAAGGACGGCCACCAGTGCAGCATTGCTAAATTAGTCACAGTGACCATGCAGGCTGCTGCTACATCTTCTGGACAGGAAAAAATGCTTCACTGAGGTTTTTATAATACATGAAACAGAAAATAAAGCAAAGGCCACAGAGACTAAAGGAAAGGAGGAAGAAAGCACAGGAGGTGCATGAACTTTGGCTGGAGAAGCTTCTCCTTGAAGCACAAAGAAAGGCTGCACAGAAATGGGGTGAATACATCTTTAGCTAATTTATTTTGTGTGTGTGTGGTTTGTTTTACAGAATTGTGACAGAAAGGCTGGAGGGAGAAAGTGGGATAATGAGTGTGGATGTGGCCTATGCATGATGTTACTGTAGCGATATTTGAGGATTGCAGTAAAGATGGATGTGCACCGAAAATGCTTTTGGATGACTGGACGATATTCCCCTTTATAGTTGCTAAGACTGGACCAGAAAGAACATGGCTTTGTAAGAGCTTTCCTAGCAATGTCTTTTTGGCCATCCATGGGAAATTCTGCTATCCTACACAGCAGAAGTTCCCGAGGGAACAGGGGGAGCTGCAAAGCAAAATGTGTCCCTGAGCATATGTAAGAAACTTCCAGGAATTAAACAAAATAAAACAACAACAATACCCTTGTTGGGACGGGAGAGGAGGAGGTTTTGCAGGAGGGAAAAGAAATGGGCAAGTCCTGTGTCAACAGATGGGGCAGGGAAATAGTACAACTTGAATTATTGCCCTTAACGAATTCGCAGGCTGGTAAAGTTGGAAAATGTGGATTCTATGTTATTTATAAGATTTCCCCATGTGTTTATAAGAAGATTGTTCCCGATCACCTAAAAGGAAAATAAACGTTATTTTTGTATGACAGAAGAAGCTCACCATGATCTGGCTTTCCCTTTAGCCTTATCGTTTAGACACCTTTCATTGTAATCAATGCTCTAGATTAATCAATGATCTTCAACTTCAGGAGACTGTGCTGCCCTGCTCAGGGACATTCGGGAATAGATGGAAACATTGTTGATTGTCACAATGAGAGAGTGCCATGGGATGCTACAGTCACTAGTATCCAGTGACTAAAAGTCAGGGATGTTTGCTAAACATCCCACCATCTGCAGGACAACCCCTGCAACGATGATTATCGGGCTCCAAATGTTAATAGCACCAAAGGTAAGAAACATTACTCCAGATTCACTGGATGGTTTGTAATTTTTTGCCTTGACTCCTGTTGTAGCCAGTTTATTCCCGACACATCTCTTCCCTTTTCCTGGAAAACATTCCCAATTACAAGCAACAATCAAATGCTTTGCTGTCCACATTCCCACTCAACTCTGGAAATACTTTCAAAAGCTTCCTTGGCTTTCAGAGAATGACTTGGGTGCTGTTTCCCAAATTCTGCTGTTGGATTTTCATTATGGCAATATAACTATTGGTAATTTCTTGGCACCCCTCCCCACTATACTGTAAATTCAATGAGGCAGGGAGGGTCCAGACTTCTTCATCACTGTATCTCCAACACTTGGCTTGTGTGATTAGTAAATATTTGTTGAGTAAATAAATAATTCAATTTCAGGGGCACTTTCTTTGATTTTTAAAATTGGGCAAAATAATATCTACCCTGTCTTCATGTATTTTTCCTTCCTTCCTTCCTTCCTTCCTTCCTTCCTTCCTTCCTTCCTCCCTCCCTCCCTCCCTCCTTTCCCTTCTCTTCCCTTCCCTTCCCTTCCCTTCCCTTCCCTCCCCTCCCTTCCCCTCCTCCTTTCCCTTCCCTTCCCTTCCCTCCCCTCCCCTCCCCTCCTCTCCTCCGTCCTCTCCTCCCCTCACTTCCTCTCCTCTCCTCCCCTACCCTCTTCTCTTCTCCCTTCTCTTCTCTTCTCTCCTCTTCTCCTCTCCTCTTTCCTTTCTTTCGTCGTTCCTTCCTTTCTCTCTCTCTCTCTCCCTCCCTCCCTCCCTCTCTCTTTTTCCCTCTCTTTCTCTCTCTCTTTCTTTTTTTTCTTTCTTTCCTTTTCTTTCTTTTTTTCTTTCCTTCTTTCTCTTTCTTTCTTTCTCAGAGTCTCATTACTCTGTTGCCCAGGCTAGAATGCAATGGCACAATCTTGGCTCACTGCAGCCTTTGCCTCCCGGGTTCAAGCAATTCTTGTGCCTCAGGACCAGAGTAGCTTGAACTACAGATGCACGTCACCATGCCTGGCTGATTTTTGTATTTTCAGTAGAGACAGGGTTTCACCATATTGGTTAGGCTGGTCTCAAACTCCTGACCTCAGGTGATCCACCTGCCTCGGCCTCCCAAAGTGCTGGAATTACAGACGTGAGCCACCATGCCCAGCCACATATTTCTTATCGTGTTCGAATGAGATAACAGATAGCTAGTTTTAAAATAAGCTCCATAATGATAATAGCTTCCATTTACCAGGCACCTTCTATGAGCTTGCTGCTGCATTAGATGCTTTCCATGTAATGCGGCTTATTGTCCCACATTAGTTTGGTGAGTGGTGTTGTTCTCCCTCTGAACTGATAGAGACAGCGGAAATTTCACAAGGGATTCTTAAGGCATCAGGAATTCGAGTGATTTCTCAAAGATCACGGAGTTAGTCAACAGCAGATCTGAGGCTCAAATCCAAATTTGGGGGTTGGGGATATGGGTGTAGACCTTGCATTACTGCAAAATCCTAGAGCTTCAAAGGGAGATTCCTAAAGAAAAAAATGTATACACCCTAGTCAAGGAGAAGAATTTTTATTGCTTTTATCTTACCAACCCTGAGACCTTTCTTGCAGAACCTGGAGTTTTAACAGCACAATTGCCCCATCTGATTAATCAGAATTGCTGTTTGTTTGTGCATGGAAGATAACTCATTATGGTAAATATGCATTATAAGGCCATAATATATGCATTTATTCAATTAAGTCTAATGTATTATTTAAGGCTTGGTGTGTGATATTTATCACTAGCAAATGCTAATTTATACAGATTATCAGAGTCTAATTAGGTGCACAGCTTGTGAGGACAGTCTGTTACTTGGAAGGTGCAGCCATGACTTACTCTACTCTGGGCCAGTGTATTTATTAGAAGGTTTGGCAACATGTGCCGCATATACCCTTTGGTCCGCAAACAGTTCTAAAAGTAAATGGTGGGACTCCATTACCATGGCGTCCTCTAATTGCTTGCAAATCCACTGCCAGCAGCTTGCAGCAGTTCCACTCAGCCAGGAGGGTTTCCTGAGCATCATGCATCCTCTTACACATCAACGTTCAACGTCGCTCCGCCAGCCAGAGTTGGCGCTGGTTGAGCAGTTTTCTTCCCCATAAAACCAACACACCTATATGCTGTATTTAGGAGACAATGGAGCTCTTGAGACTTTCACTCGATAAACAAGCACTGGAAAATCAAGTCTATGCTAGGGTTTGTATCGGACATAGGGGATACAAGGATGAACGAGGCCAGGCCCCTGCATCAACCGTAGGATTCTATAGACTTCTAGAGCATACGCTGAGCATCCCACATTTCTGGATAGAGCCAGGGCTCTGTCATTGACCAGCTGTATGACCACAAGCAAGTCACTTTAACTCTCAAATTCCCAGTTTCCTCATCTGTAACAGAACTTAACCTCTACTCATGTTACAAGTATCAAAGAAGTTACTGTTTGTGATTCTGGATATAAAGCTGCTCTTACATCCATGCGGAATCAGTCCTTGGGTTCTCTGTGTCTTCATTCTAGAAATTCAATCATGTCCAACATTGCTTGACTTCTTCTTAAGACTTTACTAGTTTTCCATGGAGATGAAAGTATAGAATTTATAGTTCTTGTTCTCCAGGCATCTACCTTAAAAATCTTTGTCAGAAATGTTCGTTTCCCCAAGTAGCTTTATTTTCTTGCTCCCCTTTTCCCAGACAGAATATACCCCGTTCTCTATGGTCCTCACTAGTTCAGCAATCTTTTCAAATTTTCGTGCCTTTCACATCAGAAGGAAATTCCTGAGGTTTAAGGGGCCCAATTGGGCCCAGGGAATCTTTGAAAAATCCTGCCTCTGTCAGCTGTGATTCTTGCCCATTTGTGTGAGACGCACTGCTCTTGATTTGGGAAAATGATGGACTTGATACATTATCACCGTGTATGATCTGCTGAGTTACGAAGGAATGATTTATATGAAACTAAAGAAAAACGGAAAGAAAGAATGAGATGGCTTTCAAACAAGGGAAACGCGCTACCAACTTTAACTTTTGTAAAATCTTCTGGAAGGCTGCATGTCTCCCAGCTGCCAGCATAAAAGTATCAATGCCTGATAATGTTGGACTATTTTGTTGTCAGGCATAAGGCTATTTTACCGGAAATTGTGGAGATGAAATATGAAGCAAAATGAAAGAGAGCAATATAAGTTCCCATTATCTTAGTGTAACTATTTGCTGAACTTAAGAAGAGTTAAAATAATTGTATTTACCTCCATATACTCCCCACAAGGATTCATTCTATAATTAACATCAAATAATATTAGTATCATCAGTGAAGCCAGCAACCCATTAGAAAGGGGGAGATCAGCTCTCAACACATCCTTGCACCTGATCTTCTTCCACTCATTACTCACCTTTTTCTTCAGCTAAAGGGCACTTCTGGTCTCATAGATACATGAAAATCCCCCCTCTCCCCTATCACACACACTTCTGGGTCTTCTCCTTTTACTTTCTTAGCCCAGGATAATCTCCCTGCCCATCTCCATCTGTGTGTGCCGAAGTCTCACCCATCCTTCAAAACTCAGCTCAAAATCAATTATTTTTTTCAGTCCATGCTACATACTAGACACTCATTAGCGTCTAGTAATAGAGAATTACTCTATATCAACTTACTGAATTCTCATAACCATCCAGAGTTGAGCACTTGTATTATCCCCATTTCACAGATGATGTAACTGAGGCCCAGAAAGATTAATGGATTTGTCCCAAATCAAAGAACTCATGTGTAGTGAAGACGGAATTTGAATCCTGTGATGTAACTGCAGGGTCTCATGCCCTAAACTTCTATTCTTAATGCCTTCTGATTGTCTCTTGGAATGCTTTCCCCTTCTTTGAGTTTTCTATATGTTCACGTCACGTTCCTTTATGTTCAGTTCTCTTCAGACACTTTTCATTCTTTTTTTTTTTTTTTTGGAGGCAGGATATTGTTCTGTCACCTAGGCTAGAGTGTAGTGCTGCAATCATGGCTCACTGCAGCCTCGACCTCCCAGGCTCAAGTGATGCTCCCACCTCAGCCTCCCAGGGAGCTGGGACTGCAGGTGTAGGCCATCATGCTCATTAATTTTTTTTTGTTTGTTCAGTGATGGGGTCTCACTATGTTGCCCAGGCTGCTCTCGAATTCCTGGGCTCAAGGGATCCTCCTGCCTTGGCCTCCCAAAGTGCTGGAATTACAGGAGTGTGCCACTACACCTTGCCTTCATACACTCCTTTGCATTTAAATTATGTCTCCCCTTAACTTTCTCCTACTAGACTCGTTGAGGGCTGAACCCACATGTTTGGCTTGTTGACTTTGTAAAAATGGACACATGACAGGAACCCCATTAATATAAAAGCATAGAAATGCCAGGTCAAAACAAAAAACCTCAAAATTTTTCAGCAGAACGAATATTGTTTATGTTAACATCCAAGAGGTCACTCTCAAAGCATGGAAAATTACGGAAATATTATGTGGTTAAACAAAGGATTACCTCCCCTTACTTATGCAGTACTTTGGGCTGGAATGTTGGCTTATAAACTGAATGATTATGAGTGTGCTGGGGACATTTTTTTTAAGCAGAAGGTTTGTCTTTTCAGCAGTAAATGAGGAGACAGACAGGAGGCAACTGTAAAGAAGCCAATTTGTTTTTTTTCAAACATGAAAGGAAAAAATATATAATTTAACCAAGAAATTATCTCCAAACGCCCAGGGAACCCCCTGCTTGTCCAAACAGAGAAAACATTCAAACATTCTGTGTGCTTTTGCGGGTTGTGACTTTGGTGCTGGCAGCAGAGAGGAGCAGGATTAGGCATGCAGAGGCACGCTCTTGCAAGGCAAGACACAGAAGAGCCAGCCAGGGAGGATGCGTGGGACTGGCGATGGCTGTGTGGCCAAAGGTTGCCAGCAATTTCAATGCACACGTGGTGTGACTGAGAGAGGAACGCAGCTCTCTAAGCCTCCCCCATCAGCTCTTCAGTACCTTCCCAAACCTGCTTGATGTTAAGAATCATCTGCGATGATGGTCTAAAACACAGATTCCCAGACTTCCTTCCCAGCCTCTTGAGTAAGTCTCTCCAAGAGGTACCCTGGAATTTTCAAACTCAGCAAACACCCCTAATGATTATGAGGACCCAACTGAGGCAGGGAAGCACTGCTATGGGCAATGGGAGCTGAATTCCGGTTCTGTGATATGCTGCAATGTCCAAGTCCCTGGGGTAAGGTAGCAGAACGAGGGCCGCATTGGAAGGTGGGAGAGAGGTGTGTCCTGTAGACTCATTGGTCCTTGATGCTTCAGTTAGGAGAGCTTGCCCATCTCAACACTTTTTCTGATGTGTCCATGTAGTGCTTTATGAAGTGGACTCCTTGATTTCTGAGGGCCTGTTGCTAATGTTACCCCATCATGACCACTTAAATGAAAGGACTGAGGCCTTCCCAAAAATTCTTTGTAAAAAACTACAAGTCTAGAGTCTGTAGGAGCAGGCTTTGATGCAGCCAGCTTCCAGGATTGCCTCTTGATGCTCTACTTGATTGACAGTCGTGCTCCTGTGTAACCTACTTCCATACTGGGTAGAGCTGACCAATGTCACCTGTAAGATAATGTGAAGATGGTGGTGTGACTTCTAAGGTATGCCATAAACAACATTGCAGATTTCATCTTGCACTCTTGGATGGCTATCATCTCTGAAAGGTGCCAGCCACCATACTGTGAAGGAATTCAGCAAACAGCCCTATGGAGAAATCCAAATGACCAGGAACCGGGGACTGTCACGGCAGTCATCATAGACCTGACAGTTAGGCCACCAGGGAGGCAGATTCTCCAATCACAGGGGAGCCCTTAGAGGACTATGGGCCAGACCAAGATTTTGGCTACAACCTTCTAAGAAATGCTGAGCCATGAGCACTCATAGACCTCTCCTTAAATTCTAATTCACATAACTGTGAAGGGTGGCAGAGTGTATTATGGTTTTAAGTTGCTACATTTTGAGATAATTTGTTATGCAGCAATAGACAAACAGTACAGTTTCTCTTCTTTCTCCTTTATGTCCGATATTGGTTTAAAGAGGGTTTAGGAGGCTGGGCACGGTGGCTCGTGCCTGTAATCCCAGAACTTAGGGAGGCTGAGGCAGGCAGATCACCCTGAGGTCAAGAATTCAAGACCAGCCTGGTCAACATGGTGAAACCCCATTTCTACTAAAGATACAAAAACCAGTCAGGTGTGGTGGTGCGCACCTATAATCCCATCTACTCAGGAGGCTGAGGCAGGAGAATTGCTTGAACCCAGGAGGCAGAGGTTGCAGTGAGCTGAGACTGTGCCACTGCATTCCAGTCTGGATGACAGAGCGAGACTTCATTTTGAAAAGAAGAGGAAGAGGAAGAAGAAGAAGGAGGAGGAAGAGGAAGAAGAAGAAGGAGGAGGAAGAGGAAGAGGGAAGGTCTAGGAATGGATGGTTCATGTGGATGGTATTTGGCAATTTGGCATAATAACAACCAGCATGTTTGGAATCCATACTAAACACTTTGCATCATCTCATTTAATTTCATCTCGTTTAGTCTTCTCAAAAGGCAGATACATTTATCCTCATTTTATAGTTGAAGAAATGAAAACTTGGAAACATCATGTTATACGTCCGCAGCTTTTGATCTAGTAAAAGTGAAGTCAGAACTTGAAAGAAGGTCTATTTCCAAATGACTTCTGTGCTCTCGGTCTGCTTGCTGTGGCATCCGTGGACATTTTGTAACCATCCCACCTTACCCTCGGTGAATGTGTTCCATCTCACTTAGACTTGGTCCGTACATCTGCAGAAAGAGGATGCGTTAGGCTGCTGCCTGGAGGTAGTGAGGGGGATGCTAGCCCAAGCTGGCTTTCCAAGCCACAATTGCCTCATTGACAAAACAGGGAAAATAATCACTACCTCCCAGGGCAGTTGAAATAATTCAGTTTCATAATGCTTATGCCATTGTTTTACAAACTCTAACAGCTAACAACCAAAGTAAATTATTGTTTTTATCATTATTTTTGTTATGTTCATCTATGCCAAGCTCATAAAGATTATGGGCTTAGAAGAGCCAATTACAACAGCCCACCCAGCATCTATGGAATGACCTCGACTTTAAAGGCAGTCAATATATCCATTTTTTCCAGAACACAAAAGAAATGTTGAATAGCTATTTATTGTCTTCCAGGTATAATTGATTATGGGATGAGAGTTGTTTTGTCAATCTTCCATTATGGTGCTTGAATAAAAGGTTAGCAAATAATCATGATAACAGAAAAAAACAACACGTCTTTTCTTGAATCCCACCCACTCTGCCTGTCTGACTTGCCTGTATTTGAAAATGAGTTTACAAATATCAACTTCTGGCAAAAAATTATGTTGCATTATAAATAGTAAAAATAAAACCAAATCAAAATTATTTTCTTGGCAACCTGGGGACCCTCCCTGGTGTGGACGAAGGGACAGAAAAGAGGGAGTGGGAAAGAATGAAGGGAGGAGGAGGGAGAAAGAACATGCCTGGAATTCCCCTGCCAGTGGAATGCTTGAACAGCCTGTTTTTCTGTCCTTTAAAATTAAAAACACAAATCAATTTCACTCAAATTCTAAAAGCAGAAAGGAATGGGGGGGTTGACTGGTAATGTGTAGAAATAAACAATTTCTGGAAATGTATTGTGGCTTAAAAATTGAGAATTTCTGTCTTTGTAAAATGAAAACAGAGAGAAGTTACAATTTCCACACACAAACACCCCATCTCATCAACTCCACCCATTCCCAGCTCCTGGACATTTGTCCCTTATTTTTTTCCCCTCTTCTGAAGTGGGATTTCTGTGGACAGCAGCCTCCTCGATATGAGGCCTATGTATTTGTCATTCTTCTCTTCCAACATTGCTTCCCTCACAACCCCCAGCCACACAGACAGCAGGGATTCTTCTGTCATCCTTTTCTTCCTCTTCTTGGGAGTTCTGTATGATCTGACCCTGGCCCCTCTTTCTCTCCCACAAAGCTTTTATTTGAAAGCAACAGAAAAGAGGATGGAAACTGAGGGTACCAGAGATTGAAAGAGAGGAGGAAGCAGTGGTTGCTGAGACAGAGAAAGAAAAAGGCAGGCACAGAGAGCATAGAGGGGTGGACTGAAAAGTGAGGAGTCAGGGAAGAACATGGGTTAAATAATCTATTTGGAAACTCATTCTTTGCAAGAGATTTTAGCCAGATCATTTCCTTACCCTCAGGAATCTTCTGGGAATTCATTCCCTCAGTCTCTCCCTCTCTGTCTCTTATTCTCTTCCTCTTTCTCTGTTCCAGACCCTACATAGAGCTAGAAATGACCTTAGCTATGGCCTGGGCCAACACCACCACATTTATCTCTATCCCCTCCACTACACACATGTGCAATTGGACAACCACACATCATTACACACAGGCACAACCACACACCATTACACACATGCAAAATCATACCCCCACCCCATGCACTTAAGAGATGAGCTAAACCACGCAAGTGGCCGAGCAAGGTAAGCCCAGATGAAAGGGTTTGGGACTAGTGTCCTTTCCCTCTCTGCATATTGTCTTAGGGGCACTGTGATTAAGTAACAATTTATTCCTTTTCCCACCAACACCTTGCATAGCTGTCTCTCATTTCACTCAACCAAGTGGCAACAAGGCACCGCCTGTTCACCACCACAGGCACAACCCCGACAGAAGGAAAGCATTCAGGAAAAGTGGGAGGTGGGTATTATAAGCCTTCCTAATTTTTTAAACGGGTACTGTTCAAAAGAGTCTCTTTCTTTGCTGGCTACAGGTTATGCAACATCTAAATTATTTCTAGAGTTTCTGAACAGACCAGAGGTTCAGAATAATGGCACCTTCCTCTCCAGATCTGAGGGCTGCTGTCTTCTCCCAGAAGCCCCTCCAAGCTGCTCTGATCCCTGGTCTGGGGCACGCTTCTTTCCCAGTATTTTTTACAAACACATCCTTCACAATTATTTCAGAGGCTGTGCAACCCTTTTGTGGCCCTGCACCACCATCGTGTGGCCAGAGCTAGCACTACATCCATGTACACTTCCGTGAAAACCAATGAAACCTTAAATGGGATGTGGAGTAAGGTGAGGATTAACCTCCAGCAGATCGTAAGTGGGGTACTTTCCTGTCTTTGCTGCTGGATAAGATGCTGCAAAAGATATCTGGAGGCCTTTTACACATATGTTCATCCGCTAGCGCCTTTTCATATAATGCCTCTTCCCTCGTGTACTCTAAGTTCTAAATGTAAGAAATTTGCTCATAGGACCAAACACAATTAGTCTTTGACCTTCAAACACGTTTTATTTTATTTCTTGTGATTGTAGCACTTACCAAAATCCTAAACTGTATGCAGATTAAATGTGTGTGTATCATATCGCTCTCCCCTACCAGGAAGTGAACTGGCAGATGGCAGAGACTGTTTCTTCACACCTCTCAAATCGTAACGAGTCTTTAAAAAGTGTATTGAAAGGAGAAAATATAGCAAATAAATGACTCACTAATTTCTTAGCTACCTGCTTAACTTGCCCTGATGACCTCTTCCTTCTTCTTTTCAGCACTGTGCTGGGAACTGCGCAGCACATAGGTAAGAAACCCCGGAGTAGGAATCAGAATTAGATTATACCCACGGGAGTTGTCAGTCACTTTTTCTCCTCTTGGGGACTTAGTTTTCTCAGCTATATAAAGAGAGGATTGAATCAAACAAATCACTAAGGTCCATTCAGACAGACCTGACTTCTACTAGTGAAATTTTGACTCTGTTCACGATAGCAAAGATTTAGAACCAACCCAAATACCCATCAATGACAGACTGGATAAAGAGAATGTGACAAATATACACCATGGAATACTATGCAGCCATAAGAAAGGTAAGTTCATGTCCTTTCCAGGGACATGGATGAAGCTGGAAACCATCATTCTCAGCAAATTGACACAAGAACAGAAAGCCAAACACTGCATGTTTTCACTCATAAGTGGGTGTTGAACAATGAGAACACATGGACACAGGGAGGGGAACATCACACACTGGGGCCTGTCAGGGGGTAGGGAGATAGGGGAGGGCTAACATTAGGAGAAATATCTAATGTAGATTATGGGGCGATGGATGCAGCAAACCACCATGGCACGTGAATACCTATGTAACAAACTTGCACATTCTGCACATGTACCCCAGAACTTAAAGTATAATAAAAAATTGTTAAGACAAGATGCACTATTATTATATTATGTTCCCACTTATTCCAAGGTAATAATACAGAGTATTAGGTACCCAATAAATATCTGGAAAATAAGGCATGGGAACAACAACAAAAAAATGTCAATATAAAAACAAATTGGCCTCAGAGTAGTTGTGCATGTCAAATGTCACACAACCCCATTCATAACTCACATTCAGACTTTTTATACCCTGACATAAGCATGCTGCAAAAAGACGTGTCAAGGGCAGCTAAGGTTCAGCATAGGCTGTTCTTGACTTTTCAGAGAATCGCTTCTTGGGGGAAAATCACATTAACAGCCAAATGAATCTGGCTCTAGATAAAGGAGGGGATGTTGTTTGAGAAGCCAGAAGGAGAGCATAGTGCAGGTGTTACAAAGCAGACATGAACAGGGAACAACAAATTATGGCGATATTAGCCACAAACAGCCTGGTTTCAGAAGAAGCCGCTATTGAGCTGTAATCTAAATATCACCTGAAAAATCACCGCGCTCCTATGACTGGAAACCCAAGCAGAACACTTCTGTTTATTGTATTGTATTTCACTGATAGACATGGTCCACCCCAGTTGCTTATTTTCACGGGCACCACAGAAAGGAAAAAAGTCCACATTGTGTTTCTGGCTGACTCTTCCTATGCTTCAAGGTGGATCAGGCATGTTATATCTGCTTACAAGTTGTTTGGTACAATGGCCTATCAACACTCTCCTTTCTGCAAATATTAACGGACTTCCTAGTATATGCCAGGATTGGGGCCGGGCAGATGTCTACTCCCAATGCCGGCACTTGAAGAATCATTACCTGGGAAGCACAGAGCCAGGCAGCCTCTGCTTTCTCCCATGGATGTATGAGTGAAATAGACACCATGAAGCACTCAGAGGTAGTCAATGAAACGGGTGAAGCCTTAATACTAATTGTTGGAATATGAAGCCTTTCTGCCTGTATTTTCCTGATGAATAGAGCTATGATTATTTAATTTGTAATGAAACAGAAGGGACTGATTTTACCATGGCTGATGGCCAGGAACCAAGGATGCTGAGCCCAAGAATTTTTCAAAATGTATCTGAAAATGAAAAAGAGTAGCCAGGAGTTTTCCTTCCTTGCTTCCAACACTGTGTGTCTCATTTCCTATGGACACAGAATAAATGATCTTACTTCCTCCTGCTGCTGTCTTTTGAGGTTCTGATATAGATAGCACAGGGTTATTGCAGGACTCATTGGAATAGAGAGTTCACAGAGGGATCTTGGAAATGGACTTGCCTCGGGATGACGGTGTGCGGCACTGTTGTTGCCATTCTCCCAACAGCGAGATGTACGTCGGTTCTGCCAGCAGGGATAAAGTCCACTCCTTGATGGTCAGTGCTAAAGGTTGCATGATGCAGTAGATGAGCTGCAATTT
The DNA here is from genome assembly GCF_009761245.1 of Sapajus apella. Taxonomy (NCBI): domain Eukaryota; kingdom Metazoa; phylum Chordata; class Mammalia; order Primates; family Cebidae; genus Sapajus; species Sapajus apella. Next base: position 2,923,852 of record NW_022437016.1, on the reverse strand, counting down.
GCGCTAGAACTCCGAATTTGAATCAGGCTCCACCCAAGCTCTCCTGAGACTTGAGTTTCATTTTTTATGAAGTGAGCATGATGGTTCCCCTTCTCTCTCTCTCTTTTTTTTTTTTGTGTGTGTGTCTGTGTGTTTGTGATTCAGATCCATTTTAATTTTCTTTATATATATATATATATTTTAATTGTGTTTTAGGTTTGAGGATCATGTGAAGAACATGCAGGATTGTTGCATAGGTAGATACATGGCAATGTGATTTGCTGCCTTCCTTCCCATCACCTATATCTGGCATTTCTCCCCATGTTATCCCTCCCAAACTCCCCACCCCCCACTGTCCCTCCCCTAGTTCTTCCCTACAGACCCCAGTGTGTGATGCTCTTCTCCCTGTGCCCATGTGTTCTCACTGTTCAACACTCGTCTATGAGTGAGAACATGCAGCGTTTGATTTTCTGTTCTTGTGTCAGTTTGCTGAGAATGATGGTTTCCAGGTTCATCCATATCTCTACAAAGGACATGAACTCATCGTTTTTTATGGCTGCATAGTATTCCATGGTGTATATGTTCCACATTTTCCCTGTCCAATCTAGATGTGCTATTGCAGAAGCTCCTCCCTTCTCAGTCTTCAGTCTCATCCATTCTCAGCCTTGCCTTCACGCTCTAAGCTTCGCTTTATTCCCCAAAATAAACTTATTTCCATTTTCCATCTCACAGCCTTTGGAGGTGTTTAGCTGCTCCAAACTTTCTTCAAACTCCAAGTCCAGAAAAACTCTGGAAAATGTGTCTCAAACTTCCACAAAATCCAGAAAATGCTGATTCCACCCTACAAGAGAGGCTGGATATGAAGGACAACATTAATAAAAATGGAACTCATCCAACATCTGGAGAGTCAGACAGAGAGGCCAGGACAGAATTTTTTTTTTTTTAAGATGGAGATAAACTAGACGGTAAGGTTGCTTCCTAGTTACTGGTTCTACTTACCCAACTCTTTATCTGAGCTCCCCAATATTCCTTATCTTTCACTCTTTTTCCGTGCACCATCTTCTTGAGAAGCAATAGGCTGACTATAGAAATTAGTTCCAACTTCAGCTGCTCTCCACCTATTGGATTTTTCTCATAACCCTTATCACTGTGTACAATTATTCTATTCTTTATCTGTTAAATGTTTTATGTTTTGCATTTATCTCTAGTAGAATTTAAGCATCATGAGGGAAGACACCTTCTTTGTTCTGTTTATTATGGTGCCTGTTCACTGGGACTAGAAGAGCGGATATGAAAGGTACTCAGTACATACGTATTTGCTAAATGAATAAATGACTTCATCTGCTTGCTGCTGAATGAATTAATAAATAATTGCCTTTGACTTGGAGATAATCAATTTTTCTTTATTTTAAACCCATATTCTTTTTAGTTATCTAGGAATAAATTATTCAGGTTGTAGAATATGTGGAAAGGTTCCTGAAGCTCTCTCCTGTCAGCCTTATCTCTGCTAATTCAGCTCTTTAAGCGAAGAACAAACAGTGCAGGCAACTCAATCCAACTACAGTTACACCTTAGCATTTCTGGACAATAAATAAATTATTTAACACTCCTGTTGGTGTCAGAGTTTACCTGCAACCTGAAATGAAGCTTTTATATTTTCCAAATATTTCATTTCATTTCCCTTTTTTTTTTCTGATTTTACTCTCTTTCTCCGCCGCTCCTACTCCTACCCACATGTAAGCTTGGAGAGAATGTATTTCACAGAATGTCTCATGAGCCAGAAATGGCAGCTCATTACCCGAGGACAGCAGGAATGGGGAGATTCAGGGCACTAGGTGAGCACGGGTGAAAAGAACAGTCATTTAAGAGTACGCAAATCATCTATCTGGCATGCACCCAGACTTCCTGCCATCTAAGATGTCTCTAGCCCCCACTCTACGTGCTCAGAGAAGACACAAATGGATTAGCTCTTTTCCAAAAGCAGAGAGCAGAGAAATCCAGAGAAGTTAAATGGCTGGCCCAAGGTCACTCAACACACCAGGTGGTCAAGTCCAACTGTGAGGACTGAAATGTGTCCCTTCAATCGGCACGTCTCCCTAAAGCTGTTCTGGCATTTGGCCACTTGCCTACAATTCTCCTGGCTCTAAATAGGAGGCAAATTATAGGAGAGGAACAAAGTTAATAAAAATCAAACTCACCCAGACCCTGAAGGGATGGACAGATCAGAAAGGACTGTTTATTAGTGCGTGAGATGGCTCAGAAAGTGAGAGCATTCATTTATTATTGGTTTACACTTGCCTAGGTCTTTCTCAGAGTTGCCCAAGGCTCTTTCTGACTTAATTTTAAAGTTCTAAATTATCTCGTGGATCTTTGTGAGCCTAGAAACACCCAAAAGGCACAACAAAATGGTAGTAGTGCAAAGATTGTGAAAAAGAACCATTATATAGCATTAGATGTGTTACTTGGACATGGGTACTGAACATCTTCCCCTGTCAGAACCCAGAGAGAGTGCCATGGTCAGGACCTGGCCATCCAAGACACCCCCATTCTGGTCATTCTGGCCAAGGGTGATTGGTTCAAAGGTAAATTCATGGCCTAAGCCAAGCTAATGGGAGCATTTCTTGAGACTTTTTCAGAATTAACTTCTCATCTCTGGAATTTCAAGCTGTAAGATACATGCAAGCTTGGAGATGTGGGATGAACATCTCAAGGTCCAGAGAAGCTCATTGCAGAATGAAAGGGGTTTTAGCCAGGCTGAAGGAGTAGATCAGGGGTTTGGGCTTTGGAAGGACAAATGACATAGGTGCTTTCACTGTAAATCTGCAGACCGTTCTCCACCTCATCTTGTGCACATTCACTCCTAGAAGTGCCGATCTTCCTCATCAATGGCAGACATGTCTTGCTTCATTTTCCTTGAGATGTGTCTTTGACAGTATGACTTCATTGATTTCCATCATGCATTCCCTCTGGTTCTCCATCTGTTGCTGCCTCTGTCCTCCTTTCAAATGCTTTTTTTTTCATTCTATATTCTTCCTCCAAAAGCCTCCCTACCTATCATTGATCCTGACCTCCTTCCATTCCCTATCTTGGCTTATCACTTCCCCTGGGGCAGTAACCCCTCTTCAGGTCCTCTCAGATCCTGGTGCCATTTCTTAGAACCTCTCACAATTGCCTTGCTCTGCTCCTCTCTAGTTTGATATGGAGAGGGTCACCAGCCCAGGATAGAGAGGTCAGGCAAAGCTTCCAGAAGAAAGTAACTTATAAACTGAACCCTAAGAGAAGAGGGACCTTCAGCCAGGTGAGGGACAAGAGGAGTAGAGGAGTGTTCCCGATGAAGTGGACCAAATGTTCTGAGCCTTCAAGCTGGGGAAAGCTGTGAGTGCTGAATATATAGAGTTTGATGGAGCATAAATGAGAAGAAGGTGAAGTTATTTATAGGTAAAAAAGGCACTGATTCTCAGGGTCATGGTGAAGTGGTTGGGTTTTGTTTATTTATTGTTTGTTTGTTTTTGAGATGGAGCCTCATTCTGTCACCTAGGCTGGAGTGCAATGGTGCAATCTTGATTCACTGCAACCTCCTGCCCCAGCCTCTTGAGTAGCTAGGATTCAGGCATGTGCTACCATGCCCGGCTAATTTTTGTGATTTTAGTAGAGAAGGGGTTTTACCATGTTGGTCAGGCTGGGCTTGACTCCTGATCTCAGGTGATCCACCTGCCTTGGCCTCCAAAAGTACTATGATTACAGGTATGAGCCTCCGCATCTGGCTAGTTGGGTTTTATCTCAAGAGGAATGGGGAGAAGCGAAGTCCACAGGCCCTTGATGTGAGGCCTGTCTTCATTCCCCTTTCCTGTCACCGCCTGTCAGTTCACCTTGGGTTGTTTTAATATCTCTTATACTTGCTACTTTCAGGTTCTCCTAAGCAAGCCCTGTGATCCTAATTCTTTTGAATTCTGGTCTTGAATTTTGATCAGTCATAACCTTTTGGAACCTGACCATCTTTCAGGGGCTTGCCAAGACCTCTTAAGACCAGCCACAGATAGTCGTGACCCCCCATAACTTATCAGTGTCCTTTAGGATTCTCAGGATCCATCAGGATTTGTCACACTTCTAGATGTCTTTCAGGGGCTGCACTTATCTTTGAAGTGTCACCGTTGTCTATTTTGGTATATACCATTTTCGTTGATATGTCTCTGATACCACAAAAGTATCATAGCAGACTCTCTTCTTTATCCTTAAAAACTGAAGGTATTAGGAACCAGAAGAGTTTATACATTTCTCAGGCCAAGTGTTGCTTGAAATCTGTAATAGAACAGATTTCATCGTGCATTGGATTAATGCACATCAATTATAAATTCTTGGCCAATGAGCTGTAAACAATGTGGAGTCTGGACTCCTAGGGCAAGCTCACTGGGCAGGTTAGAGTTAGCAAGGGTATTTTACTCCATGACTGGCAAGAAATGCTATGAGGAGAAACTTTGCTGTGGTTCAGGAAGCCACACTTCACCTGGGAAATGAAGACTCAGAAGAGATACAGTGGCTGTATTTAATGTATCTCCTGGGCACAGATCCAGTGTTGGGAGCTGAGAGCACAGAGATAATTATCAAATCTTGCCCTCGGGTTAGAAGAAAAGGAATACAAAAGGAAAGGCAGGAAAAACAGACATTCATTTGGTCAGTCAGTGATTGTTTTAAGCTTACTCTAGAGAGACAGCAGAGACAAAGAAAGACACGGACACAATCCTCAAGGTGCACACGGTTGGATGATCCCCATTCTGAATGAATAGACAGAGACTGAAACAAAGTTCTAGGAAGCTCAAATCTGTCTGGTGTAACAGACAGCCACTGACACATTTTAAAGTACTTGATGTGGTTTTGAAAAAATTCCTCTGGCTGCATTGTAGAAAATGGATAGTGGAAGTCAGGACGGAAGCAGGGAGACAATTGATAAGCCTATAGCAGGCTAAATACAATAGCCCAAGGTGAGGTGGATGGGTCCCACTTGAACTGATTTTGAGAAAAATGTAGGTGGTAGAATCCTCAGGACTTGAATAACTGTATGTGTGACATTTGGAAGAGGGAAGAGTCTATAGGTCTATGACAACACACTGTGATAAGCCTTATTACTGAGGGATGGATCCAGTGTTTCAAATAGTCAAATACAGCGAGAGAGAGAAAGCCCAAGAAATTCTACTAGGAAATCAATTCTTCATCCCTGGAATGTTTGGGCTGCATGTAAGAAAACAATGAAACTACTGTTGGAATTAAGCATCTACATAGTGGTATGATGAGGCCAAAGAGTTTGGCTGGTCAGGTCAGGATTCATACTGTGAACTAAGATTTTGGCTTTAATCTGTAGGCCACAGAAGATATTTTGAAGAATATAAAAGAACGAAGTGATCTAGTGAGATGTGTGCTGTATACAAGTCACTCTGGTTGTTCTTTAGAGGATGAGGTGGAGAAAGGAGTGATTAAAAGTCAACATTTAAAACACTATTGTCCAGGCGTGGTGGCTCACACCTGTAATTCCAGCACATTGGGAGGCCAAGGCGAGTGGGTCACCTGAGATCGGGAGTTCAAGATCAGTCTGGGCAACCTGGTGAAATTTCGTCTCTACTAAAAAATACAAAAAGTAGCTGAGCATGGTGGCAAGCATCTATAAGCCCAGTTACTTGGAAGGCTGAGTCATGAGAATTGCTTGAGTTTGCAGTGAGTTGAGATTGTGCCACTGCACTCAAGCCTGGGCGACAAAAGCCATACTCAAAAAACAAAACAACAACCAAAAAAACACTATTGCGATAATCATGTGAGAGGTAATGAAGAACTGAACTTGCATGATGATGGAGGCAGGAACAGAGAGAAAGAAAGGGGTAAATAAAATGTTAAGGAGAAAGAAATGCCAGCCCTTAATGAAGAGAGGTTTGACTCAAGAATAACTCCCTTGTTTGTGGTTTGGATGACAGGTTGAATGGTGATACCATTAATGAAATAGAAAACTCAAGAGGAATGGGTTTGAAAGTTGATTGCTTTCATCTTAAGTTAATTGATTTTAAGATGTCCATGGGACGTTTAAGTGTAAACATTCAGTAGGTACTTGGAATTATAGGCCTAGAGCTAAAAGCTGAGATTTTTACAATGATAACAGAAGCCGTGTAAAAGTACCCTACGAAAGAACATAAAATAAGCAGGCCAGGAAAAGAGCATGAAATAAGAAGGCCAGGAAAGGAGCCCTGATAACCACCACCTAAAAGTATGTAGAGGAAGAGAAATAAAAAACAAAAGTGACAAATGAAGGTCCAGAAAAGTAAAAAGACACTTCAGAACTAAGTGCAGCCCCAGAATAGGTAACAAAAAGAAAGAGGAATCAATTTTTTAAACGGCAAAATGTGAATCTTCCTCTCAAGCTGTGTGTACCATGAGGATTAAGACTGTGTCTATCTTAGTCTCTGCTATCTCTCGAATAGGATTAAATCAATCACTGACTGAATGAATGTTTCTGAGTCTTTCTTGCCTTTCCTCTCAGTATTCCTTTTATTCATTTTTTTAAAATAAAATATGATTTATTTAATAGTTATAAATAAATGTTACATTTATTAAGTGGTGGGAATTTTTCACATCTTTCTGTCATTAATTACTTTCTTTCTTTCTTTCTTTTTTTTTTTTTTTTTTTTTTGAGAGATAAGATTTTACTTCTGTTGCCCTGGCTGGAATGCAATGGTGCAATCCCAGCTCACCACAACTTCTGCCTCTCAGGCTCAAGAGATTCTCCTGCCTCAGCTTCCAGAGAAACTGGGACTACACGAATGCACCACCATGCCCGACTACTTTTTGCATTTTTTTGTAGAAATAGGATTTCACTATTTTACTCAGGCTGATCTTAAACTTCTGAGCTTAAGCAATCAGCCTGCCTTAGCCTCCTGAAATTCTGGGATTACAGATGTGAGATTGAAATACTTAGGAATATACCTAACCAAGAAGGTGAAAGACCTCTACAAGGAAAATGGCCAAACACTGCTGAAAGAAATTATAGAAAACACGAACAAATGGAAACACATCCCATGCTTATGGATGGATAGAATCAATATTGTGAAAATGACCGTACTACCAAAAGCAATCTACATATTCAATGCAATTCCCATCAAAATACCACCATAATTATTCACAGTACTAGAAAAAAAATCCTTAAATTCATATGAAACAAGAGTCTGCGTAGTCAAAGCAAGACTAAGCAAAAAGAACAAATTGGAGGTATCGCCTTACCCAACTTTGAACTATATTATAGGGCTATAGCCTTATAGCGTGGCAGCAAAACAGCCAAAGAGAGTGGTGCCGCTATAAAAATAGGCACGAAGACCAATGGAACAGGATAGAAAACCCAGAAATAACACCAAATACTTAATAGCCAACTGATCTTTGACAAAGCAAACAAAAACATAAAGTGAAGAAACGACACCCTATTAAAAAAAAATGGTGCTGGGATAATTGGCAAGCCTCATGTAGAAGTATGAAACTGGATCCTCATCACTCATCTTATATAAAAACCAACTCAAAATGGGTCAAAGACTTAAATCTAAGACCTGAAACCATAAAAATTCTAGATGATAACACTGGAAAAACCCTCCTAGATATTGGCTTAAGCAAAGACTTCATGACACAAAGAACAGAAAAGCGAATGCAACAAAAACAAAGATAAATAGATAGGACTTAATTAAAGTAAAAGGCTTCTACAAGCAAAAGAAAATCAGCAAAGTAAACGGACACCCACAGAGTGGAAGAAAAACTCTCATAATTTATAAATCTGACAAAGAACGAATATCCAGAATCTACAAGGTACTCAAAACAAATCAGCAAGTACAAAACAAACAATCCCATCAAAAGTATCCTAAAGACATAAACAATTCTCAAAAGAAGATATATAAATGGACAATAAACATGAAAAGATGCTCATTGCTAATGATCAGGGAAAAGTAAATTAAAACTACAATGCGGCACCACCCTACTCCTGCAAGAATGACCAAAATAAAAAAAAAAAATAGATGTTGTCATGAGTGTGGTGAAAAGGGAATGCTTTCACCCTGCTGGTGGGAATATAAATTAGTACAACCACTGTGAAAAACAGTGTGGAGATTCCTTAAAGAATTAAAACTAGAGCTACCATTTGATTCAGCAACCTCACTAATGGGTATTTACCTAGAGGAAAAGAAGTCACTATATGAAAAGACACTTGCACATGCATATTTACAGCAGCACAATTCACAGTTGCAAAAATATGGGTGCAGCCTACAAGTGGATAAAGATAATGTGATATATATATGTGTATATATATATATGTGTATATATATATATATATAAAGTAACTATATATAACTATATAACTATATATAGAGAGTAACATATATATATGGTAACTCAGGAATGATGTATCAAACATGGTATGTTTCTCACTCATAAGTGGGAGCTAAGTTATGAGGATGCAAAGGCATAAGGATGATACAATGAGCTTTGAGGACTCTGGGGAAACGTGGGAGGGGGATGAGGAATTGAAGACTACAGATTGGGCTCAGTGTACACTGCTTGGGTGGTGGTTTACCAAAATCTCAGAAATCATCGTTAAAGAACTTATCCGTGTAACCGAACACCACCTGTTCCCCAAATACCTGTTGAACTAAAATAAATAAATTAATTAATTTTTAAAAATAAAAAAGAATGTTATGCAAATAGAATCATAAAGTATGTACTTTTTAAAGAACCGGGTTTTGTCACTTCACATAATTCACTTGAGAAGCATCCAAGTTGATGTGTATATCCATAGTCACTTCCTTTTTATTGCTTACTATTTTACAGTATGAATGCATCAAAGTCGTTTAACCATTCACCCATTAAAGGGCATCTGTTTTTCTGTTTCTTTTCCAATTTGGGGATATTATGATTAAAGCTGTTAGAAACATTTGTCTATAGGTTTTGAGAGGTTCTTGTTTATAGGTTTTGAAAAGTTCTTTTTATTTATTCTATATATTAGTCCTTTTTTGACTAGTTACTTTGTAAGTTTAATTATTAATTTAGTTATTTGGAAGAGGGGTAAGCAAACTTTTTTTAAAAAATCATCAAATAGTACAGTTTTAAGCTTATACACCAAACAATCTTTGCTGCAACACTCAACTCTACTATTGTAGCATGAAAATGGCCACAGAAAATAAGTAAAGAAATGGACATGACTGTGTCCTGATAAATCTCCATTTCCAGAACAATAGTTCAACCAAACTTGGCCTATGGGCTATAGATTTTGCTTCGTTGATTAAGAGACTTGTTTTTAAGGTCTTTGAGGGACTAGAGTAGCCTTTATTTTAGAGCTAATTTAGCACAGCTCATAAGGCATGGCCCTTATGGGGTACCTACTAAGTGTCTCATGTAGCCATCCATCCAGCCTCCTTACTTTCTTATCCTTGACAGAGAGCGTAAACAACTACCAGCCATGGGTGAGCTTGAAAGTTGTTTATCTTACAACTTCCTGGTAATTTTCTTTCATGTAACATGTTTCTCTTCTGGCCTTTTGAGGTTTTACTTTACACATACACGTGGTTTTAATAAGCTAATGGCTCACAAGGACTCTTACACAGCTCTTAGAACCTTTTTCTCCTCTTAAGTACTCTGCCTCACCAATTTTTCCCGTCTATCTTCCCAAAACATTAGCCTCTTAAATTTAGCAAAACCACTGAACTCTCTTTGTGTTCCCTTCTGCTCAACATGGAATAAGAACTATCTCTAGACAATGATAAGACTAACCTCCTTTGTTTTTATTTACATGAAACTCACAGCTTTAAGCTGTCTGCAATCTCTGCAAATAGTTATTTTCTATGTCTTCTACAGCTTATGGTTGGTAACAGGGAGAAAGTAATCTGTACCATCTCATTTCCTCATAGCTGGAAGTGGAAGTTCACCTAGTAACACCAAAAAATAAATTATATTTATATTATTTTATTCTCTTAATGACACAGAAGATTTGTTCTTTTATTCCCCCATTTTAAAGATGAAGGCATTAAGGCACAGTGGGTTTCAATGCTTTCCTAGCGTTACACAGCTAAGAAACCGCAGTTCTGTGATTCAAACAAGGTCTTCTGACATGAAAAACCATACTCATAACTACTGCAATAGTAATTTCAATACCTAAAAAGAGCTGCTGTTACTTTTTAATTTTCTTTTTGTAAAAAAAGTAAAATGGTGGTACATATTATTTAACAGTATTTTTTTCTTTTAGCATTAAAAAATATACTTTTTATAATAGAATTCCATAAATTTGCCTGATCACCAAAAATAGTAAGGACACTTGATTAAAATACACATGTCCAGTCATCACACATGGGGATTTTGTTTCAGTAAGTCTAGGGTGGGGGCAATGCTTTTATAAATCACACTAGGAGACTCCTATAATCAGACAAGTTTGTCAAACATCCTATAAAAGATTTTTTTTATTGGCTGTGTAAGATTTAATTATGTAGATAGTTTATAACTTAATTTACCATTCTCTGCTAGTAGATTGTGGGGTTTAATGACATTTAATGCTGAAATAACTCTGTGATGATCAGACAAGTGCACATTTTTGATTATTTCCTTAAACCTGTCTCTCCAGCTCTACAATTGACTTTCATATGCATGAGAGACATCAGTGTCTCTGTACTGCAAATAATCATAAGAATGTGGCCACACAGGGGTAAGGACTGGGGATAAGAAGGCACATAAAGCACACATATATAAAGTTAAATGATTGTCTTTTTTGTAACATTTGTCAATTTCATGTACATTAAATACATGCTAGCATTATGCTAGGTGTTTTCCCATAAATCTCATTTGATTATCTCTGCAATCCCACAGGAAATATTTCCCTTATTTAATAGATAAGTAGAAATAGAGTTTAAAAATATTAATTATTTTTAGCTAGTATGATAGTAATTTATATATATATACATATATACACACACACACACATATATATATATATTCAAGGCATACTATGGGTCAGTACTAAATATGTAACTATTTTATACCATTTAATCTTCAATATAATTATGTCATTAGGTGCATTTTATTATCATTAAAATATCAGTGACAAAGTAGCTAATATTATCCTGTTTTGTTAGATGAGGAAATACAGAAAAGCTCAGAGTGGTAGGTTTTGCTTACACTGATATAACTAGTAAATGGCAGATCTAGTATATGGACCCAGATATATTTCTTTCCTACACCATTTCTGTTTTCCAACACATTATAAATGCCTTCAATTTAGTCATCATCGAACTCTTATTTTATTTCCAGATGTTTAAAAAATTCTTCAAATCTTCTCTAAAACTCTTATAAAATGTGAAATTTTTAAAAGCCAAGAAGCCATCAGTAGCCTCCTATTTCTGGGAGATGAGAGAGGGCAAGCCCATGTTACCTGAACCTGAGATAGAGATGAAGAATCTCTTTCATTCCATTTGGAGGGAACACACTTAAAGCCCAGGGAAGAAAGATGAGTGTAATTCTATGAACTGGGCCCAAGTTTTATTTCAGCTTCATGTGGAATATTGAGAAAGCTGAGGCTAGAGAACTGTATACATTTAATCTTAATTTTAGAAGGTGAATAAGTCAGCTCATCTTTGTTTCTACTCTGCTCTTTGAATGGCATGGTTAGGGGCAGATTTGACATCACATATAAATTTGCATCTCTACTTGATTATTGGGGTGAGCTTGAGCTGATCATGCTAGATTTCTGAGTGTTTTTTCTTTCATTTGTAAAGTAAGACACAGTCTAATCAAAATATAATTGTGATAATTAAATGAGATAATGCAACTAAAGATGCAAGCACACCAGTGAATTCATAGCATTTCCTTATCATTTGATTGTTCTTTGCCTTCTCAAAGGGCTACTCCTTCAGTATACAGCTGTCTTGACTGTCCTAGGAGATTGCTTTCAAGTAAGCTCACTATGGCACATATTATGGTCTCCAAGGAAGGGTTTATGCTGCAGAGGCAATGGTTGGCAGTAATAAAACAGGAAGACCCCTTGGTCTTCAGCACATTATTTTACAGACGGCGTTAAAAATCAATTTGAGCTTATAATTGAAAGGCTAGTTCCAGGGTTGTAATTTCAATCCTGATATTTACTTAAGGGCCCCAAGGTGAAGTCTCTTTGGATAGAGATGGTTTTATTCTAAAACAGAAAATAATGATATCTATATAACAGGAACACTATGGACATCAAAGAAGATATTAGTGGGCATCTGCAATGTTAACGGATCTTGGTTTTAATCCTGATTTTACTAATCTACAGTTTTGGCTTAGCCCCTTTACCATCACCCACACCACAGCCCCTTAGAACCATCACCCACACCATCAAACATAAGAGCCTTGCAAATGATGGTCGAAGTTCCTTCTAGTTGGTATTCTGTAATTCTGTGACTTAAACAAGGTCTCACCAAAGTAGATACAGCCAAGTTGCACACTGCTAGTCTGGTGCTTTCTGCTCTACATGTTCTTTCAGATCAGAGATTTGTACCTTGCGGCTTTGAGGAAAGTCTTAGTTTGAGCAACAGATGCCTGCAATGATATCTCCAAATTGCAACCCTGCTTAGATCCTGGGACAATGCCCAGCTGATCCGTGTCTCAGAAAATTTACCTACCTGCCCAGTCTGGGGTATTTTGTCGTGAAGTTTATCAGCTTTTGATTCATACCATATTACTTATGTCTCAAGGAAGCTAGTTTCAAGTACCAGATATCCTGTTGTGTGAACTGTGGCTAGACTTCCCCTCAAAAACAACAACAGCAACAATAACATTTTCTAAGACAGCATACATTAAAAATGCTCAGGCCTACCATGGAGGCAAAGGTAAGGGGAGAATGATTCACTGATGGCAGAGAAAACAGTTCAAGTCCCAAAACACAGGCATTAAGTTTGGGTGACATGGGTCCAGGAAAAGCAGATTTATTGCCTAAACTAAGTTATTCCTGGAAACTGATGTAGCTAGAACTATGAAGTCCTTCAGTTTTAGTTTTCTTTGACCTGGGAAACATCTCACCCACTCTGGTTGTGCTAGTCAATGAACCACGAGCATATTTCTGTGCTATGCAAAAGGAATAGCATGGATCACACCCATCACCTGAGTTTTTGTCTCAAATCATTTTCTCTCCTTAAGGGGACATTAGGATAATCAACGTTTAAGCAAATGAATAAAATTCATGTTGTTATTTATTCCCATTCTCAACCCCTGACTCTGTGGTTTAGGCTAGTTCGCTGAATTTTTTTTAAACCTTCTATACTCAAGTTTACTTTAACCTGTGGCAATTACATGTTGCCCTTACTCAGGATCTATTCATCTGGATTCAGCTATGCCTGAAGTCCAAATCTGGATTTTTCTGAATACATGAGCCATTATATACATATATATATATATATATGTATATATTGCTTTCCCCAGATTGATCCATATTCCTATCACTCACAATTGGAAGTGTATCTGCCTAATGAAAAAATTATTCACATACTGAAAACGAGAGATAATACTTGATCTTTCTAATTTGTAGGAATTATAGAAATATCTAATAAATTAACAGCTTGATCACCAGCCATGGTTGCAGTTCTAGAAACTACAGTAAGAGATGAGAATACAATTAAGAATATCATGAGCTGGGGAGAGACAGCAAGGGGAGAGATGCCAGATGTAGGTGATGGGGAGGAGGGCAGCAAATCACACTGCCAAGTGTGTACCTATGCAACAATCTTGCATGTTCTTCACATGTACCCCAAAACCTAAAATGCAATAAAATAAATAAATGGGAAAAAAAAGATAGTGATGTATTAAAGCAGTCACTTTCTTTAGAGCATATTGAATAATGTTAATAAAACAATAGTTGGCCTAAGTTGTTCATTTCTTCTGACCAAAGAATAATGTGTAAAAATGTCCGGAATTCATTAAGAACATACACAAAATTGTTAAACTGATTTTGTTAAAATTGTGGGTGAAAAATAAAACTTGCCAATTCGAAAAAAAATATATATGATGAAGCTCTTCTCTGGGTAAAGCTCAGTCTAGTTGAGTAGATAAACTACAAATAACCACAATGTAATACTCTTGACCACAATTATAATAAAGTAACAAATGGAAATATGTTGGTTTTCCTAAAGAAGTTAGAAAAGATTCTACAGAAGAGGTGACATTTGAATTGAGTTGTAGGCGGATTAGAAGTTTTCCAAGTAAAGCAGATCTCAATCAGGGGCATTTTTAAAAGATTTTCATGGGTACATATAGTAGGTGTATATGTTCATGGGGTACATGAGATATTTTGATACAAGCATGAAATGTGCAATAATCACATCAAAGTAAAGAAGGTATCCGTCACCTCAAGGATTTATCCTTTCTTTGTGTTACAAATGTTTCAATTATATTCTTTTATTTTAAAATGTGCAGTTAATTATTATTGACTGTGTCATACCATGGGTACAAAAATACAATTATTTAGAATAAATAAGAATTAGTGGTATTTTTACTTTCCTGGAAAATTTTTGTTGTCACAATTTGAGGTGTGCTATTAGTCTCTAGTGTGACTAGGGACATGTTCAAAGATTTTACCATCTGTAAGCAACTTCCACCACAAAGAATTATCTTACCCAAAATTTAATCGGTTTTAAGGTTGAGAAACTCTGAAGTAGAGATATTAAGAAAAGAGATTCCAGAACAAGGTGAACGTAAAGCCAGGAGTCATGATTAGTTCAGAGTGATGGAAATGTCTTGAGGCAGGGAAAATAGGTTGAAGGCAAATGACAATTGATCTCTGAGTATAAGGTTTTTAACATCATCCTATAGGTGTGGGAAGCTATCAAAGTTCTTTTAAGGTTGTGATTATAAGGAAGGCTTTCTGAGTTTGAAATCTGGAAAGCAGAATTTTGAAATTTCTACAAGATGACCAGTTTCTTGAACGTGACTTTGAATGTGGGAGGCTACGGAGAATTTGTGAAAATAAAGATCCATACAGGAGACAATCTTAGAGCACTGTGATACTAGGACATTCAATGGGTTATTAACATGATTGTTGGATTTGTCCACAGTAACGCTACTGATATTGATGATGAAGGAAACCATTGGGTTTGGCTTCCTTTTGAGAATGTGTATCGGATTCTGAGCCAGGCAGAAGCCTTCCCAGCAAATCAGCATTTTCCATCTCCCCTGTGTAATTTCTTCCCTCTCTTTGGACATTCTGCCAATTTGTCTTGGAAGAATTAAATATTTTTATAATGAATCAGATACCAGTGACAGGTGCCAGATTGACAACTCTGGAGGAGGGCACTTGAAATGCTCCTTTTCCTCATACTGAAATGACAAAGAGAAGAGTTATGTGTGCTGAAAGATGTACTGTCGAGTTGTCCTCAGGCATCTCTTTGGCCTCCATAAAGTGGTTTAAAATTAGATGCAATCTGGAAGACTTTCAGAGCCAAAAAGAAGTGTGTCATTGTGTTGATAGTCTTTCTTCTTGTTAGCTTTGGTGGAAGCAAACTGGGGCTTGTATTCAAACACGTTCTACAAGTATACTGAAAAGGTCACACTTGACATTCTCCCACCTCCCTTCTGTGCCATCTTGTACTTTGTGGAGTCACTGAATTTTAGAGATAATAGAGGTTCCAAAGATCTTTTAACTCACCTGTTCCATTTTACAGATGAGGAAAGTGAAGGCTGGGATTACATTTATGTTTTACCCAGGATTGCACAAATTGCCATGAGAATAAACCAGAGAGACCCTTCTAGTCTTTCTTCATTTTTAATTTTTGTCTCACTAGATTTTGACGTGGATGTCCCTTTATGCAACCTGACTACCTCTCCCATCCTACAAATCTGCCCTCCACAACTATTGATAATAGTAAAACTCCCATGACAAAGTGCTTACTCTGAGCCTGACATGTGCGAGACTCTTCACAAATATTAACACTGATTCTGTAATAACTTTGGGAAATAAGTGTTATTATATTCATTTTACCAGTGAGCAAACTGAAACTCACAGAGCTTAAGATGTCCCTAAATCATACAGCTGATAAGTCATAAAGCCATAATTCAATCCAAGATCTGTATAACTCTGTTATGCCATGCAACCTATGCAATCTGCTTCAAAAATTTTCCTTCCATTCCTCTCAATCATAACAATTGCCATTCCTACTAAGGAGGCATCAGAAAATCAAGCTGATTGACCATATTTACACATTTTTTTTTAGTTTTTAGGGAGGCAATGTCTTCCCCATTTCCTCCATGTGAAGGAAGTTTCACTTGCGTTTTGTAGATGGCCTTTCACGTCTCCTAGTTTGTCGAGTCTATTCATCATGAAAAAGTGTTGCATTTGTCAAATATATTTTTCTGCATCTATTGAGATGATGGTGTGGGGTTTTTCCTTTATTTTATTTATATGTATATTAAAGGGATTCTTTCTTTTATGTTGAACCAACCTTGCATTCCTGGAATTAATACCACCTGTTTTATAATCCTTTACATGTGCTCATGGATTTGGTTTGCTAATATTTTATTGAAGGATTTTGCATCTGTATTCTTAAGGAATATTAGCCTCTCCTTTTTTGTATGTAATGTCTTGTTAGGCTTTGGTATTAGGATAATGCTGGTCTCATAGAATGAATTGTCTTCTTTTCTTTCTTATCTTTCCTCTTTTTTTGAGAGACAGGGTCTTATTCTCTTGCCCAGGCTGAGTACAGTGTCATCATGGCTCTCTGCAGCAGCCTTGACCTTCTGGGTTCAAGTGATCCTCCCAGCTTACTCTCCTGAGTAGCTGAGACTGTAGGCACACTTTATCATGCCCATCTAATTAAATAAAAAATTGTAGAGATGGGATCTCATCTTGATGCCCAGGCTGATCTATAATTCCTGGCCTCAAGCAATCCTCCCACCTGGGCCTTTTAAAGTAGAATTATAGACACTAGCCACCAGGTCCAGCTCTCTCCTTTTTTTGTGTTTTGTTTTGTTTTTTGTTTGTTTGGAAGGATTGAGGTTCATTCTTATACAAAGGGAAATGGAATGACTTATTTGATTTCTGAGTTTAGGAAGAAGATCCGGAAATAAACAACCTCTCCATTTTTCTTTTCCAGTTGTGGATGAACTGCTCTCAGGGGTGACATGCTGTTCTCTGCTCTTCAATGCCATAAATGTCAACAAGGAAAGACCTGTCTTAGACTGACATAATCTGTCACTGGATGTCTACATCTGTCTAATCTTGGGATCTGACATGAAGAAAGCTACTTTCTTGCATCATAAGTCATTGTAGTCAGTATCAATTTCATCTACAACAAGGTTTATATTTTAACTTTGTTTTCTTTCTTTGACTTATTTCTCAATTGGTCTAAACTCTCGGCTGAGAATATTAATAAATCTTTCAGGTCCTCTTGGGCCTTAATGATATTGAAAACAGGAACACTCTGATTATGACTCCCAGGAAAGGGAGTGAAAACCATTAGAGGGAACTACCTAAAAGTTACCACAGACATTAACAGGAAGAATATGGAATTTGGAATCTCAACACTTGAATCAGGATTAAACCTAACATATGCCACATAGTGGTTGACATGTGCAACTACTGTCTTTAACCTTCTATCTCCCTCATGATCCAGCTATAAATATATTAACCAAGATGTCCATCCTGGGAAAATCAAAATATTCACAACTAATGCATCACAGTCAGTTCATACCGGCTCACAACAGCTGGTTATACACACTTATTTTCATCTCCACTTTGGTGGTATTTTTCCAGAACATCAGGAACGTCATACATGGGCTTTTTCTACCTGAAGAGCCTGCTATTAAACATTTATCAGCACACCTGATCCAACTTTGTTTCCCTATAGTGTATACATGAAAGCTAATACTGCCCCCTTCTGTCCTTGGCTGGAATTTTCCTGGGTTAAATTCATCTCTCGAGAAAAGATAGGCAAACACAAGAAGAATGTAACCCCGAGTGAACTGCCACTTCGTTTCCCAAGAAATGCAGTTTCTATGATTTAAGACTTTCTTACTCCTCATTTATCTCTTGCCAACTGTAACTTAGAGGATTTAATCACTCACATGGATAGATCTCTTCTGGTTTCTTGGTGGTGCCTTTCCAATCATTCTATTTCCTTTTTAAGATGGCATCTTACTCTGTAAGTGTGTGTGTGTGTGTGTGTGTGTGTGTGTGTGTGTGTGTGGTCATCATGTGCGTATTCATCTCACATTATTAAGTGAATGTGTAGGAAAAATAATTTGGAAAACGATAATAATAAATATAACTCTGACTCACACAATTTTAAAGCTGAATAGAACTTAGTAATCACCGATCTAATTCCTTAATTTCACAGATTAAAAAGATTAAATTTCAGTGAGAAGAACTGACTTACTTATTATTACTTGGTTAAACAGGAACAGAATCAAGACAAAAATGCTTATCGGCTGACAATGACTTATGTGCTAATTCAATTTGTCCTCTCCACAACACTGAATCACAAGCTTTTGTTCTAAAAGTCTCTGAAAATGTCCCTAACTCCATTGCTTAAGATTCTAAATGATTCATTCTCTTTCCGGCATTTCCTGGCCAATCTCTAATCTCTATCACCCTTGCCAGTTTCCAAATGAAATTTTAAAATACCATTCTCTAGGGCATAAAAAAGACCCATTAACCAAGTACCCAAGTCAGATGAGTTTCTTTAGTAAGTATGAGACTAATAAGATTTACAGTCTGATCAGGGTTTGCAATTGGTGATGACAACTAGAGAATTACCCCAATAAATATTTGTCATGATTTTAAGAGCAATAAAGCATTTTACTTTTTCCCACAGTTTTCTCTAAAAAGAAGGAAAGAAAGACACTGGAAAGCAAGATAATTGTGCCATAATTCTTCCTGAGGGAGATTACAGTTGTCCAAGTCTGGATCAATTTCTCTGTAGGTATGAGGATGTGTCAGACTGGACTACGAGTCACTGTCCTCCACATCGACCATTTCAGAATCCTTGGGAAACTATCCTGTAAAACCAGTTACAAGGTTTTGGGTAAAAAAACAATTTCCTAAACTCTGTCATCACAACTTAAATAAGGATTCTTCTCTGTGATACATCAATTCCTGACATTTGGTTTGTTTGCTTTTCTCAGTGCTTTAAGATTCTATATTTAATCTCAAGATTCAAGACTGCAAGAATGTGAAGGAATCTTAAAGCATATGCCAGTATAACCTCAGTGGGAAGACTGGATTCTATTTAGCATTCCTACTAAGAAGTTGCCAGCAGAATTTTATTTGGATACATCCATTGATTAGGCACTCACTGACTCATAATGTAAACCAATCTAATTCATGACAAATATGACCATGAAAACTCACTTCCTTTTCTGAGCTATACCTTTCCATGACTTTCAATTGATGATCCTACTTCTGCCCTCTGGAAAAACATGCATTTAAGTCAAATCTTATATCTCTCAGTGATAAATCTCAATTGAAGACAACACAAACCTCTATCTATTTACAGAAAGACTTCTAAGGCTCCCATCACATGCCCCGAAAGGGAACCAGCACTGGACGCCAGCTAACACAGAGGGTCTCTCCACTTACCTAGTTTATTGGTTTCACTTTCCCTAGAAGCAGACCCTAAGACAAAGGTTCAACTTCAAGATGTTTATTAGAGAAGTGATCTTATTAGAAGAGTGAGGAAGTGAAACAGAGGTAGAAAAATAACCAATAAAAAATGTGTTATCAAACAAGTCACCATTAAGGACAGCTGGGGCTACATCCTTTTCAGGAGCATTGGGCCCAATGTGGAACACGCATCTTAGGATTATTCATGAAGAAAGAAAGCTGAAAGTTTTATCTACTCATTCCTGTCGATCATTGCTTGAGAGCTACACAGGCAGAATATTAATTTTCCAGAACTTTCAATCTACTACTGCATACAAAGAGTAAGATCTGGCATCCAGAGGAAGACATCAAGCCAAAAGGATATAGGTGCTGCAGGAGGAAGTCAGTCAACTTACATAAGCAAGATAGAGGCTGAGAGGATAATGATGGGACAGTCACAGTTTCTACTACTCCCATTCAACGTCAGCCTGAGGAGTGCTGACAACAGTGAGAACAAACAAACTAACCATAGCCTTTGATATAATTTGGAGGTTTGTCCCATCTAAATCTCATGTGGAATTTTGGTTCCTAATGTTTGATAGGGGGCTTGGTGGGAGGTGTGGATGAGGGTGGATCCTTCATGAATGAAGACGAGTCCTTTAGGAATGAGGGTGAATGCTTCAGGAATGGCCTAGCACCATCCTTTTGGTGATGACTGAGTTCTCACTCAGTTCTTATGAAACCTGGTTGTTTAAAAGAGCATGGTACCTCTCCCCCTTCTCTCTCTCTCTCTCTTGCTTGCTCCAGCTCTTGCCATGTGACATGCCTGCTACCCCTTTGCCTTCCACCATGGTTGGAAGCTCCCTGAGGCCTTGCTGGAAGCTCATCAGATGCCAGCACCATGCTTCCTGTATAGCCTGCAGAATCGTGAGCCAATTAAACCTCCTTTCTTTGTAAATTACCCAGTCTCAGGTATTTCTTTTTAGTGACATAAAAATGGCCTAACAGAGGCAGGTATATAGAAGACATCAATCTCCCCTGGCTCTGCTCACCAGATGAGAGACAGGAAACTAGGGGAGAGGTAAATTGTATAAAAAGCGGACCATAATTCCATGCCATTACAGCAGGAATCTGGAGATTCTAACTTGTGGGCCAAATCCTGTTTCTGTTTGATCTATAAGACAAGTTAGGAAAAAAAAAAGTCACAAGAAGAATAAAATTTTTTGACATGAGAACATTTTAGAAAATTCAAATTTTAGTGTGTGTAAATAAAGTATTATTGGAACACATCCATGCTCATTCATTTATGTATTGTCTATGACTGCTTTCACACTACAACAGCAGAGCTGAGGAGTTGTGACAGAGAACATTTGGCCTGCAAAGCCTAAAATGTCTACTATCTGGGGTTTTTTTTAAGAAAAACTTCGTAGATGACTGCCTAAAACCTTAGGCAATGTGGTCTATACTGAGAAGGCAAGAAAGAAAAAGCCTCAAAGAGAGGCTGATAATAATATTAAAATGACTAAGACAAAGAGTTCAATAAAATATCAAGAACAGTTTAATATCTGAAAGAGGCTTAGAAGTAAAGGAACAAGATCATGATATTGTTAATGAAATGTCCCCATCATATAGCTGAGGTAGCTGTGGAAGGAATTAAAATCATTTTATATTTATACTCCAGAGTGTATATTCACATACATACATCCCGGTTATATATGTTTAATCCCTTTTGATGTCTTCTCACGCTTATAATGAAACCCAAATGCCCTTCAAGTACCTCCTGTCTACCTCTGACTTCATCACTTGCCATCATCTTTTTTGCTCTCTAAGATGCATCCTCCCTTTATCTCCATCCTACTTGCTGTTATTTAAACATATCAACCTCTTTCCCTCCTGGTAACTCTGCCTTTGCTGTTTCCTACCTGATACCTCCTCCCCCAACTCTTTGGAAGACTGATTCATTCTTATGTTTTCATTTTTACCCTAAATGTCTCTAGCTCATGAAAGCCATCGAAAATGGCTGTACTATGCCATTCCATTTGATTTCTTCAGAACATTGATCTCTATCTAAAGATATATGGATATTTATTGGTTTACATGAATACCATCTGTTTTCTCCATATACGTAAAATAGACTGTGACCTTCAGAAGGAGGGTAGAAGCTTCACTTTTTTAAAATCACTGTATCCCCAACTCCCTAACAAGTTTTCTATATTAGGCACCTAGTAAGTACTCATGGAGTAAATCAATGTGTGGCTTTTAAGAAGTCAGAGAATATATCAAAATCATAGAATGTTCAAACACATCATTTGGTGAAGTGGTGTTGGTCTTACAGGCCAGAATATGAATTCTCTGCTGTTTAAATTAGGACATAATGACCCTAGGCAAGTTTATTAACTTCTTTGAATCTATTTCCTTATTTCTAATATGAGGTAGCAATACCTAGCTACGTGGACAGTTGTAAGCATTAATGAGATAATAATGTCTGCAAAATCCATGGGTACAAAGTAAAGGTCAATAAAGGGTGACAATTTCTGCTTTTGCAATTATCATAACCATTAGACTGAAGTTGAAAAGGCCTTTTAGGAGAAATGCCTATCCTATGATACAATCTGATGTCCAAACAAAGACGTGGAGGTAAGACAAAGGGGCTCAATTGCAGCTTTGTAGATACCTCAGCTGCAGAGTTAGGACAGAGGCCCAGGTCAAGAGTCTCCAAATTCTGAATATATGCATATTTTTAAATGTATCAACCTGCCTCTATTTTAACATCAGACATTGATTGCAGGCATTTTTCAGAGATGTCAGCAGTTGAATGTAATGTCACACGTAAAAGTCTCTTTGCTAACCAAATGATGTTTGCGTGAAACACTTTTGTAGCAAACTCGGAGGTGATGTCTCTCATTCCCCTAACAGCCTGCAGCCCAAACAGAGTTTAGCAGTGCAAAGTCATAACATTCTTATTTTCCTAGCACTTTCTCATATACCCATTTAGAGCTATAGTGTGTCCTGGTACTTTTAATACTCACTCTAAATAAAGTGGAAAGATGACTAAGCCATCTTGTCCCCTCCCTCCTCCCTCCAGAATATCTCATAAGGATGAATCTTCTGTCTCTGGAACAAACCAAGTTCTGCAGAGAGAAATGCTCCATGAAAGCAAGGATAAATCAAACTGGCCTGGAGAACTGAAATTTCCCTGTATTTCTGTGTAGCAGGAAATTCGTCTAAGAAGTGAAAAGGGAATATGACAGAGCAGCAGTCTGCTAGAAGAAACACTGGACTGGAAATTTGGAGCCCTGGGTTTCAGTGCTGACTCTGCCGAGAACTCGCCATGTGGTTTTGGGGAGTTTCTGAAACTCTTCTGGATGTCAGTTTTTACATCTATGGCAGGAGGATGTTGTAATGGATTATGTCTTTTTCCCATCTTACTCTACCCTGTTGGGATCGTTAATCAGATATGAAATGGAAGACAAGAGAAAGCAGGCAGGCATAAAAGACTAAGGGGCATATACAGGAAGGAGTGAAGAGAGGGTTTGAAAACCAAAATAGAGGGAAGATAGGGATGAAATTGAGACGAAGTCAGGTGGAGAGGGGCTATATGGTTTTTGCAGATCACCCTTGGAGCTTTCACATACTAGAAGCTTAGGATTGAGGCAGCTGAGAAGACTGGCTCACACGCTTGAAAAGTCTCCATGAGAAATTGTGTTAATGAAATTTGCACACAGTTTGCCCCTTTCCCATGCCTTCTGCTGCCCAGTGGATTATCTCCCAGACTGGAATGTTTCTGATCTCATCTTGTTTTGTTTCCAGAGAGAGATAAGGACACTGAGACCATCTGTTCCGGTGTTTCTTTCTGCATTGTACCCCACCTAGGGGCTTGCTGCAGAAGGGAGAGTACCATGTCCTCCCAATTTTTCTCTCCTTCCACAAAAAGAAAAAAAAAAAAAAAAAAAACTCCATGAATCCAGAGTCCCACAGGTACTAGGCTCTTGTCCCTCATCAACAGCACTGCCTCCACCCCCCCACCAAGCACACAGCTGGCAACAGTGCTGTTTCCATGGTGATAATGAATGGCGACAGGCAGTAATCAAGATGGGTCGCTAGAGTCATAAGTCATTTCAGATTGCATTTAACGGCACACAGCTACCTTTAAAATAATAAGTTACTTTTTATGGAGCATCCTCCTTGCTTCAATCTCTCAGAAAAGAGTGAATTGGCCATTTGTTTTAAATGTTTATTTTCTTGCATTTCCTTCCATTTGTATAGGGAATCAGAATGGTCAGTTTCCTCATCAGGATAGCCTAAGCACAGTTGACAGCTGCCCCCACACACAAAGGCTTAGGACCCTGGGCCAGGCTGACTCACCAAAACAGAAGTATTTCTCCTATCCTTGGCAACACCTGAAACTTCATTAAGACATGTACATTTGTCTGGTTCTTTAC
Organism: Sapajus apella; assembly: GCF_009761245.1. Classification (NCBI taxonomy): domain Eukaryota; kingdom Metazoa; phylum Chordata; class Mammalia; order Primates; family Cebidae; genus Sapajus; species Sapajus apella. The sequence continues at coordinate 2,899,834 of NW_022437016.1, read as the reverse complement.
TTTGGAGTTCCATGTGTCTTATTGCAAGTTAAACAGTCTTAGGAGTTTGGCATCCATTGACACTCTAGCTGCATTTCAGAATAAGAATAATAGAACCTTATTGAATTTATGCTCAGAACACATAGGCTGGAGTTTCAGCCATATGCCCAAAATGGTGATCTTCAGTAAGTCTCTTAATGTTTTTGATTATTAATGTCTTTCTCTTTAAATTAGAAATAATATTACTTAGATTGCAGGATTATTATGAGAATCAAATAAGATAATAGATTCAGAAACTATATAAACAATGCAGTACTTTCTTAATTTAACATGCTTTTAGAAATTGTTTTAGTATATTGATTTTAGAAGTGACAATAATGGCCATCTTAGTGCCCCCCAAAATCCTAATTTAGATAAGAGTTAGGGTACTTCCTGTGTGACTCTGAAGAAAACATTTGTATTTTCTGAATGATGTTTTTTCCTAATCTGTAAAATGGGGATGCTCTGCTTATGGCATGGTTGCAGTGAAGATCAAATGAAATAACCCACTATAAGTCCTCAGACTTTAGAAAACATCCTGTAAAAATAAGATTGTGTTAGTGATCACATTCTTTCTGTGCTGCAAACCTTTCATTTCAGACTTAAAATTTGTCTCATTAAAGTCCAATCCTCCATGAGGTTAAAAATAATTCCTCATTTCACCCTGTAATTTACACTTTTATCTTTTCTGCTCCTTCTCAGTCTCCAAAGCTGAATGTTCTCTAATGGTATGATTGACAACCTGAGATAAAATAAACATGTAAATATGGATCCATCATTCATTTGATCCAGGGTGCAAGGGAATTGGTAGCAAAATGGTTTTGCACAACAGGTATTCCTCATGGCAAACCATACAATTATTTTTGAGATCTCTTTGTGAACTCAGATTTAAACTAAGTGCGTGCCATTAATATTTCTCTCTGACTGTTGGTCTCAGTTTTTTAATTAGGTAACAGCTGAGGCAGGATGCAATTTAGTTACACAACGATTCATCTTCTATATTAAGATATATTAATAATAATATTAGTGATTAATTATACATGTCACTTCACAGAGGTCCTAATGCAAGTACAAATCAGCCACAGCGACCTAAGAAACTGAGCTCTGCTTATTCCCATATTGAGAAGGTGTGTGCTTGTATCTTCATTGCATAAATCTTATCATTAAATTCTTCCTTCAAATTATCTCTTATTCAGGGATTTCTGGCAAAAAATAAATAAATAAGTAAGTAATGAAAACTTTCCACTGCCTTGCATCTCGAACCGTGGAGATTTACATTTTGTTTGAAACTGGCACCACTAAAGGTTTTATCACACAATTTCTTAAATCACTACAGAAACTTAACTCGAATTTTTTCATTTCATCAAACTCTTCAGGTTAAAGGTGATATATTAATCGAAACCACTATCCTAATTGTTGGTATTATCATCATTTTAATCTTATATTTTTATGCTATAAACTTGTAGTTTCAGAATTTGTCTTACACATTTTTGCATTTACTTTTTGCAAATCTCTGTTCTGACCTCTGAGAGGGATGATTAATCTGTTTACAAGATGTACTTTCTTAACAAAAATTAAAAATCCAGACACCCTAGAAAAAACACATTTCTCTCCTTTTCCATCTCCCCAGTTTGCAACCCAAATTTGATCACCCGGCAGCTGAACTGCCCCAGTGTTCCCATGAGGTTATTTGACACCCAGCTGTCCATTACAACCCATCTTCCTTATCACTTATGCTCATTTCCTCCATGCGTAGTAAATGACATAAAAGAAAGGCACACTCATTCTTGAACCTCTCATTCTGGCCTGTAGTCCAGCTTGCTTTCTCTTGGCCTCCCATTGATTGACTGGCAGTAGCCACTTACCATTTAGTTTTTCTGTTTCCAACCTTGCTCTGGCCCTTGGGTTATTCTTTATGACCATTACCTCAGCAAGAAAGCAAGTTCCCCCAATTTTGGCGTAATTGACATCTTGGGCTGAATAATTCTATGTTGTAGGCAGTTGCCTTGTACATTGCAGAATGTTAAGCAGTATCCTTGGCCTCCATCCATTAAATGCCAGTAGCAAGCCCTCTTCCCAAGTGTGACAACTACCTCCAGTTGAGAAACACTGGTATAAACGGAGGTTGAAACCAAGAAGTGGGTGATCCTGACTACCAAGATGAACAATAAGACCCTATTTAGAAGACGATATGAAACACTCAAATGTTGCTTAGAATTTGAGCTATGTCAAAAAGATATCTTGTTTGTTAAGTAAATGAAAGCGAAGAACAGTCAGAGAATATCGGTTAGGGAGATATTCAATAACCTGGAATGGAGATAATTATGTCCCAAACAAGGGCAAGAGTAGGAAGAACAGACTTGGAAACAAAAGTTTTTAAATCAAGAAATTTTTAGTAATAAAGGTGGTAGGACTTAGTGAATAATTACATGTGGGAAGAAAAAGATGGAGAAAACTTGAGATGACTTCAAGCTTTCTACTTGGATAACAGGCATGCTTGTGGTAATGTACTCCAACTTGGATTTTGAATGACTCAGCTTTATTGTAGCAACCAGGGAACAAAGCATCTCATTTACTACATGCTGAGCACCCAGAGGACTGGGTGTGTGTCCTATTTACCTTTATGTAATTGTATCTATTCAATATTTGGAATTAAAGAAAACTGTTGTCTTATTGAAAGCCAAGCAATGTGCTAGTACCTATATTAGGAATGTTTCCTATCATCAATATAAAAACCTTTTATCTCCATTTTATAGCAGTGAAAATTGAAAAACTGAGAAGTTAGGAAACTTCTCCAAAGAGATACAGCAGATTAATAGCAGAGCCAGGTCTCAGGTCTTGATCTGTCTGGTCCCAAATCCAATGTTTCTGTCCTTTTGTTGTCCTGTCTCATTAATTAAAAGCTTGCCCAGGCTATAAAAATGTCCCCTCAACCCCAACTAGTTGACCTCCCCACTTTGCAATGGAAATGCTGAACAAGGGCAAATAAAGGTTTCTCTCTCACTGCCCTCCCTTCTCCTCCTGTTTCTCCTCCCCACCATCCTCTTGATTTAGGAATTTCTGTCTCTTGCACAAAGGGATCCTTTACCCCTCTCAGAAGCACAGGGTAACAGCTTAGCAGCTGCCTGCAGGCATCTGTGAAATCGGACTGTTCTTACAAGGCCAGAATGTTTGGGCTGAATGTCAATGAATCTAAAACATGATCGATTAATGTACCTTTTGCCACCACATGTGAGTTAAATGATTAGGAGCAAAATTGCTTGGAGCAAAACTATAGTATTTGATCAAAGCCAGAGTGTTAGAAAAATGGCTGCAGTTGGTTTTTCTAACACCAAGTCTGGTTTGTTTTCTGCATCCCAGCTGAATGTTGAGCATGTCTGTCAGTTTAGTAATATCCTAGGGAAGGAGGGATCACATAAGCACTAAGCATTATCTTTCATCCTTGTGTCTCATCTGGAATGGTACATAAATATGATCAGGTCTGCATTGTGAATGATCTCCCAGAGGAAAAGAGAGATGGGAGCTGAACCACATCAATCATTTCTGAAGGATGAAAAGCTCTATGCATCTGGGGATTACTCAGTATATCAAGCATCATGCTGCCTCAATGGTGAGATATCAACCCATGGTGGTCAAGGCTTTTACTTAGTAGTGGCCATGGCTTTTAACATTGAGAATAAAGACTATTATAGTGGCAGTTCTGAACATGAGATGACTATGATCATGGTGGACTATGAGAATATAACAGAGGGTACTCTGGCCAGGGAATTATGTGCACATGAGCACTAAGCAAATTGGGACTCAATTATGGTTTTGCTAATTAAACCTGGACTGGAAATTTTAGCTTAGCTGAAAGTCTTAACTGGGGATTTATACCACCTTCTCATTGAGTCTTTATTCAAGGTCAGGATCTTGGCTTTGAAATGTCAATGAAGTCAAAATTATATCCATCAGTGTCAAAGGAAAATAAAGCAAGAGAGACAAGAAAAAAGTTATATATTTTCCTCTGGTCTGCAGTGATAAAGTAGCCTAAACTCCCCAGCCTGTGTTCAACATTCTGAAATGAGCCAAAAATAACAAAGCAGAGACTTCTGGGTCTCCCACTCAAAAAGAAGATCCTGATCCTTTCAAATCGATGAGCAACAGTTGGTGGAAATAGATGGTACCTAGATACAAGGAGTGAAGAAATGGAGTTCACTGGCCAGTTCTTTTCTTTAAAGTTTGAACACCCTGCCAATTAATAAAGTGTGACTGTGGTTTTTAACCTACCTCAATGAACTAGAAAAAGTGGTAAGCTATGAGATTGAAGCATAGTCTACTATATGAGAAAAGGAGGTCAGAAACACACCTCTTCACTACAGCCTGAGACCAAAGCGTTTTGCTCCTTGACACTAATGATGAAACATTGCATAACAGATATCAGCCACAATCTCAACTCTCAAAATATTACTTAGCCAAGAAAAGCATGGACAGAAGAAATCTCTCTTTCCAACAGGGACTTCTCAGGAGCTAGCTTCCAAAAAGATAGAATAATTTTCATAAAGAAATGATGGCTAATTTCAAATTCCCCACAACCATTGATGTCAGAAGTCTAAATAAAGTACGTTATTTGTGAGGGTGGACAGCACAGGTAACAACTGTTCTAGGCATAGGTCACATCCACCAAGCAGCCTATCAGCCCCTTTCTTCTCAAATCTTCTGTTCAAAGGTAAGTCTGGGAAAGTATACAGCTGTGTCCTAATTCCTTACAGTGGGAGATGTTGAGTAGGAAAGTGAATATGTGTTGATGACCAGGCACCTAGTATGTTAAAAAACATACCACCAAAGTGTGAATCCAGTGCTTCCGGATTTGTCTTTCTTCCACTTTTCCTGTTGTATGGCAGAACTTTAAGAAGCAAATCCATCAAAGCCTTATAAGTTAAACTGAGCTGATGGCTCAGTTTAAGTTTAACATTTGTTGGCTAAGTGTTTTGGGGAAAGTTCTTTAAGTCTCTGGGCTACAGTTTGCTCATGGGTAAGTTGAGGCTAACAGAATGTACTCCACAGCGTGGGTGTTAGCATAAAACGAGATAATCCATCTAAGGCATCTGCTTCCAGCTCTGTGACCTTAGCTTAGTCCTCCTCTGGACTTCAGTCTTTCCTCTGTAAAATGGAAGCAACTGTATTTAAAAATAAAATGAGCTGTCATTAATTAAGTTCTTCTTGTATGTTAGAGATCACATTAAATCTTACCTCTCAGGACACGTATCTGTCAATACACATCAAACTTGGTTGATTATAAAGTCACCTAGTTAAAAGGCTGATGTTTGGTACCTTCCCCTAGAGATTCTCATATGTTCAGTTTGGAATGGGAGCTGGCAAATTTCTAATTTTGAGAAGTGTCATTGGTGATTTTTATTATCAGGCAAACTTTGAAAACACAGGATTGTTGTGAAGATTAAATGAGGTGCTGAGTAAATTGTGTGTATGTGTTGATTAAGTCTCTGTTTCCACCCTAAAGTCTATTTTTTATTTTGTTGAAGTATATAGCATATACAGCAAAGCACACAACTGAAAAAAAGTTCAGAATGCGATGTCACTATGAAATATCCAGGTCAAACAACAGATGTCACCAGCAACTCTCAAGTAGCCACCTTCCCATTCAGTCACCATTACCCCAAGAGTAAACACTGTCCTGAGTTCAAATCCTAGAGATAAGGGATGCCTGCCTTTGAAATTTATCTAAACAAAGTCATACAGTATATTTTCTTTTTTTATACCTGGCCTCTTTGGCTCACAATTATGTTTCTGAAGGTCATCCATGTTGTTGAGTGTAGCTGTAATTTCTTCATAACTGTATAATATTTCATTGTGAATTTAATCATAATATTTTTTATTCTATTAGATGGGCCTTTATCTTCTTTTCACTCTGAGATGATTAAAGATAACACTATTTCATATATATGTCACTTAGTTTTGTTTTTGTTTTTGTTTTTAAAGACAGAGTCTCACTATGTCACCCAGATCGGAGGGCGGTGGCATGATCTCGGCTCACTGCACCCCTTCTGGGTTCAAGCTATTCTCCTGCCTGAGCCTCCCAAGTAGCTGGAATTACAGGCACATGCCACCATGCCCAGCTAATTTTTGTATTTTTAGTAGAGATGGAGGTTTTGCCATGTTGGTCAGGCTGGTCTCAAACTCCTGACCTCAAGTGATCCACTTGTCTCGCCTCCCAAAATGCTGGAATTATAGGCATGAGCAACCGTCTTCAGCCATATATGTCACTTAGTAAACATAGGTATACATTTTTGTTGAGTATGTTTCTAGAAACAGAATTGTTTGGCCATAACATTTGCAGTTCAACTTCCATATATTTCCCTAGATTTCTTGCTGCTGCACATCTTTGCCAAAATTTAATATCGTCATCTTTTTCATTTTGGCTATTCTGGTGGGTATGTAATAGATTGTTTGTAATGTTTATTTCCTTGATGAGCAGTGATGTTAAACATTTTTTCATATGTTCATTGGCCATTTTTACCTTCTCTTTTGAATGACCCTTCATTTTGTCTTATTGACACACGAATAATTTTTTTGAATCAAGATTTAAGGTTCTCATTGTAAATTTTATTGCTCTTTTTTTTCTTTTTTTTCTTATTATAATTATACTTTAAGTTTGGGATACATGTGCAAAACATGCATGCCATTTTGGTTTGCTGCATCAATCACCCCAACTTCCACATTAGGTATTTCTATTAATGCTATCCCTCCCCTATTACCACACCCCCTGCTACTCCTCCCATAGCCCCCAACGCCCTCACAGACCCTGGTGTGTGATGTTCCCCTCCCTGTGTCCATGTGCTCTCATTGTTCAACACCCATTTATGAGTGAAAACATGTGATGTTTGGTTTTCTGTTCTTGTGTCAGTTTGCTGAGAATGATGGTTTCCAGCTTTATCCATGTCCCTGCAAAGGACATGAACTCATCTTTTTTATGGCTGCATAGTATTCTATGGTGTATATGTGCCACATTTTCTTTATCCAGTCTCATTGATGGGCATTTGGTTTGGTTTAGAGTCTTTGCTATTTTGAACTCTGCTGCAACAAATATGTGTGTGCCTGTGTCTTTATAATAGAATTATTTATAATCCTTTGGGTATATACCCAGTAATGGGATTGTTGGATCAAATGGAATTTCTGATTCTAGATCCTTGAGGAATCACCACACTGTCTTCCACAATGGTTGAACTAATTTACACTCCCACCAACAATGTAAAAGCATTTCTATCTCTCCACATCCTCTCCAGCATCTGTTGTCTCCTGATTTTTTTAATGATTGCCATTCTAACTGGCGTGAGACAGTATCTCAATGTGGTTTTGATTTGCATTTCTCTAATGACCAATGATGATGAGCTTTTTTTCATATGTTTGTTGGCTGCATAAATGCTGTCTTTTGAGAAATATCTGTTCATATCCTTTGCCCACTTTTTGATAGTATTGTTTGTTTTTTTCTTGTAAATTTGTTTAAGTTCTTTGTAGATTCTGGATATTATCCCTTTGTCATATGAGTAGATTACAAAAATTTTTTCCCATTCAGTTGGTTGCTGATTCACTCTAATGATAGTTTCTTTTGCTGTTGACAGCTCAATTTTTAAAAACTTACCTACAGTCAATGCTCATTGTTCATGGATTCTGTATTTGAAAATTACCCTACTTGCTGAAATTTATTTGTAACCCCTAAGTCAATACTAGCACCTTTTTGTGATCCTTCACAGACATGCACAGAGTGGTAGACCTATAAGTAGCCTGATGGGCATGTTCCAGCTGGACTTGAACAAGGTGATATTCTACATTCTTGTCGCACTCTTATCTAGTAAACTTGTGTCGTTTTTGCAGCATATTTCATGCCATGATTTTTATGTTTTTGTGAATTTTGTTGGTGATTTTGCTATTTATTTGCAGGCACAGTGCTGAAGTCCGGTCTACTGTTCCTAAGAAGGCTGTGATGTGCTCTGCAGAGAAAATCTGAATACTAGATTAGCTTTGTTCACACCTAAGTTATAGTGCTATTGGCCATGAGTTCAATGTTAATGAATTAACAATGTATATTAAATAAGTTATCTTTAAACAAAAATACACGTAAATCAAGGTTATATATTGATTAGTTGATAACAATGTTGTGACTAGATGCTTGCAGGAACCTAGCCCTGTATTTCCCTTAGGAGCACTGGTTCAATATCTGCTAACTCAATGCTTGCAACAGCTTTAGAGAACACAGTTACTGTGAATAACAAGGATTAAGTGTACTTGACATACATTTCTTCACAACAAACTTGTGGGCTTGTTTGAGTAGTCATTTCACAAACAAGGAAAATGAGGAGCAAAGAGGTACCATAGAGTTTTTCAAATGCTGTACAACTAGCTAATTCAAATTCAGGCCTCATCTTCAGATACCTGGTTTCCTTAACTATGAGTTTTCTACAGTGGATTGGCCTTCATAGTACTCTCTCTCCAACTATTTTTTGTGGAATCCGTAATAGGTCTGTCTGGACTGAATACACTGAAAGAAATTTCCATATCAGTTTTTCTTCTTCAAACTACTCTCTAAAGTAATGAGTTACAGCCTGGTGGTTTGCAATTGCTTACATAAGCAGAAGCTAAACAAGCTAGTACTGAACTCCAACGTGAGATCTAATACAAGCTTCATCATTTTTAAGTCACGGGGCTTTAAACAACTTGAGCACTCTGTTTCCTCTATTTAGCAAACATAATAATCTCTGCCCACCTTTCTTCATAAGGTTGTTCAGCTTATCAGATTTAATGAAGACAGGCCAGGCACTGTACTAGTACATGGGAAAATACAAAAGAAAATAAACACAACGGTTTCCCTTAGGAAACTGGCAGTGTATTGAAAAGGGCAAAGGATGTGTATAAATCACTATAATAAATAATGTGTCAAATGTAGGAAAAGCTAAAGGGTTATTGAAAGAGGTGAGGGAAATATTTCCATTTAGCATTTGTGTATCTGGGATGACCAGAAAAGAAGAAAATGCAAAATAAGAAGTGAGTCTAGAAGTAACAGGAGTAATAATGATCACTGGCGTTTAGGGAGTGCTTAACTGTTTGCATACACACTATCAGGTCCATCTACGAGAATGCATTATGGTTACGTTTGTAAAATGGAGTAAACATAGCAGGGTTTCTTAACCTTGGTACTATCAATATTTGGGGCCATAAATATTTTGTTTGAGGGCACTGCCCTGCACATTATAAGTGTATTGAAAAAGGCAAAGGATGTGTATAAATCACTGTAATAAATAATGTGTCAAATGTAGGAAAAGCTAAAGGGTTATTGAAAGAGATGAGGGAAATATTTCCATTTAGCATGTATCTGGGATGACCACAAAAGAAGAGAATGCAAAATATGAAGTAAGTCCAGAAGTAACAGGAGTAATAATGATCGCTGGCATTTAGGAAGCGCTTAACCCTTTGCATACACCCTACCTATCATGTCCATCTACGAGAATGCATTATGGTTACATTTATAAAATAGGGTAAACATAGCAGGGTTTCTTAACCTTGGCACTATCAATATTTGGGGCCATACAATTTTTTGTTTGAGGGTACTGCCCTGCACATTATAAAATGCTTTTTAGGATTGTTGGCCTTTACCTAGTAGATGCCAGCAGTGCCCGTTCCAAGTTGCGACAACTAAAATTGTCTCTAGACGTTGCCAGATGTCTTCTGAGGGCAAAAACAATCACCTTGATTAAGAATCAGTGCTACATAGTAATCTAGGTGGTGTTCTTAAACAGGTGTGGTTCTATGAGTGAGACAGACTTGGGTGATCAAATGCTCCATCACCTGGTCAATTTTGGGATTTCTCTCACTCTATGTCCTCAGCTGCAACATGGAGGTAATTACAAGAATGATTATAAGCGAATGAAATAAGATATGCAAAGTGATTTTATTTGTGCAGAGGAGGCAGAGAAACATTGGGTGTTATTTTTATTTAACCCTTCAATAACCTAACAGGAATGATCTCTCTCTCCATTTTTCAGAAGATCAAACTGAGCACAGAGAGGTTAAATCATTTGCCAAGGGTCACTTGTTCTCAAAGCACAAAGGCAAGTGGTCCTGCCTGGATTGCTTTCTCCAATAACACTATTTCAATAAACAGAGGTGGGTTTGGCAAGGAGAGAGGGAAGTGGGTTATAAATCAATTCAGGAGGCATTGTACGGGGTGATGGCCAATAACAATTGTGAGGATCAAATGAAGTATTTTAGGTACGGCAAAGAGGGAGGCTTTTAATATTTTCACTAGGGAGATAACTCTGACTAGATGGACAGCAAAGAAGACAGTGAATGGAGGATAGTGTATCTAAATTAAAAATTAGAATGAAAATATAATTTTATCAATTCTTATTATAAACATTTAACCATTTACAAAATAACTCTAAAAACATACCTAGAGGTTTAATAAGTCACACCCCCAATTTTGGTCCCTCGTCTCTGTCAAAAGGGATCACTATTTTTAGCACATTTTATTTATTCTGATGTACCAAGAAAATAGCAAATGGAGGAAAAAAATGAAGATTTTATTTAAGGAGGCAATACGCAGAACAATAGGGAATTTTGCTTTTATCTAAACAACAATAGGAGTTCCTTGCGTGTTCAGGAATGCTGACCTCTAGTCACACCTATGCTGACTGCAAGCTCTGTGATCTTGATCACCTCTCCCAACTCCATCCCCATGCCTCAGTATCCCTACATGTAAAATAGAAGGGCAGAATTGGACTAGATGCAATTGAGTCCCTTTCTGCTCTGACATAACAAGAATCTGTTTCCCCACACTTACTAGCTCAGTGGCAGTTTCTCTGGCTGTCTGCTTTTTAAAGGGCCACTATGTTGCAGCCCTGCTTTGGCAGGGCACTGACCTTTTCAAAGAGAAATGGCCAGACATTCTGTGCTCACTGCTGCAACCCGATGATCTGTCCTGCTCCTTTCCTGATGAGAAACTGAGCTTTCTCCCTGCCTCTCGCCCTCCCTGCCTCCTACATTCCCACTCATCTAAGAACTGTTCAACTTCTAGAGCCAGAGAGGGTAGCTTCTCATTGGAGGGGTGACTTTCCTCTCGTCATCCATGTCTAACCACCATGCAATTTTAAAGGATATCTCTCAGGCAGGCTCAAAGCGTTCAGGAATTCATTGCATGTTAGCATGTTCAAATAGAGAATGCGCACAGAAATATATAGATCTGCTTTACAGAGGAAGAAATTGAGACCAGGTGGAAAATAAAAGGACACTATAAATGACAGAGCTGGTGTGAGGGGGCTGGCCTCCGAACTCTCAGTCTGGTTTTCATTAGTTCCCTTCTGAACAATCATAAGTTAGATGTTTTATTTGGTCATTACTTTTGTAGGTAAGAAGTGAAAACACAGGGTCTTCAAGCTTAAGATTTTAAAGTAGAAGGAAAATAATAATGAAAGAAATGAAAATGAATGAAGTTCTGGATTAGCGAGTGACAAAGGATCAGGAATGTTTAATATTAGTTGATAAAATTCTGTCTTTCACAGCTAGTACCTAGGATGATACTTACTCAATCACACTTTTTCATTAAGCACTGAATACCTGAATAAACACTTTATAAAAAGAATATTTTTCAATTCAAGTTATCAGACTGGGAGGAACTGACCTGAATTTGGATCTGGAGCTCTACAGATCTACAGGGCAGGGATATTGGTCTATTTCCAAGTGCCTACCACAGTGCTTGACACATAACAGATAATCAATATTTGTAACAGGGCTTTTTGATTTATGCAGAAATGTAAGCACAGCCTGTTTGCGTAGACGTATGGTAGAAGAAAATAAAACTCAACTTGAAACCAAAATACATGACTTCTAACTCTAAATATATTTATTGTCACTTACTTCTTGCCTGGGCAAGGAATACCTTCTCACTGAGGCTCAGTTCCCTTAACATAGAAATAATTGTGACCAATTTCATAGATTTGCAAGATTCAATGTATTAATGGATGATAAAAACTTCAATGCACACATGAGGTATCCAAGCTACATAAAGTAGGTTTACTTAGCCTTCAGGATTTTTTTTTTATTTTTGTGAAAAAATGTATTTGGTATTTTGATAGGTATTGCAATGAATATATAGATTGCTTTTGGTGGTATGGCTATTTTAATAGTATTAATTCTTCCAATTTTTGAACATGGAATAACTTTCCATTTTGTGTAACCGCTTTAAATTCATCGGTATTTTATAGTTTCTGTTGTAGAGATCTTTCAGCACTTTGGTTAAATTTCTTTCTAGATACTTTATTTTTTGCAGCAGTTGTAAACAGGATTTTTTTCTTGATTTATTTTTCCCCTAGTTCATTGTTGATGTGCAGAAACACTGCTAATTTTTGTATGATGATTTTAAATTCTGCAACTTCACTGAATTTATCAGTTCTAAAAGAGAGAGACAGAGAGAGAGAGAGAGAGTGTGTGTGTAGCTTTTCGAATTTTCCACATATTAGATCATGGCATCTGAAAATAGGCACAATTTGATCTCCCTCTCTTCAACATGGATACCCTTAATTTCTTTACCTTTGCTAAATCATCTGGTAAGGAATTCCAGTGACATGTTGAATAAAAATGGGGAAAGCAGGCATCTTTGCCTTGCTCCAGATCTTAGAGGAAAAGTTTTTAACTTTTTAATGTTGTATCTGTGTTTGTTATTATAGTCTATATTGTGTTGAGGTACATTTATTCTATAATTAAATTACTTTTTTTAGCATCAAGGGAAATTGAATATGATTTTAAAAATGGTACCTGTGTCTATTGAGATGATCATATGGTTTTTGTCCTTAATTCCATTGATGTTATATATTACATTTATTGATTTGTGTATGTTGAACCATCCTTACATTTTCATAAATTCCACTTGGTCATGGGAAATGTTTTTTTTTAAGGTGCTACTGGATTTGGTTTGATCATATGTTTTTGAAGATTTTGCCTCTATGTTAATCAGAGATATTGGCCTATAATTTTATTTTTTGTTAGGTGCTTGTCTGGTTTTGGTATCAAGGTAATACTGTCCTCATAGAATGAGTTTGAAAGAATCCTCTCCTCTTCAAATTTTTGAAATTTTTTAGGAGGTATGGGTTATTAATTTTGTATTATATATTTGGTAGAATTTAGCAGTAAAGCCATTGGATCCTGGGCATTTCTTTGATAAGAGATTTTGTATTGCAGATTGAATCTTGTTATTCGTTCTTCATCTGTTCAGTTTTCTTACTTCTTCTTGGTTCAATCTTGATAGGTTGTATGTATATAGGAATGTGTTTATTTCCAGTAAATTTTCTAATTTGTTAGCATATAGTTGTTCATAATAGTTTCTAATGTTCCTTTGTATTTTTGTGGTATGTTGTAAGGTCTCCTTTTTTGTTTCTAATTTTATTTATTTTGGTCTTTCACTTTTTACTGGATTAGCCTAGTTAATGGTTTGTCAATTTTGTTTATCTTTTCAAAAAACCAACTTTTTGTTTTGTTAACTTTTTGTGTTATTTTAGTTTCAATTTTGTTTATGCCTGCTCTGATCTTTTTTAATTATTATTATTTTACTAATTTTGAGTTTGGTTTTCTCTTGCTTTTCCAGTTCCTTGAAATTCATCATTAGGTTGTTTATATGAAGCATTTTAACTTTTCTGATGCAGGCATTTTTTGCTATAAACTTTCATCTTACTACTGCTTTTGCTTGATCCCATAGGAATTTTATGTTGTGTTTCTACTTTCATTTGTTTCAAAAAAATTTTTAATTTTCTTCTTGGTTTCTTCATTAACCCGTTGGTCATACAATATCATGTTCTTTTATCTGCGTATATTTGTACGATTTTAAAAGTTCTTCTCTTTTTATTTCTAGCTTTATCTTATTGTGGTTAGAAAAGATACTTGATATTATTTAAAATCTTTTAAATTTCAGATTTGTTTGTGGTCTAACGTGTGGTTATCATGAAGAATGTTTCATGTATTGATGAAAATATTTGTATTCTATAACTGTTGGATAAAATGCTTCACAAATGTCTGTTAGAACCATTTTTTCTAAAATGCAATTTAAATTAATTGTTTCATTGTTGATTTTTTTGTTATGATGATCTGCCTAATGCTAAGAGTGAGATGTTGAGGTTTCCAACTAATATTATATTGCAGTCTATATCTCCCTTTTTCTAATAATATCTGCTTTATATATCTCGGTGCTTCATTGTAAGGTTTCTATATATTTATAATTGTTATATCTTCTTGCTGAATTAACACTTTATCATCTTTGTGTATTTTTTACACAAAGATCATCTTTGTGTATTTTTTATAGTTTTTTACTTTAATATGTAGGTTTCTATATATTTATAATTGTTATATTTTCTTGCTGAATTAACACTTTACCATCTTTGTGTATTTTTTACAGAATGATCATCTTTGTGTATTTTTTATAGTTTTTTGACTTAAAATCTGGTTTATCTGATACAAACATAGCTACTTCTTGCTTGTGGTTTGTGTTTGTATGCATGTGTGTAATGTTTTTTCCCATTTCTTCAATTGCAGTCTATATGTATATTTACAGGTGAAACAAGTTTCTTGTAAGTGGCAAACAGTTTGGTCAATTTTGTTTGTATTTTATTTTTTTCAAACTTGTGGTTTTTATTCTGTCTGGCCACTTTTTCTTTTTACTTCAACAGTTTTTGGGGTACAGGTGCTTTTTGGTTACACATATGAGTTTTTAAATGGTGAATTCTGAAATTTTAGTAAACCTATCACCTGAGCAGTGTACACAGGACCTGATATGGAGACATTTTTTCCCTCACCCCGCTCCCAGTCTCACTGTCAAAGTCCTCAAATTCCATTATATCACTCTGTATGTTTTTGTATCCTTATAGTTTAGCTCCTGCTTTTAAGTGAGACCATACAGAATTAGGTTTTCCATTCCTGAGTTAGTTCACTTAGAATAATGGCCTTCAGCTTCATCCAAGTTGCTGAAAAAGGCATTATTTTCTTCCTTTTTATGGATGAGTAGTGCTCCATGGTATATATAAAATCCACTTAGCCAGTCTATAACTTTTAAATGGGAATTTAATCCCTTACATTCATGGTTATTATTTATATTTAAGGACTTACTCCTATCGTTTGGTTAACATTTTTCTGGTTGTCATGTATATTTCTTATTCCTCTTCCCCACTTATTGCTTATCATTGCAGTTTGATGATTTTATGTGGTGAAAAATTTTTATTCTTTGTACATTCTTCTTTGTATATCTGCTCTACCAGTGAGTTTTATACTTGTATATATTTTTATAACAGAGATTGTTGTCTTGTCACTTCCAGATGTAGGACTCCTTTAAGCATTTCTTGTAAGGTTAGTCTAGTGGAGATAAATTCCCTTTGTTTTTGTTTGTCTGGAAAATACTTTATTTTGCCCTCATATCTGAAGTGTAGTTTTGCATGATATGGCATTCTTGACTGACACATTTTTTCTTTCAATGCTTTGAATATATCATCAAGTTCTCTTCTTGAATGTAAAGTTTCTGCTGAGAATTCTACTATTAGTCTAGTGGGGATTCCCTTGTATGTGATTTGAGGCTTCTCTTGTGCTGTTTTTGGAATTATTTTTATTAACTTTTAACAACTTGACTATAATGTGCCTCAGGGAGAAACTTTTTAGGTTACATCTATTTGGGAACCCCTGAGTTTCCTGGCTGATGTCCATATCTCTCCCAAGACTTGGGATATTTTCAGCTATTTCTATGCTTTTTCCTTTCTCTTCTCTCCCTAAAAATTCTACAATACAAATGTTTGTTTGCTTAATGATGTGCAATAAAGTTTGCAGGTGTTCCTCACTCTTTTTTATTCTTATTTTCCCCTTTGACTGGATAATTTCAAACAACCTATCTTCAATTCAGAGATTCTTCTGCTTGAGCAAGTCTGCTGCTGAATCTCTCTCTTGCATTTTTTATTTCATTCATTAAATTACTCAGCTGAAAGATTCTTTTTTTTTATGATTTCTCTCTCTTTGTTGAATTTCTCATACAGATCATTAATTGTTTTTCTGACTTTGGTGAAATGCTTAGCTTTATTTTCTTTTATCTTGTTCAGGATTTTTTTCTTTTTCATAACAGAAATGAGATAATTGAGTTTTCTTAAGATCAGTATTTTTAATTTTTTTTCTAGCAATTCACCACTTTCCCCTTCATTGGGATTTACTACCGGAGAGTTATTTTCATTTGATGGTGTCATATTTCCTTGTTTTTACTGGGTCTTTCAAAATTTTTTTTGTAGAGAAGAGGTCTTACTATATTGCCTAGGCTAGTCTTGAACTCCTGGATTTAAGCAATCCTCCTGCCTTAACCCCCCAAAGTGCTGGGATTACAGGTGTGAGCCACATGCCCAGCCTAATGTGTCTTTTTTTACTGTATTTTCATTTCTCTGTGTTGATGTCTGTACATCTGGTGGAAAAATCCCTTCTTCCAAACTTTCTAGAGTGGCTTAAAAAAAAAAAAAGACTTTCACCTACAGTTGGGGTTTAGTGTGCTGCTTGGGAAGGATGTGAAAACTTTGTTTTGGATAGGTGCAATGGTGTAGCCTCCATGCAACTTCTTCAGCTATATTCACCATAAGGAGTAATTGTGTGTGCCTCAGTGCCCTGGACTGTAGAATTTGTGGCAGAAGGGGTGGTGGCATTGGTTGTTAATGTCCCTGGTGTCAAAATCATTTAGGGTTCTTCTACTCCCATTTTTCCCACAATGGGGTGACTTAGGCAAGGGAATTACTTTTGGTGTCAGGTCTAACATAGCCTACGAGCAGCTGAGGTGCAGTACTGACTTCCAGGTGCAGCAGCTCAGAGCAGCTATGGATCTGGGGTCATAGGCTCAGGGACTCATGAACCCAAAATAGCAACTGAGTCTTAGGATACAGGTTCCATCTTTGCGGCAAAGTTGGATGTAAGTTGCCTGCAGAGCCAGGATTTGTGGCTCTGAGGCACCCTCTAGCAGCTTGGGTCAAAGGGTTGGGTAGCTATTATTCTATCCCCTGGGGAACAGAGAACAGCACTGTCCTGCCTCCGTGGAAGAGAATGTGCTCTAGAGGTTCTGACCTAGGGAACAAGGTGTAACTGTGATTCGGGAACCTGAGCCAATAGGGCTCTATGACATTTCTGGTCCCAGGGGCTGAGACACTGTGTAGTAGTGACTCTAAATCCTGAGATGTTACGGCTTGGCAGTATGTCAGACTCTATGAGATTATAGAGTCATGGCAGCAAGAATCCCAGAATGTGTAACACAGCTGTCATTTGGAACCTGTGGCAGCAGGGAACAGCACAGTGATGAATTCACTCCTCAGAAGGAGGGATGTCTCAGCAACTCAAACTCTAAGGGACTAGTCTGGCTCCAGGAAAGCAAAGTACTAGAGCTGTTCATACTGTAGCGTGGGGTGTCTCAGCTCAGTCACTGCTGTATTTCTCTGGGACATAGAGTACTACATCAGCTCAGCCCTAGGATGCACAGTTCCCAGCTAAGATAAGACACCAATTCCTCAGTGGGTGATGTGTCACTTCAGCTCAGGCCTAGATGGCTTGACTGTTTTGGGCAGCCAAGATGTCATTTCCTGAAACACATGATGCTGCTTCAATGTAGGCACTGGGGAACACAAGGTACTATTTTCTCAGAAGGTAGAGCAGTACCCCTTTAACTCAAGTGGATAGGGCTGTGGTGTGACTACTCTGAATGGGTGGCCAAGGCATTGTTTCCCCTAGATACCTGGCATTGCTTCTGTTCTGGCATTGGGGACATGGTACAGCAGCAACTGGAAAGAGTATATGGAGCAGGTCCATTAAAGCACTGTTTTCACTGGAGACAATGTGAAGCTTCAGTTTGAATCCTGTGGGTCAGGGCCCAGTTGCAACAGGGAGGGGATTTCAAAGCAACTGCCAAGGCATCATTTCCCTAGGAGATAGTTGCAGCTTGAGCTCAGCCCCAAGGGGCAGGGCACAGTAGTGACTGGGAGGGGTTTTGGGAGCAACTCCACCAAAGCACCTTTTCCCAAAGATAGAATGTACAGTTTCAGCATTTGCCTGAGGAGGAAGGGGAGGGTTGGCCTTCAATGCTAACTATGGGTAAATGCTCAAGAATAAATCCTGCTTTTCCTCATGAGCCTTAAATTAGTTTGCAGACAGAAAGATAAATAAGGTCTGTTCCCAGCCTTGACAGTAGACACAGAATATCTAAGGTTTTGACAGCATTGGTTTCTCAGAATAAGATTTTTAGACTTTACTTTGCAGACAAGAGGGAGTCATTGAAGTTTTTAAGCAAGAAAATGACATGTGCAAAGTGATATTTTAGGAAGTTCAGTATGGTGACATCTGCAAGAGAGACTGGAAGGGGCAGAGGCTGGGGGCAGGGAGCCTATTACTGTAATTGTCAAGAAGAAAGGTAATTAGGATTGAGGCTAGGATGGCGACTTTGGGAATAGAGAGGAAGCAGAGAAAGATTGAAGGCACTATGAAGAATAAGTAGAATAGGCTAGGTGGTGGCTCCTGACTGTAATCCCAGCACTTTGGGAGGCTGAGACGGGCAGATCACTTAAGGCCAGGAGTTAGAGACCAGCCTTGGCAACATAGTGAAACCCTGTCTTTACTAAAATACAAAAAATAGCTGGGCATGGTGGTGCGTGCATGTAGTTCCAGCTACTTGGGAGATTGAAGCAGGAGGATCATTTAAACCAGGGAGGCAGAGGTTTCAGTGAGCCAAGATTGCACTACTGCACTCCAACCTGGGTGACAGAGAGGTATTCCATCTAAAAAATTAAAATGAAAATAAAAAATAATAAGTAGAATAGTGTGCAGAATAATAGAAGAATAAACAGAAAACTATTCAGCATTTTAACAGACATCTGGCAGAATTTCTACCCCATCTCCTCTGCTTTCTTGCCTGTTTTTTTTTTTAATCACTTCTAGGTGGTTATATGATTTTTAATATCTCCTTGGTATATATTTCAAGCTTCAACTGCCCTATTTCCATCCGTCACCCACACTGTCATTAGGGGATGTATGTGAAGAGATTGAACATTTGGAGGAAATTGCAGCCTTGGATTATTCAGGTGTCACCCAGGAAAGATTGTTTCAAAGGTCATCTCCTCCTCTGGTATCTGATGACCTCTTCGTTTCTTTTCACTCTCTTTCCCTAGTTGTCTTTCAAAAATTCCATGGGGAAAGAGAAAAGAATAAACAGGACACCCCAGTTGTGTCTGACGCTGCAGCATGGCCAGCAAAAACCTGCAGAAAAAATGGCAAGGGCACCCAAGGAGAGTTAGCTAGTGGGAGGAGAGGGGAGGGGGCTAGGGAGGCACCATCATCTGCCATCTCAGCCTGCTGAGTAGCTGACTGCAGCTCATAATTACCAGTAAGCAATGGGATGCCCAACCCTCGCAGGAAATCAGACTCTGGGAACACTAACAGTAATGCTTGGGGCTTCCTTATTGATCTCTCCTTACTTAGTCATGTGCGATCCTGCCAAAGGACCACCCCACCCCAACTCCCACTCCTCCACACTTCCCTAACCTCCCCATACCATGCTGCACTGCATGAGCCAATTCTGTTCAAGACAGACAACATATTAGCTTCAGACTCAGTATTTAGGGTGTTCGGGGTAAGCCATGGATACCCAGGCAGTCTCAAAGTTGTACAGCTTCCCCTCCTCCCCAAGAGATAAACCACCACTTGTAAAATAGGTTATCATCACCACCATTGAAAAATATTCCTAGCACAGTGCCTCTTTCTCTCTTCTTTCAGTACTTTGGGCAGTACTGACTCAAGGATGGAGGATCCACCATGACCTCAGTTACTTTTTCTAGGATACTGAGACTATGATGTCTTCTGCCTCAGGGGTCTCCTGTTCACCATATCCCTAACAATGTAATTGATGCTGTTATGAATGGGCAGATCACAAAAGCCACACTGTAGTTCTACCTAAATTTCTATTTTCACTGTCTGCCTGAAACCTTCTGCTACGTGGTACCTGTTGTTGGAATATGTCAGAAGTTGGGAAAGCAGCCAGGCAAGAGTATCAATGTAGGGGGTTGATTATAATCAAGATCAAATGCAGGATCCTCTCAGTAATGTTCTCCCTGTTAAAACTACTCTAAGTCTAAAGTGCTTTCATATGCATCATCTGATTTAGGCTTCACAATAATCCTACCCAGGAACAATCAGTTACTCCTATTATGCAGATGAGTGACAAAAGCCTGAAAGAAGTCATAAAATTGCTCAGCGTAATTGGCACAACTGGGACCCTCAACCAAAGCTCCTAAGCCTGGTGCTTTTCCCACTCAACAAATTCCTGAAAATGGTGGGTTGAGGAAAGGCAGCTTTAGTGATTTTGTCATTTTTCCTAGGGTTTATTCTAAGCAGTGCCTTCAGTCTGTCAGCAGATCAGGGCTGAGATCACACACACACACACACGCACACACACACACACACACACACACCACATACATATAGATGAATAAAGCAGAGCAACGTTAAATACTCCATTGTGCAGTTTAGCCTGTGACTGCAATGGGATTTCAGAGAAAAGAAAGAGGAATTTCACATTGCATATCTCCTACTAGTCATTAGGTACTATTCTTGGTGCTGTGACCTCAAGTTACCACCACAATATTCCTTATACAGACAATCATCTGCCCCACAAATATTGATAACTGATAGCCAGCATTGCAGAAAATAGTAACAGAAAGTTACCGTAAAGCGACATAAGTGCTATGTACCCAGGAAGTAGGTATGAAAGCAAAGTGGACGCAGAAGAGTTAGGGTTGATATTTTTTTTAATTATACCACTTCACACATGATGACACTGAGGTTAAGAGAAGTCGATTTATTTGTCCAAGGTTATAAAACCTGTGGTAAACTCTATGTGTACTGATATGAAACAATCTCCAAGATACATTGTTCATCCAGGTGTAAAATAGTGTGCATATATATTACTATTTATGTGCCAGGAAAAGGTTTTGCTTATTTATTCATTTATTCATTCATTTATACACTTGTATAGGCATCTTTGGAAGAAAAGACAAGACGTTGGTAACTGAGATTGGATTCAAGGAGGAGTCTAGAAGTTAGGAAGAGAGAGAGATTTACGCTTCACTGTAGAAGCCTTTCTACTGTATGAAGGGTTTGGCTGTGAACATGTACTACTTGAAAATACAAGCATAAAACATGCCTAAGTTAATAATTGATTGAAGTGGCATTCAAACCAACTCTCAACACATCACGAATATTATTTGTTGAAATAAGCGTTACTAGGAAAGTAATATGGAGGAATTGGACCGGGCCACAATAAAATTGCGAAGGCACATGGGCCGTGGGTTCAGTGGGCAGGAGCACAGTAGTGTGGACGACCATGGCATGCTCTGGAAGACTGTTCCTGCTAAGACAGCTGGCATGTAACGGGCCCCCAGGGTGAACACGGTGGATGGAGAAAAGGGGTCGAACGGTGGAAGTGTGTGAAGCCTGTGTTCCTCCTTTGAAGAGGTCCCCAGCTGTCACCGGGAGAATATTATGTTTGGAAGCCACTTTGCTAAATGTGAGCATGATTAGCAATTGTGTCAAATTGCCTTTTCCTAAAGGTCTCTTCATGGCTGCCAGAGCTTTAATGTTAATTGGGCAGACTGTCTTTAGATTTGAAACACAAACTGTGATTAATGAAACAACTGTTAACGAATTTGGCCCGAGGTGGTTTCTCCACCTTTCTTCTCCTGTTGTTATAGAATCGACAAGGTCCTGCTGTGTGTTTTTGGCCACAGTGCCTGGCAAAGGGAATTTGGCAACCTGGTCTGAGAAGAATATTGGTTTTGACTTGTATTCCATCATTCCTCATTTTATGGGTGAGGACGTTGGGTCCCAAATTGGGTGAAGGTCACATCTCAAGCAACTCAGGAGTGGATTTTAAGGAATGACTACAACTTAGGAGCAGGGTTTATTTTGAAAAAGTATTTATCCTAGTTTTTCTCCTTTCTATGCTTTTTCTAGCTTCTTTTCCTCTCCTTCATCAGTCATTTTACTTAAGAGACTTCTCCCTGTCTCACCAATTCCTTATGCATCAAAATACGTCACAGACACAGTTTCCTTCCTCTGTCATCCTTAGTATATGTCTTCTTTAACGTATCACTGGTGGAAAGTGGTTCAGTGTCATAGAAATTGACTTTAGAGTCAAGGAAAACAGGATTTGTAGCTCATCTCTACTACCTACTGGCTTTGTGATCTTGGACAGTTTCATCATTAATAAAACTTGCATAATGATTCTTGCATTGCATGGTATTGCAAGAATGTGAAACATGTATTCAGTACAGAGCCCAGGTGATAATATATTTTCACTATGTGGTAAATAGTGAACCTTTTTCTCACCATGTTATTTAGTTCATTCTCACATTGCTATAAATAATTACCTGAAACTGGGTAACTTATAAAGAAAAGAGGTTTCACTGGCTTATGATTCTGCAGGTCGTACAGGAAGCATGGCTGGGGAGGCCTCAGGGAACTTATAATCATGGTGGAAGGCAAAGAGGAAGGAGGCACATCTTACATGGCTGGAGCAGGAGGAAGGGAGTAAAGGTGGAGGTGCTACACACTTTTAAACAGCCAAACCTCCTGAGAACTCACTCACTATTACAAGAACAGCAAGGGGGAACTCTGCTCCCATGAGCCAATCACCTCCCACCAGGTCCCTCCTTCAACACTGGGGATTACAGTTTGATGAGATTGAACGGGGACACAAATTCAAACCATATCATCTATTTTCACCTACTTGCTGAGTTCAAGTTTGCCCCTCACCACCAATCCATCCTTATTTACCTGCCATAGTGCCCCATTTAATATTTGCCCTGAACTATGATTTTTTTTAGTTCTGGTATGTTGACAGAATCATATGTACCCTAAGAAAAAAGCTAATATTAAAAGAAGATTCTTAAACTCCAGTCACAAGGAGCAATGATAAATTCTATAGGGAACGCCAAAGAGAACAGTAGTAATATTTAATACAAACTTTTACTCTTTGTGATTAAGAAGATGGCTTTAATATCCCTGCAGGGGAGAAAAATACAGCTTTTTTTTTTACATGAGGCCAAAAAATAAGCTGAAATTGAGACATTGCATAAAACTGTGACTAAAAAAGCAAGCTCTGCTTCATGGATGAAAACTAAAACAAATTCCAAAATTTGTAGTCGAAAAAGTTGCTCCAACATTTGTCCTTGGTCAGAGACAAATTTAGCAAAATGAAAAAAAAAAAATAGCAAAATGAAAAAATTTGCAGGTAGCAAAATTAAAGAAATAAAGAATCCCATGGGGGCAGGAACATCAATTCTGCCCTACATACGTTCATTTGCAAGAATGGTGTCTGAATTTACACTACTCTCACAGTGCAGGAATCCCAAGCTAAGATATTCATAAGGGGCAGGAAAGAACCTTCTCCTGGAGCACAGACACATAGCGCATCCAGCTGTACTCTTAACTAAATAACCCTTCTCTGCAGGCTGCTGATCTCTTTCTCATGAGTTTCAGTCTACATCACCTGCTCGATTTGTTTTTCAGGCCCTTTACACAACAGATAGCATAAGCCACAGATTAGATACAACTGAAGAGAGCATCACTGGTCTAAAGATAGATCTGATGATATGGTACAGAATATAGCAGGGTAGGAATAAGGAGACAAAAGTGATTATGAGATACATAAAATAAAATGAGCATTTTCAACATCGTTTCTAGAAGAAACAGCAGAAAAATGATGGAGAACAACGCTTGAAAAGAGAATTGCTGACATTTTCTAGAATTGAAGAAAAGGCCACAATTCTTCTAACAAGAAACATGACATTTTCTGCATTATAAGTTAAAAGAAAATATTTTATAGCTTTATTTCTCTGCTTAGTGACCCCTTATTACATTGGGTCTCTGACTTGGACTTGCAAGGACTACATAATCTGGGCATTTTGTAAATAAAATATTCCCCATTCTTTGAATTCTACACCAGTACCTATATTAAACTCTCATTATCATGCATCAGCTGTCATACTGAAAACAAGTTTCCCATTTGTCCTTCAGGCAGGGTATTCAGAGGTGTATTCTGTACAGCTTCTCAGACATTCTCAGGGGAACCAAACACAGTAATCCACAGCAATAGTCAACTTGATAATCATCTATCCTTTTATTGGATCTCTCTCCATTCTCATTTTATTTTCCTCGGTCTTATGCCTACTTCCTCAGATCTCTAAGTAAATTTCCTACATGCAAACTTTGGTCCCTAGTTCTGCTTTTATGGAGAATATAGGAGTAGATCATTGTTACTGGAAGTGGTCCTAGAAATTGTACACTCAGGATGGAATTTTGGAGCTAAAGCAGTGACCAATGAGATGGCAATAAGAACCTATTGCTAGTGGTGATTGGAATGGGACGGTATGCAGGAACATCACAATTACCCAGAAGCTATCCAGAACCAATGACACTTGAACTATATAGAAAGATGATAACTCTAAGGATTATGAATTTACTGGCCTTTATTAACTTCACGGGTAGCCTAGGAAAAAGAAAATATTCCGGCAAGGATCAGCCAACTATCAACTCAATACTCATCATGAAACCAAAAGACCTTCAGAATGTCAGTAAAGGGATATTCATCTCCTTTAGCCACAGGGCACACAGTATTACAAATCAGAGGAGGGTTTAATTACAAAGGTGGCAGAACAACAAAGAATAATAAATGTCCAGCCTCGACAAGTTTCCAGAGTCAGGGCCCTGAGAAGGAAAATGGAAGTATTTGACTGAATGTCAAGCCAAAGAATTTTGCACTATCAGATTTCTTTGAACCCTTCAGGGTAGGTGAAATAGCCCCACCTCTTGCTAGAAGAGACCCACTGTCTTTTTTTTCCTGGAGAGCAAGCAAAGATCTGGCCTGCATTATGTGTCTTTCAAGACTATGCCTGTCATCTTCAAAGTCTTCCCCTCACTCCCTTCATTGCCTCCAGACTAATAACTAAATTTGGCTCTAATTATAGCTAGATCTAAGACAGCAGTTTCTTCTTGGAGGGATTAGCTAGACACAGAAAAAGAAAGTCAAGACCCCTAATATAATTGGCAAGAATTGAAAAAACACGTAAGATAGAATTGTGAGAGTATTGGCTCTAGAATACGGAACATAAGGCTGGATGGGAGAATTTCTTGACATGAGAGGCTCTCCTGTAAATGGGACTTTTAAAATATAGCATATGCTCTATTTTCGTGAAAATGTCATATGCACTTGAACAAAATGTGTATTCTGCTGCTGTCAATTGGTTTGAACTTGTTGATAGTGTGTTGAAACATTCTATAGCTTACTTGTTGCGTAGTTGTTCTGTCAGATACTCAGAAAATAGTGTTAAAATCTCCAACTACAGTTCTGGTCTATTTTGCTTATACATTTGTCAATGTATTTTCAAATTTTTTTTATCAGGGAAATACACATATAGGTCATTGTGTCTTCTTGGCAATCATCATTTTACTCTTGAAATGTTCCTCTTTACCTCTGGAAATAATTCTTGTCTTGAAGTCTACTTTGATATTAACATAACAAAAGCAATTTTCCCTGTTAGAGTTTGCACACATTCTATTTTTCATTCTTTTACTCTGAACTTCTCCACATTTTAAAAGATTGTGTCTCTTGTAAACAGCCTATGCTTAAAAACCAGTTTTTTTAAAATTCAGTCTGAAATCTTAATTTTAATCAAAATGCTTACTCCATTTACATTTAGTGTAATTGTTAATATGATTGGATTTAAAACTACCATCTTGCTATTTACTTTCTATTTATACTCCCTATTCTCTGTTTCTATCTTACTTATTTCCATTTTTCCTTGGAGTTTTTCAAGAACAATTACTTTCCCATTCCATTTCTATCATGTTTTTTAAATTTATGCTTTATTTATTTATTTATGTTTTACTGATCACTCCGATGATTAAAATATCTAATCTTAATTCCTCCACAATACATTTTGAATTAATATTGTTTCATTTCATATATAGTGTAGGAACTTTACTATAGTATACTTTTATTTATATTCCTTCCTATTCTTCTTTTGTTATATATATTTACCTACACATATGATGAAAACCCCAAGTACATTGTTATAACTTTTGCTTTAAACTGTCAGATTGAATTCTAGGTAATTTATGAAAAAGAGAAAGATATGTTTACATGTACATATCCACATTTTTATCAATGAAGAACAGTGTTCTTCATTGCTCTCTGTACATCTGATTTTTTATCTGTTAGAATTTTCCTTGTGCCTAAATAATTTTTTGGTGTAGAAAAAACATTCTTGATTTTTTTTAGCTGAAAAATGTCTTTATTACACCTTAAATTTTAAGATAATATTTTATTATATAAATAATTCTAGTTAACAGTTTTTTTTTTTTTTTTTCATTTTTATCAGCACATTAGAAATGTCATTACATTGTCTTATACCTTGCATTATTTCTTATAAGAATTCAGGCAACATTCCCGGTATTTGATATAAATTATTTTCTCTGTCTCCTATTAAAATTCTTTTCTTTATCTTTTGTTTTTTAGCAGGTAAATATAATATGCTTAAATGTGTTTTTTAAATGCTTTTCTACATGAGGTTTTCTAAACTTTTGAATTTATGAATTACTTCTGATTAAATGTGGAATACTTTTGACTAATATTTCTTCATATGTTTACCTGCCTTATTCATTCTCTTTTTATTTTATTATTTTGGAGCTCCAATTAACATATGCTAGTCACTTGATAGTGTATCTCTGGTTATGGAGGGCCAACCTGATGATTTTTTAAAAAATCTACTACTAATCCATCCAATTTTTTTTTTTTTAATTTTGAGAAGGAGTTTCATTCTTGCTGCCCAGGCTGGAGTGCAGTGGTGTGATCTATGCTCACTGCAACCTCCGCCTCCCGAGTTGAAGCAATTCTCCTCCCTCAGCCTCCCAGGTAGATGGGATTACAGGCATGTGTCACCACGCCCAGCTAATTTTTGTATTATTAGTAGGGTTGGGTTTCCCCATATTGGTCAGGCTGGTCTCGACTTCCTGACTTCAGTTATCCACCTGTGTCGGCTTCCCACACTGCTGGGATTACAGGCATGAGCCACCATACTCAGCCAATTTTAGTTTTAGTTTCAGATACCATATATCTATTTTATTTCTCAGCTGTAGGTTTATTTTTTTGTTGCAGTTTTAATATCTTTCATAAAATTCCACAATTTTTCACAATTATATTAAAGTTTTTCTGGAAGTATTTTTTAACATGTTTATCATATTTTTTTATAGTCCATGTCTGCTAGTTTCAATCTGTTGGGAATCAATAGAACTGTTTCTATTGACTGATTCTTTTTATGGACTACAGATCACTCACATTGTCATGTCTAGCATAATGTCTAATAATTATTTTATATATCTGGATATTGTGCATGACAACTTATAGGGGATTCTGGACTCTGTTATCTTTCTCTTTAGAGTGTTAAGTTTTATTCTGACAGAAAGTTAAATTACTGGCAGATCACCTGATCTTGGAGGTTTAGATATAGGCCTTGGAAAAATGGTTGCTTTTACTTTTTTCCCGAATACTAAGACAAATTCCTTAACTCTGAGACTTGTGTTTTGTTCTATGGCATCATTTCAACTGAAGCTCGATGTCTTTATCAATTTCCTTTTACATACCTAGGCATGAACAGAAAACTCTGTCTACCATGAGATAGAGAGTAATTAAAGTCTCTGCTCAGAAACATATGGTTTCCAGCTGCAGTTTTGCTTGTAGACTATTTAGATTCTCACCCTATTGATGCACAGTTCAAAACCCAGCAAAGCTTCGAGAACACTTACACTCATATATTGGAATTCTTTTCTCCGAGGTTCACTCTCTTCCAATACTTCCCCTTTTTAATTTCAAGTAGCTCTGGCATCCCCAAGCTCTATTCTTTGACTTTTTAGACAAATAATGCTACCCATTCTGTTTAGTCTCCAAGGCATGTGAATTAAAATGATGTGTTTCACGTTCACGTAGTATCTCGTTAGTTCTTTCATATTTTTTCATCTTTTTGCTGTACACAAATGACAGTGTTGATGAGAACCAGAGAATGGCAGAGTCTCACTGACTGAAGTGTGACATGAAGTTTAGCTCCCTATCATAAAAACATTAACTTTGGATTGTTATATAAATTAAAAATTAATAATCATGGAATTAAAATCTAAAATTGTGGAATCGATTGGCTACTATAGCATAACCAATCTCACAATAACACCTTAAAATAAGACACTAAATGTGTGTGCATATTTATTTTATATACATTTATTTCTTATATGTACATAAATTCATAATATCTTACAGATTTATTGCTAAACTTGTATTAGATAATGTTAACAATGAAGAGAGCTATGCTACAATTTTGCTCAAAAGTTAAATATAGCAGTAAATGCAAAGACACAGCCTATGTTCTGTTTTTCTTTGTGTCGTTTTAGGAATACTACCATGAGCCTTCCTATCACTCAATTATTCCACCACTTTTCTTTTCCAAACTGCCAAGGACTATTTGTCCCTCTACCTTATCATGAGGTCATTTGGCCTTCATTTGGCTCTCGAGTGTACTGTTTATTATGAAGTATTTGGCAGTACAGTTTTCTCATTAGCCTGCAACATTTAAGATACTGTGATACTCCCTTTCACTGAACCATTTCCATGATGTCAAATTAAATTCTTCATTTGTCAACTAAGTAAATAAATTAATTTCCTAATGCCTGAAAATATCTTTGGTTACAACTCATTGCTAAAAAATAACAGTTTTGACATTATAAACACTAAAGTAACAAAGAATACAATGGCAGATAAAGAATAAATATTGTCATTTTTACATAAAAACATGCAAGTTACATGCTGTCAGGCTTGCTTACCAATGTATTAAAAGTTAAATTCTGTCACTTTGGCATCATAATCTGGCAGTGACATGATTATGAAAAACAAGTTAAACATGGGCTCTGAAATTAGATGGTACTTTCATTTATACAGTGGTAATTTAGAAAATCTAAGGATTGACAACATTAATTATTTTTAGGTCATTACCAAAATTATAATTAGCATGTGGACACAGATACACATATATTCTCTGTGGCTTTGTTTATAATCGTTAAAAATTTAAAAGAAGGTTATTGTCCATTTGATTAAGAATATAGTGTTTGGAGTCAAGCTTCCCAAGTTCATATCCTGGCCTCCATATTCTGGTGTGTCATTTTGGGCAAGCACCCTAAACTTCTGTGTTTCTGTTTCCTCAAATGTAAAATGGCAATAATCATTGCCCTGAATATTGTCTGTTCAAATTCACAACGTTCTTCTTTATAACTTCTTCCCTGGATTACCAAGCCTAACAATTATTAATTACTTGCCTGTACCACTTGCTAGTAGCATTTCAGTGTAAATTCTACCAGTGAGCAGTACTTCTGCAAGATTGTAATGCAGAAGAAAGGAACAGCCATTCTTCTTTTGATTCCAGCCTCAATGGTGGCAGCTCACTAAGATAGACTCCTACAGTAGTAATAATGCTGGCAGCGGCAGGCCTGGAGTTACTTCCCTTGGTGAATATGGCTTCAGTAGCAGACTCTGTAATAGGTGTACAATAGCTGACTCTTGCAATGCAGCAGCAGATAACCTAGTGAGGCAGTATTAGGGCAGTAGAGATATCAGTTGGCTCTTTGTTTCTGGATAACCTTGTATTTATTATTATTAGTATTATTATTTTGATCTTTCAGTTCTTCTAACTATTGAATAGCTTAATTCTGCATATTTAATGTCTTTTTGCCTGAAATCCCTAAACTGGTTTCCGTTGTCTTGACTCCATAGTGACTGATAAAATAATTATATTGACATAATAGCATTGCCATGAAGATTTACATAGCACATGTAAAAATACATAGAATATGGCCCGAAAGATAGAAACTACTCATTAAATGTTAGCTTCTGTTGCTAGTATAGTCATTATTCTCTTGAGGATTAGTCTCACAGTCCTGTTCTTTCATTCATCAAGTAGCCTATGGTTGATCTCCTGAATATTGTAAATGTTATGCTATGAAGGTGGAAGATTCTGTTTAATTCTTCTAAGGAGTGCGGGTTTTTATGTGTTTGTTTTAATAGAAGTTAACTTGGTTGGGAGCCAAATGCAAACTCTTACTCTGGAAAAGCAGCTCAAATTTCAGTTTGATTATTTTAGCCATAGTCATCGTACTTGGAGTCTACACATGAGCAATTGAGTGATCTGACAGATATTAGGGATAAATTTGTAGACAGAATTTGGGCTCTCCATATCTGGCTCTGTTCTTTCTAAGATCTTCCCCTCACTTGCCAGCAACTGTGATTGCTCTAAATTCTGACCTCTGTTTTTAAAACCAGCCAGGCTATGCACATTCCAGTAGTTTTGGCTCCCCTGCATGGCACAGACTAGGGCTTGCCTTTATGCTAAGATAAGCAATGAAAAAGAAAACTTCACTTTTCTTCCATGTGTCAACTCCTCCTCCAGAATACGCCTATATTGGGTTACTCTCCATTGCCTTCAGAGAGTTGTTTTTTTTTTTTTTTTGTCTTTTTTCTTTTGTCCATGGCTTATTGTTGTTATTCATGGGAGGGAAATTCACATAGAGATTTATTTGACCATTAGTGGAAGTAGCTTTTGGTTTAGACACTATTAATATTTTCATAGGTATAAATATTTATGCATATTTCATAGAATTGAATGAGGTCTCTCACTCAGCTGAATTCAGCTGGCAGATGGTCTGGGCTGGAAGTTTCAAGAAAACTTTGTTTACATATCTGGAGCCTCAGAGTTCTTCCAGATGGCCATTTCACGTGGCTAGCGTGGGATTCCTCTCTAAATAGTGATCTTAGGGTAGCTGGCCTTCTTACATGACAGCTGGCTTTGTAGAGGGAGAAATCAAATGCTTCCAGGCTTCTTAAGGCCTGGGGTCAGAAGAATTAAAATGTCACTTCTGCTGCATACTATTGGTCAATGGGCGTCAGAAGACCAGATTCAAGGGGAGGAGATAAAGTCTTCACCTCTTGAAAGAACTGGTGTTGTGAGTATGCAAAAAAGGAAAGAATTTATGGCTGCCATTTTTGGAGACTATCTAAAGAACTAACCAACTAACTATATACAAATATACATACGCCCACACACACTTATATATATATATATATAATATTCTAGTGGACTAAAAGAATAGGGAGCTCTGAGAAGCACAAAGTCTTCAATTTTATCTGTAGTGCTTTATTTCTTCAGAACTTAAAGTATAATAATAAAAAAAGGAAAAGTAATAAAATTTAAAATTTGTTAATTCTAAGCAGCTGAGTAGATGGTTGTTTGCCATATTATTCTGTTAGGTTTTTGTTTGCTTGGGTTTTTGTGTCTTTAAAACTCTTCCAAATAAAAGACTCCCAGGCTTTTTTACCTCCTGAGGTTACATCTGTGGGTCACATAAACTTCTACAGATGGACACAGACCCCTAGATGTCCAGACTCCTTTTTACTCTAACAGTCTGTAATTCTACCTAGCGAAAGAGAAAAGACATATGACTTCTGAAAGCCTTTCTGAACGCTGTGTTCCCATGCTCTTTCTACTGTACCTGGTGTCATTCCATGCCCAACATTGCTCCTTACTTATTCTCCCAGTCATTCCTCTCTAAAACAATTTTCTATGTCATAATTTCATACCCTGAACTCTGCTCATTACTCTACTCCCCTCCTCATTATCAAAACATGCTACTAGAGTTTTGCTCACTTAAAAATAATCTACAATTATAGCTCTGTAGAAATTATTTATCCAGCAGGCATCTATCTCCCTTCAATACTCATCAAGCTAAAGTGAGTGATTACAGAAATAGCAGGGACCAGGACTTTCCACTGGGGTTGCACTGGTGATCTTGGTGCTCTAGTCCCACAGAGGAATGCCTTCTATTTGATATGAAAGGCAATAAGTTATGAGAAGCTTTGGTGACACATAAGAGGAGATTCATTTTTTAACCAAACTTCCTGACCACCAATATAGAAATAATAACAATCTAATACATGAAAATATCCTATAGGATAAGTGCAAAGAAATATAAGTCAAAGGTGTTCATTCAAATTTAAGAAAAGAATATCAGAAAAAACCTAAATGTCCCTTCTGGGAGAATAATGACATAAATCACAGTACTTGCACATAGAGGATATGTACTCACCCATTTAAGAAGTCAGGATGTAGTTGAGGGCAGGGGATGGGCAGGGGGAGAGGATCAAAAAACTACCTTTGAGTACCAAGCTTATTATTTGTGCAATGAAATATCCTGCACATCAAACCTCTGTGACATTCAATTTACCTATATAATAAATCTGCACATGTATGCCTAAAACTAAAATAAAAGTTGAAAAAGTAAAATAAAAATTAAAAACTGAGACAATGTTGTATGCTCTGACATAAAAGGTTTTCATAATATTTTAAATTAAGACCAACATTTGCAACCATGTTTATGGTTCTATAGTACGAGCCTACTTTTTATAAAGTAAGGTTTTATTTGAATGTATGTATTATTAAAAATACAGGAAAGAAAGAAAACTAATAAAAACCATTCCTTAATGAATGACTCTCCTATGCTACACACTATATATATATTGTGCATATACCAACTTATTCAGTCATTCCTCACAGCATGATAGGAGTTTTATTATTGCCATTTTACACCTGTGAAAACTAAAGCTCAGAAAAGTGAAGAAACCAGGCTGTGTTCTTCTAGCTAGGAAGTAATCAGATTAGTATATGTTTTTTGTTTGCCTAAAACAAGAGCATGCATACTTGACCAATTCACCGTTCTGCTAGACTTCTCACTTTTCAATTACTCTTGCTATCAAAATTATCTTACTACCTAGCTTTGCCTTTTCTCTCTCCTAATAGTCTTGTCAGACTCCCTTTCCTCCAGATGAAAAGTTTGTATTGAGGCAGACTAACATATGGCAACATTTGCATGAAGACTCTTAAATGTGTTTCTTGAGTACATAAAACATGTGCACACACACATGCTTCAAAATACAAATACCCCATTCCTCAGAAACCCAGCTCTCTACATCAAAGGGGTTCAATGTTCTCATCTCCTATATATGTTCTGTAGCAGAATTTTATTCATATATAAGCAAATACATATAAGTATTTCTGTTTACCTTTTTCACAAATAATAGAACACTATTCACACCATTCCTCACTTTTGTCTACCACTATAACTTACAGATAATTTCACACCTGTATGTGAAAAGATTCCCTTTTTATAGCTACTTAGTATTACATTATATACAAGACATCTATGTATTTAGCAAGTCACTTATCGGTAAACAGAGGGGCTGTTAATCCTCTGCTTTAACAATCAGTGCTGCAACACAATTTTTTAACCTTTATACAGCAAATTACTAAATGTGGAATTGTTGCTAATGTGTAGATGCATTTATACTTTAAATGTATATTTTCAAATTGTCCCCTAGATAGTTTTTACCAAATTAGAATCTTACCAGCAGTGTGCAAGATTGCCTCCTTCCACACATCCTCATCAGTAAAGTATATAGTCAGACTTCTGGATCTCAGATAATCTGAACAGTAAAAGCAATGGAACTATTGACTCAGTACAGTTTTAAGTACACTGTCATCAGATCCAAAAAGCAGAGCAGATTCCAAGTGGGATAAAATCCAAGAAATCCACACAAACAATATATAGTAAAGCTTTTGGGGTTGGAAATGGTGTCTTAAAAATTTCTCATAACAGTGAAAGAAACACCACCTTACCTATAGAGGAAAAACAACTTGAATTGCAGCAGATTTCTCATCACAGACTATGAAAGCCGGGAAGAAGTGCCACAATATTTTTGAAATGCTGAAAGAAAAAAATTCCCAACCAGTATTCTATATCCAGAAAAATATCCTTTAGGAATTGAGGTAAAATCAAGCTAATTTTCAAATAAAGGAAAATAGAATCTGTCACCAACAAACTTACACAAAAAGGGCAATAAAATTTTCTGGATTTATATATGACATGTTCATGTACATAGAAAATCCAAGGAGTCTACAACAACAGCAACAACAACAACAACAAGAAATTTACATGACTAATAAATGAATATTCAGCACATTCACAGGACAAAAGAACATATAAAATTCAATTGTGCTTTCTTATAAATGAATACATGGAGGTCAAAATTTAAAATACAATACTATTCAAAATTACACATCAAATAATACCCTGACATGTAAATTTAACAAAAATAGTACAGGACTTATATACTGAAAGCCATGAAATACTAATAAATGAATTAAAAGATCTAAATAAGTTGCCGTGTTCATAAATTGGGAGAATCAACATATTAAGGATATCAGTTTGCCCCAGATTGATATACAGTTGTTATACAATTTTTGTCAAAATCTCAGCCTGATTTTTGTAAATACTGGCAAGATTATTTCAAAATTTATGTGAAAGAGCAAAGGAACTGCAATAATAAAAATATTGAAAAATTAAGAATAAAGTAAAATAAATCAGTCTACTTGATTTCAAGATTGATTATATACACACAGTAATTGCAAATGCATAATGTTAGTGGAGAGATTGATGCATGGATCAATGGAACAGAATAAAGAACTGTGAAATAAATCTTTGGGAATGTGGCTAATTGATTTTTTTTTACAAAGGTGCTAAAGCAATACGTTAGAGAAAGGACAGACTTTTCAAAAAATGAGACTAGAGCAATTGGAAATCCATGGGCAAAATAAAAGGAAGACAAAAACAAAGATAAAGAGCAAAAAGCTGAAGAAGATGTAAATGAAGAAGAAGAAAAGAGGAGGAAGGGGAAGGAGAGAAAGATGAGCCACACACACACCTTTAAAAAAGTTCAAAATAGGCCACAGGATTTAAATGTAAATTGTAAAACTATAAATCTTTTTTTAAAAACAGAATTATCTTTTTTATCTGAGGTTAAGCAGAGTTCTTACACAAGTGTAAAGGCACCTGATAAAAGAGCTTTAAAATGCATGGAACACCTAGGGCTAAATGAAGAGATTTTTAATCTTAATACCAACAGCATCATCTATAAAAAGAAAACTTGATAAATTGAATTTCATCAAAATTTAAAACATTTTTCTGCAAAAGATTCTATAAAGGGTAAAAAGACAACATACAAATTCAGTGAAAATATTTACAAATCACATATTCAACAAAAAACTAGTTATAGAATATATAAGTAATTCTCACAGGTGAACAGAAAAGAAATCTAATTAGAAAATAGGTAAACAATTTAGACAGATATTTCACCAAAGAGAATATGCATATGAATAGTAAGCACATGAAAAACTGTGCACCATTAGCCATTAGGTAACCTCAAGATTAAATCACAATATAATATCTCAAGGCACCTACCAAACAGATAAAATAAAAAATAGTAACAACCACAAATGTTGATGAGGAAGTGAAGAAATTGGATCAATTCACACTTTGCTAGTGGGAACGTAAAATGGGACAATCACTCTGGAAAGCATTTCTACAGTGTTTTAAAAACCTACCTATGAAACAATTAAAAGACTCAGCAATTGTACTCCTGGACGTTTGTCCTAGATAAATAAGAATTACAATCACACAAAAACGTATAAACAAAAGTTTATAGCAGCTTTATTCATAGTAGCCTAAAACTGAAAACAACCCAGATGTCTATCATTAGTGAATGGTTAAACAAACTATGGCACAGCTGTACTATGACATTTTAGTCCATTTTGGTTGCTATAACACAATGCAGTTATGCGTCACTTAATGGTGTTCTGAGAAATCCATGGTTAGGTGATTTAATTGTTGTACAAATATCATAGAGTGTATTTACACAAACTACTACACACCTAGGGTATATGGTATAGCCTATTGCTCCTAGGATACACACCTGTACAGCATACTACTGTATTGAATACTGTAGACAATTATAGCACAATGATAATCATTTATGTATCTAAATATATCTAAACACAAATAGTGCAGTAAAAATATGATACAACCTTATGGAACCACCATCATATATACAGTCTGTTATTGATAAAAATGTATTTGCTATTTGACTGCACTTTAGAATGGATAGTTTGTAAACAATAGGAATTTATTGCTCACAGTAAGTTGGGAAGTCCAAGATCAAAATGCCCATAGATTTGATATCTGGTGAGGGCCTGTTCTTCATAGATAGTACCTCCTATGTATCCTCACCTGGCAAAAGAGGCAAGGAAACTCCCTCGAGTCTCTTTTGCAAGGGCACTAATTCCATTCATGATGGTAGAGTCCTCATGAGTTAATCATGTCACCAGAGCTCTACCTCTTAATGCTATTACATTGGGTATTAGGTTCAAACATGTGAATCTGGAGAGACACCAACATTCAGACCATAGCAGTACTTCTAGGCCTCTGAAATTTATGTTCTTCTTTCATGCAAAATGTATTCCATCCATCCTAATACCTTCCACAAGTATTGGTCCAGCAACAATTCAAAATTTCAAAATCCACAGTCTCATCTAAATATCATCTAAATAAGTTATGAGTATGACTCAAGGTACAATTTATTCTGAAGCAAATTTCTCTCCATCTGTGAACCTGTGAAATCAAATATGCTGTGTGTTTCCAAACTACAGTGGTGGGACAGACCTAGCATAGACATTCTCATTCCAAAAAGAAGACATAATAAAGAAGAAAATGGTAATAGGTCTCAACAAAGTCCAAAACCCAACAGAACAAGTGTTAAATCTTAAGACTTCAGAATAATCTTCTTTGACCCAGTCTTGCCATCTAAATACACTGGGTTGGGAGTTGGGCCTTAAAGGTTCCAGGGAGCCCTTTCTCCATGGCTTTGCTGAGCACAGCTGATCCCATAGTTAAGTCTGCAGATCCCATAGTTAAGTCTTCTGCCTTTGGCTTTCCAAGGCTAGAGTTGCATGTCAGTGG
This sequence comes from Sapajus apella, assembly GCF_009761245.1. Taxonomy (NCBI): domain Eukaryota; kingdom Metazoa; phylum Chordata; class Mammalia; order Primates; family Cebidae; genus Sapajus; species Sapajus apella. Next base: position 2,862,793 of record NW_022437016.1, on the reverse strand, counting down.
CTCTGCCAGTCTGGGGTTTCTGGCAAGGCCCCATCTCTACAGCTTCACTGGACATTGCCTTAGCTGGGGCTTTCTTTAGTGGCCCATCCCAAGGCACTTCTCAGCCTGGGCCTCAAGGCTTTCTGAGGCATCCTTTGAAATCCAGGTGGTGGTAGCTATGCCCTCATAGATCATACACTCTGCACCATGGTGGAGATGGCACCACACTGGTACCACCAATGTTTACAGCCTGTGCCTTCGGGACGAGTGGTCCAAGTCACACTTGGGCCTGCTTGAGCCACAGCTAGGATGGCCAAGGAATGCTGCATTGGAATGCAAGGAGCAGAGCCTTCAAATTGTTCTGCTTCTAAGGCTTTGGCATTCTGAACCTGTGTATACAGTACCCCCAGAGATCTCCAAAATGCCTGCAAGGTTAATTCTTCCATTGTGTTGTTGAATAACACCAGGCTTTTATCTATCCACACCAATCTTCTCAGATGCTCTCCTGGCCACATCCTTGGTGTTCTCAGATGAACATGTTTTTCATTCTTTACCACATGTCAGGCTGAGAATTTTTCACATCTTTTAAGTTATGCTTCCCCCTTTGATTACAAATCCCATCTTTATTTCTCTCTTCTCACATTTTGGTATAAGCAGTCAAGAGAAGGTATGCCGTATTTTAACACTTTGCTTAAAGATTTTTTACACCAAATATGCTATTTCATTTTTCACAATTTCTAACTTCTACAAAGTACTAGACATTAGCAAGATTCTACCAATTTCTTTCTCACTTTATAACAAGGATCACCTTTCTTCCAGTTTCCAATTACATATTCCTCGCTTTCCTCTGACATCCCATCAGAACATACTTTACCATCTGTATTTCTACCAACATTTTGATCACAACCTCTTAAGCACTGTCTATGAAGAATGAGACTTTCTCTATAGCTCTCTTTCGGAATCCTCACCAGAATCATCCTTAAGGCTTTTTTCATGCAATGCACATTAAAACTCTCCCAGCCATTATCCATCTCCATATTTCAAAGCTGCTTTTAAGTATTTATTATAGCAGCACCCCCACTTTTTAGTCCTAAACTCTGTCTTAGCCCATTAGATCTGCTGTAACAAAATACCTTAGATTAGATAGTTTATAAGCAAAAAAAATTATTTCTCACAGTTCTGGAGGCTGCCAAGTCTAAAATCAAGGTACATCAGATCCACTATCTGATGAGGGCCTGTTCCTCACAGATGGCACCTTCTATATGTCTGCACATGGTGTTAAGGGCAAGAGAGCTCTCTTAAGCCTCTAATAAAAGGGCAGTAATCTCATTTGTGGGAGTGAAGCCCTCATGACTTAATCATGTCCCAAAGGCCCTGCTACTTAATATTATCACATTGGGTTTTAGGTTCAAATATGTGAATTTGGAGGGAGCACACCAACATTCAGACCATAGTATATGGAACACAACGTAGCAACCGAAAAGAATAAATTATTGACGTACACGTCTCCGGATGCATCTTTGGATACTTATGCTGAGTGAAATTCCACCCCAAAAGGTTACATACTATATATTTTTATTTTTGCAAATTTCTCAAAATGACAAAAGTATGGAAATAAAAAACATATTAGTGATTGTCGAGGGGTTAAGGGTAAGGGAATGTGGAATGAAAGTAGATATGACTGTAAAAGAACAAGATGAGAGAGACTTTTGTGGTTATGGAAATGTCCTGCGTCTTGACTGTAGCAATGTCAATATCCTATTTGTGATACTGTCCTATAGTTTTGCAATTATTATTGAGGGAGACTGGATAAAGGATACCTGGGATCACTGTATATTATTTCTTACAACCAAATGTGAATCTACAGTTATCTCAAAATAAAAAGTTTAATTAAAATTACTGAGTTTTCCTATTTGATAAACTGGTCTGTCTTTCCAGCTGTTTAGGCCTTTCAGAGTATTTTACAGTTTCCCTTTATACAGATCTTTGGCATTTTTTATTTGTTGCTATTGTAAATAGTCTTTTTTTGCATTGCATTTTCTAAATGTTTATTTGTTTCATGAAAGTTATTGATTTCAGTATATTAAAATTGTTCTCATCAACTTTATTGAATTCTCTAATTATTGAAGATAGTTTGTACTTTATTCTCTTAGGCTTTCCAAGTGTATAATTTTTTTCCAAGTGTATAATTATATTATCTGTAATAGAGATCATTTTATCTCCATTATATTCATTTCCAGTGTTTATAACTTTGATTCTTTGTCTTGTCCCATGACATTGCCTAGCACCTTCTACTACAAATATTAAACAATAATTGAAGGAATTTTGGTTTTGGTTTTGTTGATGGCAGATTTTTTGTTTCCAACATTAATGGGAGTACTTTTAGTGTTTAATGTTTCTCTCTATTAAACAGTCTATTTATTATATTAATGAAAATCCACCTCTGAATAATATTGTTAAATCTGATCACATATTCTTTTTCAAAAGCCTCCAATGAAGTCAAAAGAAATAGAATATAAACCACAAATGCAAGTCACATATGTAATTTTAATTCTTCTAGTAGCTACATTTTAAATGGTAAAGAAAAACAGGTAGAATTAATTGTAATCATAGTTTTAACAAAATACATTAAAATATCATTTACATGTAATCAATAAAATAACGGGTGAAATTTTTTTAGTATCATGTCTCCGAAATCCAATGTATATTTTACAGTGTCAGTACATTTCAATTAGGATTAGACAATGTTCAAATGCTCAATAGTCACGTGACTCTAGTGGCCACCATTCTGGACAGCATAGCTATAATGGAGTTTCACTGTTTTCAGGAATATGCCTAAATACTTTAACTTTTCTTCATATGGACTTCATAGAAGGTCCCCTTCTGAAAAATCAGCTTCATTGCCTTCTTCCCAGTAACTCTGAAAACCTATTCCTTCTGTTTGAGACACCCTGCTCTTCTTCACTTGGTTAATTCTTCCCTATCCTTCAGCTCAAAGCCAACTTTACCTAATCTCTGGAAGCTTTCTCTGCCTCTAGTTTGGGTTAGGTTCCTGTTCTCTGCATTCCCTCATCACCTGTTTCCAACATTCTTCCACTTGTCAAACTAAATTCTGCCTTCTTGGGATCAGAAACTCTATTTTGCTTTCCATACCCCTAATTCGTAACACAAAGTAAACAGTAGCTACTCAACAAATACTTATTGCCTAGTGAGGAGAGGTTATTCAAAGAGGAAAACAATATATGTTGTGCATTTATGAATGAGGAAAGAGGACTCTTTGAACAAAAGTAGGAAAGAAGACTTAGAGTGGAGTCTTAGAAATGGATAGATTGTAAAAAGAGTATCACATATTAGCCCCACATTAAACCTGCAAATTATAATGTCTCAGTATCTAGGTTGTAATGTTAGAGGAGAGAAGAAGAGAATGTGTAGGTGTCTGTCTATATCTTGGTGGGGGAAGGGAACATAAATTTCAGGGAACAAATAACATTGTAGCAATTCTTCTACAATGCTCTGAACCACTATAAGTTTAAATGCTTTCTAGTCCTTTGGTGAAGGTAATGGTATGAATAAAGTATCATCTACAATTGCCACCCTGATGCTTTAGAGTCTCTTGCACAGTTAAAGTGACTATTTTTTAAGGAAGATCATGGCCCACAGAAACATGGAAATAGGTTTTGCTGGGTTATTTCAGTATGAAAAGTCTCTCTCCTTCTCTGAACTTAGATTTTTATATTTATCCTTTCTAAGATATGTCTCATGGATCCTGGCCCATCCTATAGTCCCTCTAATGAAAGAAAGATGTGTTAATTTTCAAAAACTGCCAGCCAGCATGACCCAAGTGGAATATATCTTTGGAAGAGTACTAAAAAATAACAATAACAATAATAATGAATACCACGTACCACACAATTACTGTGTGTCAAGCACTGAGATAAGCACTTTATCTACATCATCTCATTTAGATGTCACAAATTTTACCCAAAAAATGTGATAGACCTATGGTCACATAGCTAATTACTAACTGAGCTGGGGATTGTTCCCAATCTGTCTAATTTCAAAGCCCACGTATTCATACATTACATTTTATTACTTGCAATTTATCAAACCATAGAGAATTCTATTACTGAAAAATCTCAGAAATCAATCTTTGCTTTTGGCCAACTCCAGAACATTTGGATATTCCTCCGATTCACTCATCTTCAGGGAGAACTTTATGCCTGGTCACATCTGGCCCTCTGATTAGACCAGAGAGATATGCTTGAGTGTGTCTGCTACTTTCATTTCCCATGAGAGGGTGAGCAAGATGATTGACTCAGACCTCTTCACAAACGGAGACCACGGCAGCTCACAGTTAGATGCCTTCTGTGTAAGGGTCAATTGAGATGTGTGCTTGATTATAAACCAAGAAAATAAGGGACAGATGGAGGAATTTGGTCACAGTGACTGAAGGCACTTTGACAGCTGCTCTGGTGATTACATCACCAGCCTCTTGGTTTTCAATGAAGATTGTGTCTCCTTGATAACTCTTGAATAGAAGCAAAATCATTTGTCTTTCTGATTTTGTCTTTAAAGCCTGTAACACTAACATAGTAGAAATATTACTAGACCCTCAATCAGTGGAGCTCAGCTTGAACTTCATATTAGAATCACCTGGAGAGCTTTTAAAAATTTCAGTCCCCAGGTTAAATATCCCAGAGACCAATTTCCTCAGAATCCCTGGGGGTGAAATCCAACAATCAATATTTATTATAGCCTCCCTCTCCATGTGATTCCAATATTCAGTCCATGAGAAAAGCACTGTCAGCCAAAATATTTTTCTTTCTTTATCATAGTTACCAGATGAAAAGGGAACACTTACACTGTTTTATTGCCAATGTCTAAATTAATTGCACTGTAAATTAAAAATGCAGTCTATTTAATATCAAGTCTTTGAAATATTTTATATTCTTGGTGACTGCATGTATTCTAAATGTATATGTATGTTCTACATATAGATGTACTTTGTGTATTTTAGAAAAAGTATGTGATCAATTTTTAATATTGTGTGTATACATAGGAATATGTACACACCTATATAATAACGCTTATTAAATTTGTTTACTATTTTTTAAAACTGTATTCTCTCAGTTTCCAATGAAGATATTTACAAATTTCCCACTTACAATAGAATATTTACCAATTTTGGAAATGGTGATACAAATTTTGCTTTTCTATTTTAAGAATATATTATTAAGTGCATCCATATTTTGTATTTACTTTGGTGAGTATTTTTTAAAATTTGTGATTAAATAATATATTTCTTTATCTCTAGTAATGTTTTTGTTTTGGGTTTCATTTTGCTGGTATGAATTATTTTCTCCGTGGATTATTGCCTCATTTTCATTGGTTTGGTATTCACATGGTATGTCATTTTCTCTTCAGACTTTTCATGCGATTTTTGTACTAAGTGAATCTCTTTAAGAAACATTGTAACTGGATTTTTAATATTCAGTCAGATAATATATCTTATAATGGAAAATTTTATTCACTTTAGTTGGGATTACAGATATAGTTAGGCTTAATTTTGTCATCATTTTTTCCTTTCTTCTTTTGATTCCTTGTGAATTGATATATTTTCTATAGCTCCTATTGCCCTCTGTTATTTTAGGAATTGTCAGTTATATGAGCAAACATTATTTGCCGCTACACATAAGTCCTCACTATTGCACTTATCGTTTAGGTTTTACATTTGTCACATAAACGTAATTATTAATTTTACATTCAAAAGCTAATTAAATTTACTGATATTTATATTAACTTCTGTGCTCAGAGACATTGGCCTTTTAAAAAATTTTTTTGCCATTGTTTCTTGTATCTTACATCTTCATTCAAGGTTCACATTTCTTCTTTTCTGCAATGTGTTTTACTTGTTTCAGCAATAGGCTAAAAATGTTAATTAAGCTCACTTAGTCTTTGCATTCTAACAAAATATTTTATCTTGCCTTTAAACCTGACTAATAGTTTAGCTAGATATAAAAGGCCTTCTTTCAATACAATGAAGTATTTACCCCTTGGTTTGGGCACTATTGTTATTGTAATCACCCAACAGGTTCACCTTGCCCCCACATAGACAGAGCTGATTTATCAAGGCAGGGAAATTGCAATAGAGAAAGAGTAATTCACACAGAGCCGGCTGTGTGGGAGACGTGAGTTCTATGGTTACTCAAATCACTATCTCTGAACACTTAAGGATCACAGCTTTTAAGGATAATTTGGTGGGTGAAGGTCCAGTGAGTCCGTCCAGTCAGGAATGCTGGTTGGTCAGGTCAAAGGTGAGATCATAGGGAGTAGAAACTGTCCTCCTGAGCTGACTTGGGTCCTGGGTGGAGCCCTCAAGATTAGATGAGCCAGTTTATCAATCTGGCTGGTGCAAGCTGATCGATCAAGTGCAGAGTCTGCAAAATATCTGAAGCACGGTCTTTACAACAGCAATATTATCCCCACAAGCAATGCGGGGAAGATTAGACTTTTACAGTCTCCAGCTGCATGACTCCTAAAACACAATTTCTGATGTTTTGGCTAATTTGTTAGTCCCACAAAGGTAGTATAGTCCCCAGAGAAGTGGGTTTCTTTTGGGAAACGGCTGTCATCATCTCTGTTTCAAAGCTAAACTATAAACTGAGTTCCTTCCAAAGTTAGTTCAGCCTATGCCCAGGATTGAACAAGGACAGCTTGGAGGTTGGAAGCAAGATGGAGTTTGGTTGGGTCAGCTCTCTTTCACTGTCTTGGTTATAATTTTTTAATGGTAGTTTATTACTGGTGGAGGGTATCCAGGTTCTTGGCATCTTGAACAGAAAACTGGAAAAAATGCACAAACCAAGCAAGAAAAGAAGGAAGCAACAAAAGCAGAGATTTATCGAAAATGAAAGTACATCCAACAGTGTGAGAGGGGGTCACAAGCTTAGGGACTCAAGGGCCCTGTTACAGAATTTGTGGGGGTTCAGATACCCTCTAGGGGTTCCTTGGTCCATTGGTTACTTGGTGTATGCCCTACGTAAATGAAGAGGATGAAGTAGAGTTACAAAGTCTGTGTAAATAGAATATTTCCTGTCATAGCTGAAATGTGTCTATTTGATTTAGTTCTAGGAAGTCAGTGTGAATCGGCCTATGTTCCCTGCCTCCAGACCTTATTCTCCAGCCTCAGTTTCATTACCAAAGGGGAAAAACAATCTCTTGTCAGTCTATATCTTGTTCCACTTTTGTCTCTGGTCATTTTTAAGGCAATATTTTTGTCCTTGTTCTACTGTTTTATTCAATGAGTATGTGTTGATTGTTAAAATCAATTGTTGTGTGTAAAATTTTTGATCTGTAAAAGTTTGTTTCTTCGGTTCTGGAAAAAGCCAAAAATTACCTCTTTAAACATTTCTCCTTCCTTTTTGTTCACTGAGTATTCTGCAACTCCCACGGGGCCTAAATTGGAGCTTCTGAAACTATCTTTGGTGACTACTTCCTTTTACTTCCCTTAGTTGTTTCTCTGCGGAGAATTTTGAATAAGGTTCTTATTATGCTATTCCAAGTTATTTTTCCTTTTTACCTTTTACATAACTGGGGCTTATTCCATTATTTATAGTTTTTATTTAAATAATTAATTATCCATTTTTTAAATTTTGAATGTTTTTTGCTTGTTTTCTAATATCTGCCTGTGATTCGTGTATTTTTCTCTGTGGGCAACTTAGGTATTCTTATTATAAATCTTTGTCAAACATTTTACATAATTAATTTAATTCATGGTGAATTTGTATTTTAGTTATTGGTTTTATCAGCTAATTTTCTTTTTTTAAATTGTACTTTAGGTTCTGGGGTACACGTGCACATCATTCAGGATTGTTGCATAGGTATACACATGGCAAGGTGGTTTGCTGTATCCATCCCCCATGTCACCTATATCTGGCATTTCTCCCCATGTTACCTCTCCCCAACCTCCCCATCCCCTGTTGTCTCTCCCCTAGCCCCCCTCAACTGATCCCAGTGTGTGATTCTCCCCTCCTTGTGTCCATGTGTTCTCATTGTTCTACACCCACCTATGAGTGAAAACATGCGGTGTTTGGTTTTCTGTTCTTGTGTCAGTTTACTGAGAATGTTGGTTTCCAGATTCATCCATGTCCCTACAAAGGACACAAACTCATCGTTTTTTATGGCTGCATAGTATTCCATAGCGTATATGTGCCACATTTTCCCTGTCCAGTCTATCACTGATGGGCATTTGCGTTGGTTCCAGGTCTTTACTATTGTAAACAGTGCTGCAATGAACATACCTGTACATGTGTCCTTATAATACAATGATTTATAATCCTTTGGGTATATACAGAGTAATGGGATTGCTGGGTCAAATGGAATTTCTATTTCTAGATCCTTGAGGAATCTCCACACTGTCTTCCACAATGATTGAACTAATTTACACTCCCACCAACAGTGTTAAAATGTTCCTATTTCTCCACATCTTCTCCAGCATCTGTTGTCTCCTGATTTTTTAATGATCACCATTCTAACTGGCATAAGATGGTATCTCAATGTGGTTTTGATTTGCATTTCTTTAATGACCAGTGATGATGAGCACTTTTTCATATGTTCGTTGGCCTCATATATGCCTTCTTTTGAAAAGTGTCTGTTCATATCCTTTGCCCACTTTTGAATATATTTGTTTTTTTCTTGTAAATCTGTTTTAGTTCTTTGTAGATTCTGGATATTAGCCCTTTGTCAGGTGGGTAGACTGCAAAAATTTTTACCCATTCTGTTGGTTGCTGGTTCATGCTAATGATTGTTTCTTTTGCTGTACAGAAGCTCTGGAGTTTAATTAGATCCCATTTGTCTATTTTGGCTTTTGTTGCCAGTGCTTTTGGTGTTTAGTCATGAAGTCCTTGCCTATTCCTAATTTTCTTAGTCTTAACTCTTGTTGTATAAAAAGGAGTCTGTGTGTGTGTATATATATTTTGCTTTGCTTTTGTTTTTCTCTCCATCTCTTCTCTCATCCCTCCTTGGTAATCTACTTATTTATATTTATATGTTTTTGAGTGGCTACTATGTACTAACCCCTATTCTAAACTCTGGGGATATCTAGTTTTCAAAACACACAAAAACCCCTGCCTGAATGGAGCTTACATTCCGGACAGAGGAAGCCATCAATAAACATAACACATATGTAAATCATACAGCAAGTTAATGTTCTTGAAATTGCTTGCACCTGTTTCTCCAGAGCACCCAGTCCAAAACGTGGGTGACAGGCTTCTTCTGTGCAGTGACATAGAGCAGTACTATTCAAAATGTGGTTCACAGACTACTGTGGATCCACTAACTATTTTCAATCTATGGTGAGATAAGCATAGAAATTTAGACAAAGGCTCTTGCAACTTTTATATCAATTTGACAAAGTAATTTATTTCCGTCAAATCTAACACAACAATTTTGTCCTTATATTTTGTATGTCTGCTTTTATTTCATTTTCCAATTCACTTTAATTTTATTTTCAAAAAAATGTCTATGATGAAAAAAACACTCTGTTCTTTCAACACAGAGAGCCTGAAAAGCATTAATTTAGAAGTTCTTCTGATGTGGGAACCAAGTCAGTAGTGGCTTTGTTTACTTCTTGATTGTAAGGTATATGTTTCCTCTCTCCTCCCTACATGTGCAGCATTGTAGAAATCATAACCTGTAGGGGCAGTTGGAAGTTTATGTTTTACAGCTTTGTTTTATGTGATGGGTATTCCGGCCTTAACTTTAATGGTCAATTTGGCATAAAACATTTAGTTCCACTAATCTGGTTGGCATAGAAGGGACTCATCAAAGTGTACCTAACTCTATCATTTGGACAAAAAAGTACAGGCTTTTCTGTATTCTGGGATTTTTACGTGGTTCATGCTGGCCCCTAGAAGAAACAGTAAAAAGAGTATTGAACTGCCAAATTTTCTCATCTCAAATGTTGCCTTGGACACTGTCTTACTGGTTGGCCTTAGCAAGTCACCAACCTCTTTTACAAGAGTTTTTAATTTATAATAACTCTTTGAGATACAACAGGTTTATCTTTGTTAAGAAGAAAAACACATTCGGAAAAGTGCAACGACTTGCCTAAGGCCACTTATTCAGAAAAATCAACATCCGTCCCAGAGTCCACATGTGCTATCATATGAAATACCAAAGTTGGATGGAGTGCTTTCTTTGGAATATCAAAACTAGTAAAAGTCAAACTATTGCAAAATACCAGGATTTCTGTGTATGTGTCTGGCAGGCATTTAGCATCCTGTCCGAGGTGAAGAGTGCTCACTGAGCACTGCCTTTGGCTGCTGTAGGATTGCTCACAGTGCTTGGATATAACACCAACGTTTGAATATAACCATTAAACTCTTCGCCATCGTCAGAGCTTAGAAGTTGTGACTGGCGTACACTAGACAATGTGGGGGAGCACACATGGCCTTGATGGCTGACAATGTGTGTTTATCCAGCTATGACATGGAAACTGCTGGGGAAAGGATTTGATTCACCTGGAGGCTGCTCTACACAATCCTGATTTGTCTATTGTTTATTTTCTTTCCTTTGCATCACTCTCCTTTGCCGTTTTGTCTTTTGCACATCCTGATTCCAATGTCTACTTACGTTCTCTCTTGAACATAGGTCAAATTTCATCTCAAAAATTACAATAACAAAGAAGAATTCTGTAGAACAACTCAGTGTCTGTACTTTGGTGTTTGACTTTTAAGAACAATGCTTTCTTTATCTCGTTAAGGCAAAATTTTAGCTCTTGTTTGAACATTTTCCTTGAACACTATTCATATAATAATCATTCTTCAAGCAATATTTCCTCGTGTATACATCTCTCCTGGAAGATTCAAATGTGCATTCAAGTGTTATTTTGCTGATCTTTGCAACAGCAATTGATTATCAAAATATCAAAATTACTCCTATTTCACAGACTAAAAAATTCATGCTCAAAGTAGTAAATCAAGCAAGACTTCATTGCCCTTGAATTGCAGGAACCAAAGATGTTTGACTTCCAGATAATCTGTCTTCTGTGTAGTATTCATTTTGCAGATCGTTATATGAGAATCATTGTCGCAGGAAACTAAGGGCAGAAGGATGAAGGCAGTAGCTAAGGTGTTTGTGTATTTTATGTCCTGATATCAAGGAACAAATGACAAGTGAGTGACTTGCAAAATATTTACTAGGATGAGTTGTGCCTTTAATATACTTGATTCCCTTTCCATCTCCAATATCCCAACTACCAAAGCGAAATTGGGTGTAAAAATATTCAGATTATGAGCCTAAGAAGAAAAATTGAGGTGGTATCTAATCTTCCATTCTGGTTTGAAATGCTGAAAATTCAGTACAGAAAGGTGATCATCCCTGTTCGACTTTCAGATCTAGGAATGCGAAGTTTCTAGCCAATGAAAGCAGAAAAATGGAAATAGCCATCCATGCAGTGAGACAGAGCAGTTGACTCAGTAGCCTTGGGCAAGTTGGTTAAACCCTCTGACTATAGCTTTCTATCTACACAAATATATAGGCCATAACAATACACATATGAAGCTGGGTAAAATGGGTGTAATATCTGCAAACAAAGCTCTTTGTAAACTGTAAAGTTTGTAAATGTTAGTTGTTATTTTGTTCATTTTTGCATCCTTCTAAACAATAAATATTATATGCCAATGGATGGTTTAACTTATTGATGTTCCAAACTTCTGTGGACACATGTGGCACTAGCAATTGCAATTAAATAAGTTGTGACCTTGGGAAAATGGTTTAACCTTTCTGTGTCACTGTGCTCCTCATAGAACAAACAAACAACATCATCCTTACTGTCAGTTGAGATGAGCAAGGTTGCATATAGTTAGGACTATATAATTATACGTTTACTACCTAGGCTGTATGTGTGTGTGTGTGCACGCACACACACGCCTGTGCATCCACACATGCATGGCATGTCCTTCTTTTGCAAATGAAGCATAAGTTCCTTAAAGTCAAGAGTCATATTTCTTGTCTGTAACTTTTGCAGAATTGGAGAATGAAAAATAATGACTGACTATCAGAGCAGGAAGAGATTTTATTATTTGGCCTAACCCTCTTTGTTTTATAGATAATGATATAGGAAGCTGGTGATTATAATAGATGATTTGCCTAAGATCATGCCGCAGAAATTGGGTTTAAACAAGACTTCTGATTTCGTCTCCTTGTTCTTTCCATTATACTTTACAGTAGGTGTTTGGCATACAATTTTCAAATGAATAAAGGATAATTAAAAGAAATTTAGATTAGCATTTCTCATAGAAAAAAGCAAGTTCAGTGGTCAAAAACATTTTAATAAATTCTGTGCTTCAAGAGGTTTATTTATTTATGCTAACATAATTTGAGAATCGCCAGGAGGTAGTAGTTTAGGTTTTTCAAAGTTCTTTGAATACAGAATCCTTTGGAAGACAACATCTGTTAGAACATAGTAAATATTCAATAAATATGTAAATGAACAAAAATTAGAGAGGGAAATGCCTTAAGACTAACATCTAAAAACTGATTCCCTGTCTTACTGGACCTTGTTTAACCTATGCAACTTTGGACAAGATTCTGCAGCCTCTGAAGCATGATTCTTCTATCTTCTATCCTAAAATGGAGCCTGCCCAACCTACCTCAACAGGCAGCCATCAAATCAAATTTCTCTGAACCCAGGAACCTGGTATAGGGAGTGACGCTCATTTTAATCACCAGCTGCTCTCTCTTACTTTCCAGAAACAGCACCGTCCTTTCATTCTGGGAACTACATTGTTCCCTCACTTCATTCATAAGATTCCCAGTGGAGCTCCTATTTTTTGATATAAACCTGACCCCTTGGCCACGGTTAACTGATTTAGAAATGCACACCACACCCAAACTTGAGCAAGAATGCTCTTCACTGAGCTTTTAGCTTTGGAGCTGACCGTCAGTCAAGCAATCACTCCCCGTAGCTAAAGCTGTAAGATCTCTCATCTTTCTCCAGCTTTTTCTTTACTCTCTCCCTTCTAGCAAAAACTCTCAAATATTCCAAATTTTCTTCCCACTTTCTGGCATTTCTACTTATTCCTTCTTCCAAGAATCTCCTTCTCTCCATTAATTACAAAGTCCACACCTTTTCCACCCCAATAGCATCTTCTCAAAGGCTTTCTCTAACCATTTAAGTAAAGGAACGGCTCTCATCCTTCTGTATTACATGACTGTTTATCTCCTTCAGAGCTTTTCTTAGGAGCTCAAATTTGTATTTGTTTGTGTGTTTATTGTTCAGCTTCCGTACAAGAACATAGGCTCCTTAGGGACAATAATTTTGTCTTTTGCACCGCTGCTTCCCAGCCCTTAGAATAATGTCTAACACATATTTATTGATTCAAAATTGGTGGAAAGTCTCTATACTCATAATGATCTTTCAAGGTAGGCAGCATCACCCTCATTTGATAGTGGAAGAAACAGAGAGTCCAAGGATTAGTCATGTTTCCAAGACCACACAGCTTTGGGAAAAAGAGTGGTATAGTCATATCCCATATTTTCAAGATAGTTTCTCTATTATATATCTGATGACAGCTCATTGATTTTACATTAACAAGACCATTTTATGTCTGGTTTTATTTGCAGATAGCGAGGAAGTGGGAGATGGTTAGGTGGAAGTGTGAAGGATCTGAGCAGCCGTCAACTATCAGTCAATGCATTTAAAGCCATTAGGCCATGCAAAGAATCTCTACCATACAAACCATAACGTTCTTTTCTCCTACTTGCATCCAGACTTCGTTTTGGGGCAGTTCCTGCTTAGAAGACTGGGGCCAGAATATTCTGGGAGACCCTAGGTATCTCTACTGTTGCAGCCTCTAACCTTCGAAGACTGATACTTCTTTCTCATCAGCAGGGCTGGATGAGCATTCAAAGTAAAGAGGAGAGCAACTGCCTCTTTCTGTCCTCTTCTTTTCTGTTGGGCACCAATGGGTTTTGTTGTACCAGTGAAATATATTTTTAAAATGTCTAGGAAAGAAAGCCATTAGTTGACAGAGCAAGAATGACCCCTATGCATGCTTCTCCCTGTAGGGATTTGGAAAACAATTCTGTTTGTTTGATTTTCCACAAGGTCAGACCCAGCTGAAGTTGGCAGAGGTTACTATTCCCACTTTAACTCAGCTGCCAAGTCAGAAAAAAAGAGCTGAGTTCTGGCCCATTTTTTTATGTTGGATAAACCTCAATTGAGACAGGTAGAAGAATAAATCCAAAGTCACACAGAGGGAGATACTGTCAATCACCTGAAATGTTTTACTTGATATCTGGCACATTGCATCATTAGCTCACTTAATATTTACAGCAATCCTACAAAGTCGACATTGATACCAAAAGGAAGTTGAAATCAAGGTAAGTCAAATGACTTGTCGCAGATCACACAGCTAGAAAATAACATCAAATTTGGATGTACAAATCCTGGGCTGTTTCTGTGCCCCCACCCGGGTTCACTGGCTACTGCTTTGAATTAGGGATCTCACCTGTGATCTTCTCGCTTCCACATAATATCACAGGAGAATGCTACCATTCCACACACCTCTGTGAATGTCACCGCCCCAAATCAGGTCATAAAAAGACTCCTATGCTTCCATGGCAACCGCCACCTCTTTTCCCATTCTCCATTTTTATTATTTATCTTGAAGCCGTTTTGTAGACATGTTTGATTCCAGATTACAGACAGGGAAGCACAGACAGCAAAAACAAGTCAGCAGCAGCTCTCAGGTCCAGAATGCTCAGCTGTCCTCCTAAAGCCCAGAAGCTGCAGCCAGTACTGTTTCTGGCTTAGGGAGAATGACCAGCAAGTGACTGCTTCCCCATCAATCTTTTCCTCCTGGGCAAATAATTATCCTGGGAGGCTTTCTACCTGTGTGCCTTGTGATCCCTGGTGAGTAATTTAATCTCTTTAGGCCTGTTTTTTTTTTTTTTTCCTACAAAATGGTGATCATAATAATTGTAGTACTTATTTCACAGGGCTATTGAACAGACTAAGTACTGCAGTGCATATACAGTATCTAGGACCATGCCTGGTATTTAGTAAATGCTCAATAAATTGTAGTTCTTTGCTTTTTTAAAATGATTGTGTTCATGATTATGAAAAAATCTAACCCCATGCACACTGACAGACTAACTTTTTGAGACTTTTTTTTTTAACCTGTAAAGCTGATTTTAGCATCTGTTTTAATTGTCCTGGAAAAAACATTTGGGATTTATTTCTCTGATTACCTGCATTCCTCTGGAGTTCACTGTGTCTGTTACATGTCTAGAAAGAGCATGGAATCATGTGGCTCTCCTATTTCCATTACCCATAAGACATAATCTCTCCCAGGAAGAGTTGCTGGGATTCAGCCAGATGCACCACTTCCTAATACACAGACCAGGAGGTCTCCCTGCACTAATAAGCCCTTAGGACATCCCTGTACACAAGCACATGCACCCTGGGAGATCTTTGTGGGAAAGAACCCAGTGTATCCATTTCTGAATTTCAGTGTCTGGCACGATCCTAAAATAAAGATAGCATTCAGCATGTGTTTGCTGAGAGAATTTCTATGCAAAGCCCTCCCTTGTGAGCTCCTTGATAACAAAAACAACAACACATCAATTGAGTGATTACTATGGTGAGACCCTTTACATGGGTTATCTTAGGAAATTCACGAAGCAATCCTGTGAACATAGACTATCATTATTCCTATTTTATGGATTAGAGAATAAAGATCAGAGTGATTTCACAGTAACAGAGCCAAGATTGAGCATAAGCTATTGGACTTCAGAGACGATTATTTCAGGGGTCATCTCTTCTCAGCTTCATCCAATGCCACAGCTTCCACTATTCTGATTGCAACAAATGGAAATTCTGCAACTTCATTAGTGGGGAGCTCACTGCTTCATGAGACAGTACAGCTGTAGTATTAGAGAGTGCTAATTGCCAGAAAGCTTTTCCTCGTATTGAGTTCGATCATGTATTGGAGCTTCTCCTCCCCCCACTTCCCCACCCCCAGTTCTGGATCTGCCCTCTGGAGTAACATAGAAACAAGGCCTTATGCTTTTCCCATATGTTAGCCCACGTGCTTTAAATAAATCAGTACCCTGCTGATTCTTACTCTGGAAGATGGATGTAAAGTACAGAAAGGAAAGGTATGTTTTAAAAAAAGTAGTCAGTTATTTTCTTTAAAAATTTATATGAACACTTTATAGAGCACTTAATTTTTTTTCTAAATGTTTTTCCCCACACCTGGGTGTCTACTTCCACAGTTCCAAACAAAGAAAATCCCTCATTGCTGTTAAAATAGCCATTATTTGACTTACAAGCGACAGTATCTACTGATGTTTGCTACCTAGTAAATCTTGCATCTGTATTCCATGAAGGTAAACAACAGACTGGGGATGATTTAGTGAACTGTAACTACTTAGCTTTGATTTCCTTACCACTAACATTTACCATGCCAGACTGGATGCAAACCAGTGTCTTTGTCTTAAGAGTGGGCTCTGACAAACTGAGAAAAGAAAGCCCCTGGGTAAACTAGAAGAATTATTAGTTAAAGTGCATCCCGGAGATTGATTCCAGCTTTCCCTTTAGCTTTAGGACCAAATTATAAAACTGTTGAGTTAGAACAAAGCAGGAATAAATCATGGATATGAGACAGGAAATATAGCATCAGGCATTGGAGACTTTGGCCTCAGTGTCTGTGGTGTATACTGTTGGTACCCCATTTGCATCCCCTTGGTCCACGCCAGAGATCATCTGAAAGGTTAGGGGACAATTCCTGTACATAACCATCAGTTTTCTACCTCCAGCGTCTCTTTGTCTCTCCCTAAAGGTGTTCTCTGTTTACATGAATGATATCAGTCCACATGTAGAGCTGACTGGAAAATCCAAAGGATGAATGACCCAGGAGCAAACTTAAACCATAAGGGATGGAAGCGAATGGTCAAATACTCCAGCTTCTTTGATCCTCAGTTGGACAATTATGATGTGTGTTCTACACAGTCTCTAAAAAAGTCCCCAGAGAAATTGAGTGTCAATGGCTCCCTCAATAACACATCTATTATTTCTTCCCTTTCTTGGTCCACTTGCTCATTCCTTCACATTATTTCCTGGGATTGCCTCTTAGATAAAATATTTGCATTCACATCTTTGTCCTAGTGACTGCTTGTAAAGAAACCACACCTAAAAGTCTTCTTGTTAATATTTAAATGGTGATAGTAACTTTATAGTTTTGGGGAGGGAATTAATAATATTTGCAAAGCTTTGGCACAGAACCTGGACCGTGAGTTCTTTTTTAAAAAATAATTTTCATTTTTATTTTTGATTACATATACAAGTTTGTTAACATGGTTTATTATGTGATGCTGAGTTTTGGGATACAAATGATTCCATTGCCCAGATAGTAAGCATAGCACTCAACAGTTAATGTTTCAACTCTTGCCCCACTTCCTCCCTCCCCACTCTATTGGTCTTCAGTGTCTATTTTTGACATCTTCATTTCTATTAGTACCCAATGTTTGGCTCCCACTAATAAGAGAAAACACGCAATATTTGTTTTTCTGTTTCTGTTGTAGTTTGCTTAGGATAATGACTTCCAACTGCATCCATGTTTCTGCAAAGACATGATTTCATCCTTTTTTATAGCTGCATAGTAGTCCATGGTGTATAGGTACCACATTTTGTTTATCCATTCCATCACTGATGGGCACTTAGATTGATTTCATGTCTTTACTATTGTAAACAGTGCTGTGATAAATATATCAGTGCATGTTCTTTTTGGTAGAACAATGTATTTTCCTTCAAATATATACCCAGAAATGAAATTGCTGGGTCGAATGGTACTTCTGTTTTGTTCTTTGAGAAATCTCCAAGCTCCTTTCCACAGTGGCTGAACAAATTTAGTTTCCCACCAACAATGTATAAGCATTCCCTTTTCTCTGCAGTCTCGTCAGCAACTGTTAATTTTGGACAGTTTAATAGTAGACATTCTGACTGGTATGAGATGATATCTCACAGTGGTTTTGATTTGCACTTCTCTAATGATTAGTGATACTGACCAGTTTTTCATATGTTTGTTGGCCTCTTATATGTTTTCTTTTGAGAAGTGTCTGTTCATGTCTTTTGTCCACTTTTTAATGCAGTTGTTTGTTTTTTGCTTCTTGTATCATTTAAGTTCCTTATAGACTCTAGATATTAGAACACTGTTGGATGCAGAGTTTGCAAATATTTTCTCCCTTCTGTAGGTTGGACCATAATTTCTAACTGAAAATTGTAAAAAGTATTGTCTCCTCCTGTCTATCCTCATCACGTCTTCCTCCTTGTTCCCATTTTCTTCTTCCTCCTGCTGCCTCTTTCTTTCCTTACTTTTGTAGGGTGAGTGATAATTTGATCTGAGGAGGGTAGTTTAGTAGTTATCACACAGAAAGTTTAAAAACACTCAAGACAGCCTGGGCGCAGTGGCTCATGCCTGTAATCCCAGCACTTTGGGGGGCCAAGTCAGGCAGATGCCTTGAGGTCAGGAGTTTGAGACTAGCCTGCCCTACATGGTGAAGCCCCATCTCTACTGAAAATACAAAAATTCCCTTGGTCTGGTGGCACACACCTGTAATTACAGGTACTTGGGAGGCTGAGACAGGAGAATCACTTGATCATGGGAGGTGGCAGCTGCAGTGAGCTGAGATCACATCGCTGCACTACAGCCTGGGCAATAGAGCGAGACTCTGTCTCAATAAATAAATAAATACAGTCAAGACAATAGAAACTATGGTAAACAAAAATAAATTAGAATTTGGTAACAAATTTTTATAACTTTGATTAAAACGAAGGGCTGCCCTAGCTGGGGCTCGGTTTTATTGGGTACTGATTCTATTGCACATGAACAGATTAAACTGAGCAAACTTTGCAAGTGATAAATAGATATAACAATGCTGTGTAAACTCTGTATGTTACACAAAACAGAGGTAGATATTTAAGAGTATCCAAAATGAACCATTATTATATTTTCAGATTTGGGAGTCTCAAGAGTTACCAAATTGTGATTCACCACCTGTTTTTGTAAATAAAGTTTGTTGGAAAACAATCGTATTTATTTGTTTATATATTGCATATGGCAGCTTTGCACTAAGGCTGAGTCGAGTGGTTGTGACAGAGACCATATAGCCCACAAAGCCTGAAATGTTTGTTATCTTGTTTGTTTCAGAGAAAGTTGACTGACTCCTGGTCTAGGACATTGCTTTGATTTTTAAAAAATACATAAGTTATAGAGAAAGCATAAATAGACACATTATTTATACATATGTATACATGTATGTTTTTATAATTCCACACCACGAATAGTATGTACTATCCCATAATTTCCCAGTTGCATTTTTCTTAATTTGCTTTTTTGGTCAAAGCACACCTTAATGATCAAAACAGCAGGTCACCCGCAAACAAAAACAAAACCAGCTTTCCCCTTTTCAATTATAAAAGAGGTAAGAAAATTCAGGTTGGATATGACAAGATTTGACAAGGCAATATGTTGACCTATGGGTAGCCATCAGTCCTCCGCCTTCATCTTAATGGGCAAATAAAATCTATTTCAAGAGTAGCCCAGCCCTTAGCAGCTCTATATATAACAAACATGATCTTTTTAAAAACAACCCAAATTATACATAATGTATGCTCATATTCTTAAACGGATCTGTTAGAGATACTAAAAAAAGACTGCATATATTTCAATTTTCCCAAAATGTCTCTTTCTCCACCGCTGACTATTTTATCTCTCTTATAGAACTCCAGAAATTCTGAAGATCTTCCTAAAAAATAGCAACAAAAACAACAACAAAACAGGTCTGCACGTTATTCCACTGCCTAAAAACCTTCAACGTTTATCTTCGATACAAGATTAATTTCAAATACTTTGATTCATCATGTCTACTTAACTTTTCAATCTTGTGCACTGAAAACAACAACCCCACACTGTGCAACTTTGCATACGCAATGCCATGCTCTTACTGCCATTCTGTGATCCATGCACTCTTGCATCCGGACGCTTTTGTTCACATTGTTCTCTCTGCCTAGAACAACTGCCCTTTTTCCATATTAACCTTTTTAAATATTCTCCTTTCTAACTTCCGTCCAGATAATACCTATCATAAGGGGCCTTCCTGGGATACCCCAAAGGGCCTTCTATTAGGCAGAATTAATCTCCATTCTTCTCCATCTCAGCTAATATAATTCTTTCATCTACCCAGTTGCTTAAAGCCTCCAAATCTGAAATAATTCTTATACTTCTTCTCCTTCATGCCTCATCTTCAATCCATCTCCCAGCTTTGTCCATCCACTCACCCTCAATATATATGTTAAATCCCTCCTGCCTACTTTAAGCCACCGTCATCTGACTACTGGACAACAGCCCTTTCTTCTGATCCCAGTCTTGTTTTTCTCCCACCCATTTTCCATTTTCATAGACTAGTCCTTTTAAATGCACAAATCAGATCAAGTCACTCCTATACTTGAATTTTCTGTGGCCTCCTTTAATATTTGAAATGGAATTCAAATATCCTAATGAAGCCTGCACAGTAAAGTATGATCTGGCTCTTGAGATCTCACTCCAGCCATTTTCCAATTTTCTGTACTGCAGTGGGAAATGCAAGCCAACATCAGAAACTTTGGGATTCTTTTTCCCTCATCTGGAATACTATTTTTGTCTCTCTTTACTTGCTTATCCTATGTTTTCATTCGTAACAAACAAAAAAGGTAAATTTGAGATGCTTTCCATAACCCCTTATGCCAGCTCAGGGTCTTCCCCATTGTCTTGCTTCATGGTACATGGTTTTCTTCATTCATAGAGTTACTGCAGCTTGTCATTTTATATTTACTAATGCGTATCTCTATAATATTTGTCTTTCCTGCTAGTCTGTAAGCTGTAAATTTATGAATGATGTTGCCTTATTCAATACTTTATACCAAGTACTTCTGGTGTTTAGTATACAATAGGCCCTTATAAATATTTCCTCAAAAAAAATGAAGAAATTAATAACTGAATGGATGAACAAATTGTATCATGTACTGAACATATGACACATTGTTGAATTCAGTTTATTTTGCATATAACAGCTTATTGAGTATCAGAATTTTTTTGCATGTATGCCCATTTCCCTTTCTGAATCTAAGGGCTTATGGGTGGATAGCATCACTTTTTTAGCATGGTAGCTCTCACAGGTTCTAGAAGCTGAGTCCTCAATAAATATAAGTTGGTAGAAATCAGATGTCTTATCCATTTGAATGTAATGTAACTTCTTTGAGGAAATAAGCATAATATATACTTTTTAAATTTTTTTTCTGGAGATGGAGTCTTGCTCTGTTGCCTGGCTGGAGTGCAGTGGTGAGATCTCAGCTTGGCTCACCGTAACCTCCACCTCCTGGGTTCATGTGATTCTCTTGCCTCAGCCTCCCAAGCAGCTGGGACTACAGGCGCCCACCACCATGCCCAGCTAATTTTTGAATTTTTATTAGAGAAGGGATTTCACCATGTTGGCCAGGACAGTTTCAACCTCTTTACCTCGTGATCCTCCTGCCCTGGCCTCCCAAAGTGCTGAGATTACAGGCGTGAGCCACCGCACTCAGCCAATGTGTTCAGCTTTTAAACTGCATTGCCTGGTACATAGCAGGTGCTGACTAATTGCTTGACGAGTGGATGCATGCATGTCCATAGCTTTATCAGGTTGTCAACAAGGTAGTATTCTGTTGCATATAGATGCTACTTTTTTTAAGCTACTCATCTTTTGATGAACAATTAGGTTGCTTCCATATCTTCGCTATTGTGCACAATATTTCAATAAATGTGGAAGTACAAATATCTCTTCAACATGCTGATTTCCTTTGCTTTGGATAAACACCTGGTAGTGGGATTGCTGGATCATATGGTAGTTCTATTTTCAATTTCTTGAGAAGTCTCCATTGTGTTTTGCATAGTGGCTATAATAATTTACATTGTCACCAATAGTGTACAAGGGTTCCCTTTTTCCCACATCCTCACCAACTTGGGGATCTTTTATCTTTTTAATAATAGGCATAACAACAGGAGTGAGGTGATATGTTATTGTGGTTTTGATTTACATTTCCCTGATGAGAAATACCTCAAAACATCATGTTGTACCTGATAAATACATACCATTTTATATGTCAATTTTAAGAATAAAAAACAAATTTGGGGGGGAAAAAGTCAGCCTTCCACCGACGACCTCAGGAATGCAGAAGTAAAAATAGACTTTAGGCCTTTTTCCTATTGACATTCCCTTTTTAGTATTACGAGGTCATTTTCTTCCAGGTTATTTCAGGTCATTAAATATGTAGATTGTCCTGGACGAAACACTGTGCTACTCCTGGAGGTAAAAAAGCTGAGTAGGGCCTGAACAACTCTGATTTGTTCTATCTGGCTGCTGATTTAAGGAACTCGGGGAGTAGAAGAGCAGAGAAAGTGCATTAGCGAGGTACATGGATGTATAAGGATGATACGAGTTTAGTAGAAATTGATTATTGCCCTACCCAGATTGCCTCTGCAGGGTCCATGCATCAAAGGTCTAGCTGTTCTGAGTGCTGGCTGCTGTTCTGAGTTCACAGCTGCCTCCACTCCCTTCTTGGGAGAACAGTGCTTGGCTTCTCAGACCCAGCCAACTCCACTGGGGGGCAGCCCACAGCCAAATGGATACAAATAAACAAAAAGCAGACATCTTACTTCAGAGGGGAAAACCCTGTGCTGTGGCTTTTGCTCCACAGTCTTGTCCCTATGGATCAAGCCAAGGCTAGGCTGTGCCTCGGATCATGTCTGTGGTTGGCTCTTAATCCTTTCTTAACTGACTTCACTTCCTCCATTACAAGGTTATACTGAAGAACGTTCCCTCTATAAATCACATGGACTCAAACCTGTCTCAGTCTCTGCTTCCCAAAAATACCACCTAAGCCATCATGTGATGGGCACTGTGCAAAAGTAAGTGCATGGTGCTATGAGACAGAAAAGAGATATCGGACACTGTTTAAAGGTAGAGAGTCATCCAAATTAGAATCTTCTTTCTAGGTACATTTTAATTTTATAGAAAAGTATCAGGATAATACAATATAATAAAACATTCACATATTCCCTAACTATATTTAACTTATGTCAACATTTTTCACAGATGCTTCAAAGCTTATACAGAATTAAAGATTATAAATATGGTAGGAAATATTTTTGCAGCTCTTTTTAATTCTATACTTTTCTTTTTTAATCTTTGGAACCAATTCCTACCCTGGTAATGGCGTTAGTGCTTCACAATCATGTTTCTGTATTTGTACATATCCATGAATATGGCATGCTTTCATGTGTTAGCAGACTTATATAAGTTAAACCGCATATAAACTTTGTCAACTTTCATTTTACTCTGATTGTTATGTTTTTGTGACCCATCCACATCAATACACCCATTTAGACTTTCATTTCCATTGCCAGGTTGCATTCTATTACTGTGCCTTATTTCGGCTTCTTTTTGCCTTCTTATCTGCCTCCTACTAGGTTGATAAAGTTATTTTTATTTCTTCATTTTTTATTGTGAGTTATACATTACATTTGGATTAATTTAGAGAATACACTTCAATTTTAACATGCATGCTATATTTAATAAGGTTTAAAATTAATCTGCATTTCTATTTTCTATGTGAATCCCATGAGGTGCACAGGATCGTCTAAGTATGAAATCCCTTTCTGTATCTTCAATGTAATTGGAAAGTATTTTATTTCTACTATTTTTAACCTCTCCATTAGTGTATGTACATATGGGTATATACACACACATTTATGCATACATTTGAAGTTTATACTTATTTAGCATTACCTGTACTTAATTTAATAATATTTACGGCTGGGCGCGGTGGCTCAAGCCTGTAATCCCAGCACTTTGGGAGGCCGAGGCGGGTGGATCACGAGGTCAAGAGATCGAGACCAGGCTGGTCAACATGGTGAAACCCCGCCTCTGCTAAAAATACAAAACATTAGCTGGGCATGGTGGCGCGTGCCTGTAATCCCAGCTACTGAGGAGGTTGAGGCAGGAGAATTGCCTGAACCCAGGAGGCAGAGGTTGCGGTGAGCTGACATCGCGCCATTGCACTCCAGCCTGGGTAACAAGAGTGAAACTCCGCCTCAAAAAAAAAAATAATAATAATAATAATATTTACTTAATATTATCTCTATTTACATTCAGTTTCCTTTTCACTTCAGTTCATCCTTTTTAGTCCTTTTGATGAGGCCAGTGAGTTAACAAGTCTGCTTCCTGTCTGCAGATGTTTTCATGTAAATTTTACTTTCAAATAATGGTTTAGTGTGGGTATAAAATGTTAGGTTGACAATCATCAGGCTAACAGTCATCCCTTTGTTGGTGATCTCGCTTTCTTTTCTTGTACCTTTTAAGAATTTGTCTTTGATATTCTATCTTATTGATATAAGATATCTTGGGTATGAACTTGTGTTTATTTGTTTTGCCAAAAATATATAAGTTGTTTTGATCCATTTTTTAAAACTGGAAAAAAAAGTCTATTTCTCTATGAACATCACTCTCCCCTGGAATAACATTCTCTCTAATAGGTGCATGCTGGGTATCTTTATGTTATTCTCTAGGTATAATTTTATCTTTCATCTTTTTATATAATTGAAGTTAATTCTAGGTGATTTTTTCAGAGCTGTATTCCAGTTCATGAATTATCTTCTCACCTATTTGGCTGTATTGTCCATCCATGGTGATTAATGTCTACAACTCCATTAATTTCTAGTTTCTGTTTATTTTTTAAAATACTTCTAATCTTTCTGCATACTATGTTGTTCTCAACTAATATATTTTACCTCCATCTATCTCTTTTACCATTTTAAACATACTTACAATATCTTTTGGATTTTACAGTTATCCAATTCATAAAGCATTGGTTCTTCAACTTGCTTCATATGCTGATTCTCCATTGTGGTTCGTTCTTTGTGTGATGCTTAATTTTAACGAGACAGTCACTTCAGCAAAGGTTTATAGTTGTGTTTTGTGTTCTATATTATAGAAGAATTCCTACAGATTTCGCAAACCTAATATTTTTATTATTAATGTTTCATCTTGGAGACTTAACATCCCAAAGGTTACGTAAGCTTGAAATTCACGAGTATATTTGGCTTAGGCCAAGGATTCCCGTCACTCACAGGGTTCAACTTATGGTTCTGGAAGGTGGGACTGGTGGTAGAGTCCCCAGTGAATAGCTTGGCTATTCTTTGTGGCATCCTTCTTTGTTCAGGGTTCCAGTTTCCCCAGGTAAAAATGACTGAGATTCATCCATAATCTTTTCCCGCTTCTGTGACAGGTTTTGAATCAGCCTCACTTCTCTGCTCCAACTTAAGGTTCACCTTCAATGCTGGAATTTCTGCTGGCTCTTTCCTTTTGTTTTCTTTTGCTGTTTTTGAGTCAAGTCTTGCTCTGTCACCCTGGTGCAATCATAGCTCACTGCAGCCTCAAACTCCTGGGCTCAAGCAATCCTCCCATTTCAGCTTTCTAAGTAGCTGAGACTACAGGTGCACACCACCATGTCCAGCTAATGAAGATCTTCCTTTCTGTGCTTCCAGATGAGCTGTGTATTGTTCACTTTTATGATATTTTATCTACCATGATCCTGTGTGTGGAATGGGAGGTACGTCCTTTCATATATGCTCAGGTCTCGTTTTCTGAATCTGAGCTGAGCCTTAAAACATGAGTGAGTTAGTCATGAAAAAGAGAAGGAAAGGGTACATCATGTAGGGAAAATAGCATAAGGAGAGAAGCAGGAAACACTATTGTAGGCCTCTTGGTAACTTAGTATAGGTGAAGCTTGATGCTCCTGGCTGCCCTTATCCATGCCACTCTCCAGAGCCAGCAGAGTGAATTTCCAGGAGAAAAGACTACATAAAGAGCAGACATGAGACCCAGAACAACCTGGATCAGAGCCAGAGGCATTAGTATCAGCCATAAACCAGAGACTATGGAGGTGGGGGTGGGATAGGTAATCAGCGTGGAAAAAAGACAGAGTCCTAACATGGAAAGAATAAGTGAGTCTGTTGTGAGCAACTCTCAAGACATGATGGGCTTGAGACAGACCAAACTGGACATTACTGACCAAAGCAGCACCTGTGACAGAGCAACCCACATGCCTGAGGTGTCTATGTGCAATGTGTGTGTTCATGTGACACATTCCAGAGGGCATTCAAGGTTGGGGAAAAAAAGTCTTTCTAGCAGAGCATAATGCTTCTCTGTTGTCTTTGTGGCTGGCCTTTCACGGTGGATGTGGGTGGTATAAAAACTTGGCTCCAGAATGTGTAAGAAATGTGGTGGCAGCGCAGAAGCAGTTTGAATCTAGAGTACCTAGAAGAGCCAGAGAAGGAAGGAGAGGGCTTGGAGCAATGTCCTCTCTTCACTGCTCAGCGAAGTGGGTCCTGGAAGGAAGGGATTCCGGGTCTTACCATACACCATACACCAAGTGAGATGGGACAAAGGGAGAGTTCACTTTGTTGGAAGAGTTTTTAAAAAGGGAGTTTCAAACTGGCTGTCCAGAGCCCCAGGCTTCTGCAGAAGAACCTCAGAGGTCACTCTTTGGAGTAAGAGGAAGGGAGAACTAAGCAGGCCGTGTTAAGCATCTTCCCCATCCTTTCCAACAGAGTTGCTTCTGCTTTTAACTGGAGAAACTACAAACAAAACACTCTTTGAGTAGGTTTTTTTTTTTAACCACTTTTAATTGAGATAAAATTAACATAATATAATTGACTTTTTAAACATTTTAAAATTTACTATTTAGTGATGCTTAGTATATTCATAAAGTTGTACAATAATCACCAGTATCTAACTGGAGAACGTTTTCATCACCCAAAAGACAAATCCCATATTAAAATGGTTATTCCCATTTCCTGACTTTCACGAGCTCCTGAAAACCACTAATCTTGCTACCTCTGCAGGTTTACCTATTCTGGACATTTTATATAAATTGAGTCATAATATACAACCTTTTATGACTGGCTTCTTTCCCTTACCACAGTGTTTCCAAAGATCATCCATGTTGTGGCATGCATCAGTACTTTATAGTTTTTCATATCTAAATATTATTTTATTGTAGGACTATGACACATTTTATTTATCCATTCATCAGTTGATGAACGTTTGGCTTCCACTTTTTTCTACATGTATGTACAAGATTTTGTTTGAATAAATGTTTTTCAGTTACCTTGGGTATTTAGGGTTTTAATTGAAAAAAGGTCCCAGAATCCTTCCCTTTGCCCATCACGCCCAAAGATGCTTCCTGCCACTGACACCAGGAAATGCTGTAATTACCACTACTTAAATGGGGATACAAAAAACTCAGGGGGTTTGTGGTAATGTCCCTCCACATCCCCCCACACAAAGCCAAAGGAGAAATATGGCACAACTTTTTGTACTAAACTGTTTAAAGACTGGAAACAGAAGAGGAAAATGATGTTTTTATATTAAATCTAGACAATATCCAACATTTTATTGATCCTCAGACATTTGTGTCTTAATATCTTTGAACTTAGAATACATTTTACAATCAATGCTGTGCCACAGTTTAACTTGCAGCCTTTTTTTTTTCTTTCTTAGTGATAAATAAAATAATGATGTGTCTTATGATGATAATGCATTTTAGATTTTGTGGCTTGTGGTATTATGGAGTACAGCCTACAATTCACATAAAATTTTAGGAGTAAAATGGGAGACTTTGGAGCTGTCCTGAGCTAGCTGTGGTTTCTGCAGGATTTCGTGGCCACTCTTGTCCCCTGGGGCTGTGGTGTGCAGAGGGACAGGCTACATTCAGCACACAGGCATGCCTCAAGGCCTCATGTGCCATTCC
This sequence comes from Sapajus apella, assembly GCF_009761245.1. Taxonomy (NCBI): domain Eukaryota; kingdom Metazoa; phylum Chordata; class Mammalia; order Primates; family Cebidae; genus Sapajus; species Sapajus apella. Next base: position 2,834,925 of record NW_022437016.1, on the reverse strand, counting down.
AGGATGCTCCTCCCATCACTACAGGCCCCCTGTAATGCTCATCTCCCCTCTGATAGTGTAATCCCATGTTGGATCATTATCCCCTTCCTTATAGCTCCTCAGTGTAGCTGAGACAGACTGACATTTTCAAGGAGAATTTTATGTTAAAAGCCAAGGGAAAGGTAAAAGGGGAAAAAAGGAAATATAAATGGTATAGAAATTGTCACATTTTCAATTATTGTGTTTCTAATATTTCCATTCTATGAGAGTAAAAAGGAATTTTAGTGAGACCTCAATTTCTGCAGAAGTTAACTGACGACCATTAGGAAGCCTTGACTCATGTCCCTACCCAGTCCTGGGTCAGCTGTGCCCACCACTTACCTTCTCCTGACCCACGAAATGAAAGTCTTGGTTTTGCGATTTTTTTGGATTCCTCTCTTGCTGACTTCCTACAGCTTGGCTCTTTCAAAAAAGTTCTGGCCCATCTAAAATGTCATGTCTTTTGTCCATAAAGTGGCTGGGACTCACTTGACTAGCTATGAGAGTAAAATCTCTTGCCAAATTTATAAAGAAAAAGATAAAACACAAGCTCAACGGTTTTTAGTTCAAGAAAATTAGCTCTTCATTTTCAAAGTATTGTATTAACTGAGAAGGGGTTGGATTGGAGGTGAATGGTGTGTTAGCAGAGCATGGCTGAAGGATAATCATCTTCACTACAACCATTCATATTACTTTTTTGTTTTTCTCCAGAACAGCTTCTTAAAAATTTTCAAAAGTAATGAACAAATTTTTACAAATCTAACAAAAGCAGCAGCAACAACAAAAAAGATTGAATCTGCACCAGCTGAATGCTTCCTAAATAGGGCAGGGGATTCATAGTGGCTAAAATCCCCCAGTAAATGCTTGTTTAAATCTTTGGGTTTAAATTTATAATAAGAGTTTGAGGGCTTTTCTTCGAGAACTGATTATTTTTGATATCTGAGAGTCATCCTCCCTTAATGCATTTTGCTTTGTGAGGGAAGCACATTTAGCAGGAGGGAGGGAGCATTGAATCGCTGCATTCATTCTGGATAGCAGCTAAAAGAAGGCTAAAGACAGGTTGAGGCATGTTTCAAAAAATTCTATTAAAATTTCGAGTGAAATCAAAACCATGTCTATGGGAAACTTTGAAGGAAATGAGATTATATAACCTAGAGAAAAGAATACTCAGGATGTGGGTGGTAGGGGGAGAAAGGAAGCCATCTGCAAATACATAAGACGTATTATGTGAAAGCAAGATTAGGCTCATTCTTTGACATGGAGGAGACAGCTATTGGTACAATATGAAGCAGATTGTCTACAACTTTCTAATAGTTAAATTGTTTCAAGATATTATGGTATACATTGGGAAGATCTCGGTTCTTCAAGAAAGGAGGTGTTCAAATAAAGCTGCTCACTATCAGTCACAGCTTCCTAATTGAATTTTAACGGTCAGTTAAGAGGTGGAACTTCATGACCTTTAACAGCTCTTTAAGCTTGACGTTTCAATGACTCCTAATCCATGTCAAGGAGACTGATTCTCAGCTGTCCCACAAGTCAGGGAAAACAAAGGTTCTGACAGCATTCATGGCCCTGTGATTCAAGTTGAAAAGCAACCCAATGTAGCAAGATCTTCAAGGACAACAACAGCACAATGCTCAGCCTGCCTCTCTCTGGAAATTTCTTAGTCACACAAATTAGGGATCACTGGTCACCCCTTTCCAGCAGATTTACCTCTGGCTCCTGACTCCTAGGCCTCTCTGCAGGTTGCAGCCAGTCTATTGACAACTGTGCACTGTTCCCAGCACAACATTTAGAGGGGAAATTGCGGTCCAAGGCACCAGTAGTGTTCAGACCAGCTGAGCTCTTTCATGGTGCTATAGTTCAGGCAAAAGTGTTCTCTTTCAAGACAGGCGGCCCTCTTGCCAGCAATTGCTTGGATGGAGTGTTCATTCAAACACCCTAGGCTTATTACCAGTTCAGAGCACAGAAATTGTGCAGGTAATTTCTACCCACCATCCAATCGGTTGCTTGCCCACCCTCATGCCAGCTCCTGTTCTGTCCCTCCCAAGATGGATGTGATATTATACACACCACTTTACAATCCCTAACACAGCAGGTGCATTCAGAGACTTCCAACACCATATTAATAAGAGTCCTAATGAAAACCCAAAATAACCTGTCACAGAAGTTATGTCACCTCCTAGGAAAAATAAAGTGGCAAGTCATCCCACGTGTTGTCTATTTTTCCATTGTCTCCACTTGATTCTTTCTGCCTGCCCCCAAGCCTCTCTTCCTTCTGTTAGTTCTTTGCAGAGTGCTTTCAGCAGACCTGCAATTGTTTGCTAAATCACCCATCACTGAACTGGGAAACAGAAGAGCTAGGTAGGAGTTCCAGCATCTCCTCAGGCTCTCTGTCTAGCAGCAACCTGTCCTTTTAAGAATCTACCCCAGGCCAAGCTTAAATGATGCTGTTGCAATGATGGCAGATGTGAGCTTTACCCAAAATGACCCTGCTCCTGTGGTGCTGGCTACCACAGATTCAGAAATGAAGGCCAAGCTCTCCGCCCTAACAAAGCTCATAGTCTACTATAGGAGTCAACAAACTTTTTCTAGAAAGAGACAGATAGCAAATAGTTTAGGCTTTACAGGCCACAGAGTCTCCCAGGCAACTGTTCAATTCCACTGTTATAGCTCAAGAGCAGTCATAAACAATATATAAACAGGTGACCGTGGCATGTTCCAATAAAACTTTATGACAAGGCAGTGAGCTAGATTTGACACTCAGGATAACATCTGCAAGACCCTGATCTAGTGGAAGAGACAAACATGTGCTCCAGTGGTTACAGTGTTCAACAGTGAGTGATAAAATAAGAAGGAAGCAGCAGAAGGTGGTTAGGGAAGGCTCCCTGGAAGAGGTGAGGTTTGAGCCACGAGTTGAGCGATGAAGACTACTTAATCACATGCCTGCCTAATCTTCCTCTTCCACCATCAACTTCCCTCATAGACTGATTATCTGCGATTAGAATCTGTTAGACTTTGAGGTTTCTGTAAGCTGTAACTACATCTTAGCTGTCTTTATAATCCCAAGCTCAAATTTAATGCTTTTACTTAATCACGGCTTGATGAATGTTTATTGAATTAAAGGACATATGACTTTTCACCTCTGTTTTGACCACAGAGGTATAACTCTCTCTATATTCCTGGAAGATGATATTCCTGCTTCACTCTGTGTTATGCGACAGCTGGGTAGAGACTTACAACAATACAAAAAGGCTCTTAGAGCCTGTTTGTTGTTATTTCATATTCTGGAGCCACACTGACTTTGGACTGCTGCTCAGCCATTTACTAGCTGTGTGATCTTGGATAAGTCCATTAATCTTTCCATGCCTCAGTTTCCCATTCTGTTAAAATAATGATAGTACTTACCTTATAGGATTGTTGCAAAGATTAAATGAGTTAAATGAATACAGTATGTAGAATGATTCCTGGCACAGAGCACCTGTTCATTAAATGCTGGCTATTACTAACATTACAAAGCTGGGCCTAGTCTCTTCATAATAATCTTGCACCTCTGTGGTAGGATGGGGACAGAGGAGCTGCTGACACTCATCTGGAAATTCTAACCAACTTCCTAGCTCCTGCCTTATTTGTTTGTTGTCTTCATCTCTCTGCCCTCGGCCGCTGCACAAGGAGAGAAGCTGATTGGCAGCTTAGCTGTTTAAAATCAATATGAGAAACACTTGGAGATTAAAGCAATTTAAGCAAGGTACTGGCTGGGGTTGGGAGCTAAAACTCCTCTTGAAGGAAACAAACGAAGGAGATGAAGAAAGTGGGTCAGAAATGAAACAGCGCGAAACTGTGTGAGTGGAGGTGAGATTACAACAATAGAGCAGCACGACTTTTTCATCAGAGAGAGATCGTTTCTTTTTATAAAAAAATAAAATAAAAAAGTAGAACCAAAAGCCCTAATCTCAAAATTGCTCCGGCCTGGTAGTGATTGTTCCACCAATTTAAACACACTTCTCTCCCCTCATCTCCTTGCTGCTGTGCCCCCCAACCCACATGTGCACTCACTCAGGTCCCCCCTTCTTTAGTCTCTGCAGGAACTTCCTTGCCAGGTACAAATGGAAAGATTACATCTCAGCTTTGTCACTGATGCCGCATGAGACCAGCAGCCACAGGAAATGAGCCACAGAGACCAGGCAAGGAGGCGCAAGGGTGTCGTGGACAGCATTTCCTACGACCGTGGCTGCCCCTCTCAGACATTTGGTTCCATTAAGCCAGTCTGGTCTCCCATACAGAGAGGCCACCAAGCTCCCTGTTGAGGGGAGGTGAACCTGTGTTAAATCCACTACAGATTCAGAGAGTTCTGCAGTAAACAAGGAAGCTCCCTTTCCTACTTGTCTCTGACATACCCTGACAGTTCCATTTCTTGTTTATTAATATTTCTCTTTATTTTTCTTGTTCTACTCGGTCTGTGCTCTAAGAGTTACATTTTATCAACTTGACAGTTTGTAAGGCATCCCCATAACTACACTATTCCAACCTGGCCCCAAATATTTCCTTCCCTATTTTCATCCCCAAATGGGTTAACCTCATCCCCTAACAAGGACTTTTTATGTGTATAGTTTACAAGAATATTCCCTTTTTGGACTCCTATGTACATTACCTAAGTTTCACATACAATATTGCTGATTTTCTTGTGCTCAGAGAGCCAGGAAGAAGCATACACCTGTGGAATTGGTTCATTCAGAGATCTTGGAAGGTCTGAGATCCACATCAAAGACTAGTCATAAAAGAAAGCATGTAATCACATGTGGAGCATTTTAAGCAGGATATGGTCAGTACTGTGGGATTTATTCACATACACTTTTGGGTCTTGTCTTTAAATCACAATATGCACCACACACACACACACCTTAAAAAAGAAGAAAAAGAGTTTTTCACAAAGTATCAGCTAATATGTAACAGAATTAGAGAAGGAATAATAAAAACAGAAAATTTCCATTTTATCATCATCAAACAATTCATTCAGCAAAGAGTCAATAACAGAAGTTAGAAGCATTGGGTCAAGTTTCTTGAAAAGCAGAATATAAAGGGTTTCAAACTATCATCCCACAAGTCCCTTCTTAATTACAGAAGAGAGAGCTTTTATAGTAGAGACACCTGGTGGCCACCACCTTTACCAAGTGAGCATATTTAGCAATGCCAATAATGGTATAAACTGACACTATATACCTCATGATCTAATTCAATGTCAATTGCACAATACCTTGCCAAAAATGCTTAACTTGAATCTTATCATGAAGCAACAGAAAAATCCAAAATTTGAGCACATTGTGGAGGACAACTAGTCCAGATTATCAAAAACTACGAACAACACAAAAAACAGTAGATAGATAACATATATTCATGAATACATGCATGAGTAAAATAAGGGGTGATTGTATTTTAAAAGAGAATGAAATAATATACATTTAATCATATCCCGGATTTTAAAAAGAGCTATGAAAGACATTTGAAGAACACTTGGGGGAATTTGAATATGGGCTACATGTGAGGCAGCTATTACATGTGTTAAAATTTTGGGATATGATGGTAGTGTAGTTACATAGGACAAGGTTTCTGCCTTTTAGAGATATATTCTAAAGTATTTAGGGTAGAAAGATTATAAATGTCTGAAAATTGTGTTTAAGTGGTTCAAAAAAATCCCATGTTTGTGTATGCATATAAATGTGCAGATAAAACGTGAAAAAATGTTAGCAATTGTGAATTTAGATGAGGGCTATAAATATATTCACTATAGTCTCCTTTCAGATTCTTAGGGTTGGAAGTTTTTCAAATAAAAATTTGGAGAGATGGAAGAAACCCCTACGTCTTTTAAAATGTACAAATTTCTTAAAATGTGGTACATGTACACTGTGGAATACTACACGGCCATAAAAAAGAATGAAAACATGTCTTTTGCAGCAACATGGATGCAGCTAGAAGCTACTATCCTAAGCAAACCAACATAGAAACAGAAAACCAAATACTGCGTGTTCTCACTTATAAATGGGAGCTAAACACTGGATAGGCATGAACATAAAGATGGCAACAATAGACAGTGGGGACAATAGATGGAAGAGGGAGGAAGGAGCAAGGGTTGAAAAGCTACCTATTGGGTACAATGTGCACTACCTAGGTGACAGATTCATTTGCACTCCAAACCTCAGCATCAAGCAATATCTCTTTGGAACAAACCTGCACATCTAACCCTGAAACTAACATAAAATGTGAAAAAATAAAAGATTACAGACTTTGGAATCAGACCAACCCACTTTCAAATTCTGTATGCCCCACTTAATAAACCTGTTTCTTTAGATTTAAAAAGGGTGAATAAATAAATGAATAATATTGGTATTACTCTGTGTGTATGTGTGTGTGTTTGTATTTTTTTTTTTTTTTGAGATAGGGTCTCACTTTATAGCCCAGGCTGGAGTGCATGCTGCAAACTTGGCTCACTGCAGCCTCAAACTTGTGAGCTTAAGCAGTCCTCCTACATCAACCTCCCAAGTAGCTGGGAATACAGGCGCAGGTGGCCACACCCAGCTAATTTTTATAATGTTTTTTAAATAGAGATGATCTCCAACTCCTGGCCTCAAGCAATCCTCCTGCCTCAGCCTCCCCAAAGTGCTGGGATTTCATGGGTGAGCCGTCACACCCAGCCCTAAAATTTATTTCTTAGAGGGTATCCTGAGCTATGGGACAGAAATCCTTAGTTTCCCTATCCTCTCCTCTGCCCTAACCATTACCAAAGGTTTTGACTTTGCTCCCTGTTTTTCTCCCCACTCCACGGGTAGATTTTCTTATAAGGAGAATTTTTTTGAGCATGTGATGCCGAACCAGAGGAAGGAAAAGAAGATGAGAAAGTATGTGGGCTGAGTTTGGAGAAGAGAATGCCAAGGAACTGAGGGAGAGGATGCTATGACTTGGGACGGGAAGGGTCTGATACAAATCATGCAGGAGACCAAATATCTGCTGAAAGGCAGCACTTTGTCACGACCATCACCTACCTTCTACCTGTTATAGAAACCTTACTCTTGTTCACCTCCACTGTCACCTTCTACTGCTTTGATAATCCACCACCAGCTGCCCTCAGTGAGAAGATGTCATTCACCCAGGGCCAAGGACCTGAGCAGGGGGCTCTGGACACAACCGCCTTCTGATTGACCACCTTCAGCTGCCATCTCAGATCAGGTCTAACTGTGCAAAGACCTGTCTCTGATTCTGTCTTCCAGCACCCCTGACCATACCCTCTCAGGCCTCAGTGGCAGAAGGCTTCTGTCCTTCTTCCTGCACTGCCTGCATCCTAGGCGGGGGAACAAAGACCGGTATAGCCTCCTCCACCACTGCCAAGCAGAGTGATTGCCTCAGGGATTTTTGCTTTCTGCTAATTTGCCTTTCGAAAATCCCCTCTTAATGTTCTGTTTTATAGAACAAGCAGGGTCTCCCAACTATCCTGCTTCTGTTGTTGTTGCTATTGTTTTGCCCTCTAATTAAATCTGATGACAAGGCAGGCACGTTTGAGCTGGAGGCAAACCAAGGCCACATGAAATTAGGGTAAGGTGTTCTACTTCTCGAAAGCAAGACTGTCAGCGCAAAGCCCAAAGTGGAGCAAAGAGAAAATCAATAGTTCTCAGCCAAACTCATTTTCTTTCCTTTCTTTTTTTCTTTTCTTATTTTTTTAATTATAATTTAAGTTCTGGGATACATGTACAGAAGGTGCAGGTTCGTTACATAGGTATGCACGTGCCATGGTGTTTGCTGCACCCATCAACCTGTCATCTATATTAGATATTTCTCCTAATGCTATTCCTCCCCTAGCCCCCAACCCCCGACAGGCCTAGGTGTGTGATGTTCCCCACCCTGTGTTCAAGTGTCCCCATTGTTCAACTCTCTGAATGAGAACATGCAGTATTTGGTTTTCTGTTCCTGTGTTAGTTTGCCAAGAATGATGGCTTCATCCATGTCCCTGCAAAGGACATGAACTCATCCTTTTGATGGCTGCATAGTATTTTGTGCAAGGCTTTTACACTGTTGGTGGGATTGTAAACTAGTTCAACTATTGTGGAAGACAGTATGGTGCTTCCTCAAGGATCTAGAACCAGAAATACCATTTTACCCACCAATCTCACTACTAGATGTATACCAAAGGGTTATAAATCATTCTTCTATCCAGACACATGCACACGCATGTTTATTGCAGCACTGTTCACAATAGCAAAGACTTGGAATCAACCCAAACGCCCATCAATGATAGACTGAATAACAAAAATGTGGCAAACTCATTTTCAAATGTGAATGGTGGTGTGATTAGCGAGGGAGGCACATGGTGGAAAGGTTTGCTCTTGAGCTGTTTTTGCCATCTTCCTGGCTGTTGTTTTATCATCTTGGCCTACCAGTCTAATTCACAATTTTAATGTCAGCCTTAATGCTAGATAATTATTCACTCAGAATAACAGCATTCACTCAAAATAACAGCATTTATTATTCACTCAGATAACATTTAAGGAGTCTCATATTGGCTCATCCTTTGGATAATTTTTGAGATCCTACTAATTACCTAGCAGTATGGTAAGCTTATACTCATGAGTGGCATGGGGGAATGAGTATTTAACAACTCACATCACAAATACATAGTTACCTGTACTGAGAAGTGTGCATTGCTAAGAATGATCTAATAGGAAGACTTACCTAGCCAGGATAGGGACAAAGAAAATATTGGTGAGGAAACAATGCTGAGCTGTTAAAAAACAGGTATTAAGAATGACTAGGAGCCTGGCAAAGTGTGACTGTACGTGTGTGCTGTATGTATGCTTAGCTGTGTGCAGGATGTGTGGAGGAGCGTGGTTGGGAAGAATAAAGTGTGTCCAATGCCAAGGGGAAAATGTAGGCACAGGCCCTGAAGACGGAGCCAAGGAAGGTCGTAGCTGCCTTAACTCTGGCAAAGTAGTTGAAAGTGCTGATTCACTCTATTAAAGGATAGTTTTAGACACTAGGAGATTGCAGTAGTATATGCTAAGTGATAGTAGCACTCTAGTATCTCGGAAGGTCAAAGAAATCTCAGTTTCCCCAGAAATATCTCCACGATGCAGTATCAGCCAGACTGGAAATTCCATTAGTATCCCATAAAATCTTTCTGCAGTATAATCTTTACATTCTTCTAGCCCTTTATTTTAAAGTGCAAAGAACAAGCTCCTCACACTGGTATTTTCTTTTCAGCAAAGATTTATTGAATGCTTACTATGAGCCAGGCAGAGTTCTAGTAATTGGGGTTATAGCAATGAACTCAACAAAAACATTCCCCTCCCTCAGGAGGCTCGTAGTTGATCATTCCCACTCTGTAAAGCCAGGACTGCCTGGAACTGCTTCTAAAATAGGGTGATCATTTCTCTTTAAAGTAATGGCTTTACCCTTTAATTCCACCAGTTGCTTTGATTAGGAATATAAAGTGGATTGGTTGGGGTGAGATGAAAAGGGAGCTTCACTGCTCTACATTTAAAACATTAGGATTTTCCCTGTCCAGTCTAACATCGATGGGCATTTGGGTTGGTTCCAGGTCTTTGCTATTGTAAACAGTGCTGCAATGAACATTCGTGTGCACGTGCCCTTATAGTAGAACGATTTATAATCCTTTGGATATATACCCAGTAATGGGATAGCAAGGGGAGAGATGCCAGATGTAGGTGATGGGGAGGAAGGCAGCAAATCACACTGCCACGTGTGTACCTATACAACAATCTTGCATGTTCTTCACATGTACCCCAAAACCTAAAATGCAGTAAAATAAATGGAAAAAAAAAGAAATGGTAAAAAAAAATTAGGATTTTGAGATTCCTGGGTAAACCCAAGAAAATAAATAAATGGAACTAGGTATCAGGTGAGGAGAAAGGAGAAAGAGAGCTGTGTGTACATGTATGTGCACAGACACACATTGTTGGGGATCAGGTCTTAGGAGAGAACGGAGAGGCTTTTGAGCCTGAGGGCAAGATAACCAATGAGAAAACGTAGATGATGGTATATTAGCCAAGGGGCTTTGACTACCTCAAATGTTCAATTTATGCAGAATTTATATTGTGGTTTGAGGACGATGGATAAATTCCATGTCTCTTCTTCAATGAAAAGAAAGCATAAGACAGAAATAAAAAGTGAGAAAGTGATGAACCCCCCCAAATTAAAACATTTTATTGTCACGTTTCATTTTAATTTGCCATGCTGTGATTTCAGCTCCTTCACCACCCCAAATCCCTTTGTGTTATATTACTTCAAGAAAAAAAAAAAATGTCTGGTCCAGATAATTTCACAAAAGGAAAAAAGAAAAATCTACAAGAAGTAAGATGAGAATGAGATATATAATTTACATGAAAACAATAAGAGGAAGACGTGAGAAGCAGAGCTACAAGAACCCGGTGAACACCAGGGGGTTGTTGATATTTCAGAGATTAGCAAAGATGTGCTGGGTTCTTTTTAAGGGCAGTGAGTGAATGTGGCTGAACTCTAAGAGATGCACATAAGGCAAAATAGTTTATTTAACAAAACGTTTTTATTTGTTACCCAAGAAAACACAGTCAATCACACACACACACACACACACACACACACACACACACACACACAAATACGGATGTGTGTGCTCTGGCTTTTCGGTTTGCCTCTGGGGTGCATTCTTTAATATTTTTTACCTCCTCAGCATGTCTGACAGTAGCCATATCCAGTTATTCAAGCCAGTTATTCAATTATTACTTTTCCATTTCTATGTGGGTCTCTATGAGTTAGGTTCCCTCTCTTTTCTAATGGAAATATTACAAAGTAGGTCATGTTTCCCCTCTTAACTAATAGGAAGATGACAAAGTAGTAAGCATGAACTATATCATGTCATGATGTAAGACAAAAAGACTGAAGAATTTCTCAATATTTATCCCCTACCTTTATTGTGACATATATAAATTATCCCTTGAGACTTAAATCGTTCACATTTTGTGGTCTGTGTTCCCCAGGGAAAAGTACATCAAGTCTGTTTTTGTCCTCAGATAAAGGAATGGTTGTAAACATGAAAATGCCTTGCATGGAAGGATTTTCCAAGAGTATCTGACATACTTTAGCACTTAATTTTTCTTACTAATTGGAAAAAAGGTGAATATAGTACTTTCCAACTCTTTAAGGCATAGAAATGCTTGTATTTGTCCAGACTCCATGGTAAAATAAAGAAGAAGACTGATATTTTCTGGCAGCTTAGGATCACTAAAATAACAACAGTGAACTTAGAAATGGCCAAGTTGCCAGGCATGGGGAGTTGTACTCCAGCGGCTTAGACATCCCCATTCATAAGTTTTCAACTGGTTATAATTTTTTTGATATATATATATATATATATTTATATACACACACACACTCAAATACACACACACACACATACACATGCACATATATGCATATGTACACATACACAAGTACATGTGGCATATATGTATGTAATATATATAGCATATAAAGTATTGGGTTCATGTATTTTTCACTTGATGTAAGACGACTTGCAAATGAGCCAAGCTCTAATTAACCTCAAAATGTTATATTCAAGAATAACACTCCTAGACACTCCTAGCTTTTAAAAATTTTGCAGTCTCTGCAAAATTTGAGACCCAAACGCTGCAGTCTCTGAGTTATACCATTTATCCTCAGGGAATATAGTGGTGCTAACAGTTAGGGACCCCATAGCCTTGAAGGGAATTGCCTCCCAAGAACGCCAACAGAAGCATGTATTACTTTATTTGAGTGGATACAGATGGTTTCTCAACTCAATATTAGAATCACCTAATCTTTTCTCGCCACTAGAGCAATGTCATCTAAGACACCCACTGTTCCTTAAAGCAAAGCTAGATCGTTTTATAGAAGCCACAATGAACAGGTCTCTAGGACTCTGCACTGAGCTGGGAAAATGGAAGCTGTGGTCCTGCAGAGTACACACAGGAGGTGTGGATGCCTGGGGTAGTTACAAATTTGACACAATTGCTTGGAAGAACAAAAGCAAAATGACACTTCTGGGGGTCATGTCTAGACAATGTTATGTCCTAGACAGATTTTACTTTTTACACGCAATAGAGATGTTGTAAATAAAATCATACCCAAGACACGAAGCACTGTTTTCATCTAGCTTTCTCTTATTAACTCCCTAACTATTACCAATTTTTCTTCCTCTACGGATCTACAAATTGTATAGCATGATTCATTTCAAAACACCATTTTCTATTTTCCTAACCTATAAAATAGTTTTATGATCCCTGTGGTTATTTTGCCCAGTTCACAATTTCAGGACTTAAGGCACTGATGTCTTATTGGAGAGTCCAGCCCATCATACAGTAGCTAAATGTTGCCTGGATCACATGCGGAGAGCCGTGGCTACAAATTCCCATGATCAGCCCCCTCCTGCCAACCATGACCTCTAGAGCTGAGTTGGCTTTTCTCCCCCTTAGGAATACTGCATGTCTACATGGTGTCTTATTTCAATTTAAAACAGTTCTCTGTTACACAGAATTTCTAACGGGTGAATGGCTACAGAGCAATTTGGTTATGTTTTATCTGCCCCAAAGCCATTTAGGTCTGTGGAGAGATTTAAATGCTCTGTCCTTCTACCATATACCCTCCACAGCTCTGCTCCCCAAAGGGCTCAAAAGGTTGTGCCCTTCTCAATGTGGGATTCCAATTATTTTAGATAGGTTCATTATCCCAGACAGAGGTATAGAAAGGGATTTCTTGAGGGCTTCCACTACTCAGAGTACCAGTGAGCACTTGCTGAATATTCTTTCACGCTAATAGACTATATCGACTTTAAATGTATGTGTCACTAGTTATACTCCAGGACACTTTTTAGAAATTGTGTTCAGAAATCAATCAGCTAAAGATTATCACATGGTTTCCACACAGCAATTATTGTTTGTACATGGACAACTTACTGATTACCTTATCCATTTAATAAAAGAGGCAATATGACTTTGTGGTTGACATTTTTCACATAAAGCCTCATTCCCCTCCTGGTACAAGATATTATACTTTTTTACTGCCTCGTTATTAGTTGGATAGGAGCATGTGTGTAGTTATGACCAATGGGCTGTGAGGGGAAGTGATGTAGGTTATTTCTGAAATAAAATACTTAATTGCCTATATGAGACACTTCTGCACTCCCTTTACCTGCCACATTGGCCATGTAGATTGTGCTGCCAGATGACACAACTATGGGATGGCAGAGCCTCCACTAGCCTGGATCACTGAGTCACCATGTGGAGGATAATTGCTTTGAAGGGCCACCTGGAGTTTGCATGAGTAAAAAATAAACCTGAGGTTAAACCATTAAGATTTTGAGCTTTTTCAATCACTGCAGGCTAATTTGTTCTTTCCTAACCAATAAAGCTTACTTCCATAATCAGGCATAATGCCATATTGCTCCAATTCTATTTACCACTTGTTTCAAAGTACTATCAAGTGTCCTTAAGGTGTAGTGTTTTCAACTGGTTTCTGTACACATACTGCCCAGTCTGTCACAAACAGCTACGTAAGGTTTCACCAGAGATACTATAAATGAAACTGTTATCTACAATCCAAGCTCCATGAATGCAAGGGGCTGAGGCAATTCAGGTGATGTGAACTTCACTTTGAACAATACTAGTCATCATCAAAAGTAACAGGTTTATGGGGACTACGGTAATCAAGTATTACTGTGATTACGTTGCATAAAATCTTGGTGGTTTACAGCAAAATTATAAATCTCTCACTGACTACAAAGTTAGCAGAGGGAATACTCTGCCTCATACCGTGTTTCAGATTCACATAAGAGGTGTTTCATTCCGGGCCCAGGGGCTACCCAGGGAATGGTTTTCTGATGGAGGGAAAGAGAAGTACAAGATGCCATGGCAAATCAAGCAAGCATATTTCCAGCCTCTGTTATGTGGCATGCCTGCTAACATATGATGGGTCAAAGTAAGCCACTCAGTGTGTAACTCTATTAAATAGAATAAGTAAGGAACAGTTAAAAAAAAAAAAAAAAAAGACCATTCTACCAAAAGAACCATATTGAAACTGGAAAAATGAAATAAAGATCCTTTTATTTCAAGTGATTATGAAACCTTAAATTATATTTCCCCGTTATCTTATTGAGGTTCATACTCAGTATTTCCTGATCCCGAAGCAGTTGTTCTTGTTTATTTATATATTAACCCATGTATTTGGTTATTATTTATGGATTGCTTCTCCTGTCTTGGCTACCTGGTAGCTATTCCTTATCTTACCTCTTAGTTTGACAAACAGTATTCTCATTTTACTCTAATTATTTTTGATAAATTGCAAAATTACAGGTAACTCCTGATTTAATCCATGGATTATCATAATATTGCTCCCCTAGACTGTGTAAAACACCATATACTGCCAACTCCATGCAGTTTGATTTTCCTAATTTGCAGTTGTTGTTTTTGTTGCTTAAACTGGTTTACCAATGAGTCATCTCTCCTTCTACTTCTTTGCATTTTTCACAAAGAAAAATTCAGGACTCCTTACTTTTTTATCAAAAATATTTCTGGCAGACTACCACAGTGAATGACCATATTAATACTTGTATTTCATCATTTTTATTTATCCCTGGGTACAGATCATGAAGGCATGTGCTTGGACATTCTAGGAAGTGACTAGGTAGAAGATAAAAGACAGTGATAGAACCATAAGCTGTCCTGGTAGAGTTTCAGCTAGTCAGGTTTTGAGCTAAGCATTGAAGTGTCATTTACACGGTTCTACCACAGTTGTGTTTGGGAGGAAGAGTTGAGGTGGAAAAACAATTTGATATTCAAAATGTGAGCTATTCTTGGAGCATATGTGCTATTAAATGAGTTATCTGATCCTAATTTAAAGAACATTTACCAAACACCTATGTGTTCAACACTGCTCTAAGTTCCGGGGATGTAGCAACATACAGATAAAATCCCAGCCCTTATGGAGCTAACATTTTAGTGGAATCCTGATGAATGGTTAATTTCCAAAATAGGACTCTTATTGATGAATCTTCAATGGCTGCTTCTACTGGTACAGACTTACGGCCAGATGGAAAAAATAGGATTTATTTCATTTAAAAAAATAGATATTAACAGGATAATCTCAGCAGGTTAAAATACCTTGAGCCATCCAGAAAGCTGATATTAAAGATTTAGAAATAGTAATAATGAGTGTGCTTTATTTTCCCAGTTCTCCTGATTGTAAAAATACAAATCTCTAGATTATTTCTCTAGAGGTGTTGATTCAATATGCCTTTGGTGGTCCTAGAACCACAATAATTAATAACAGATGGTTCAATGATTCTTACAATCAGAAGTGTTTGAGAAACACTGCAATAGGAGAAATGAAAGCATCTGTCCAGCCTCGGAATCTCATTTTCTTTAATCATCACAGCAACCTTGAATTATAGAGATTGTTGTCTTTCTTTTATAGACAACAAGAGTAGCATTTCCAAGATCATATAGTTGATGAGTGGCAGATTTAAAATTCGAAATCAAAGATGAAAGTTTGTCTCCAAGACTCATGCTCTATCACACCACACTTCCTTTTTGTTTGCTTATTGTTCATGATTGCCTTTTTTTATTCACTCATTCATTCTTTTTTTTCAAGAGACATTCGCTGCTATTTCTAGAGATACAAGAACAAGAGGAATGAAAATATGAGTAAACTCCAAGAAACTCAAAGTCTACATAGTATTGTATTTGATTCAAGTCCACAAAACATGTCAAGGAAACTGAAAGGAGAGAAATGTCAGTTACAGTCATCGAGAGCCTTCCTAGAGGTAGCATCTTAGACTGTGGGAAGGTGGAGCCAGAGGGTCAAGCATTCTAGGTGCAGGAAGAGCACAAAGAAAAGAACAGGAATAAAACACGGATTTCAGACAACTGCAGGACTTAAGAGAGGCTTCCACAGCCACATATTCATCTCAGAATATTTGAAAAATGTTTAAGATTGGTGGATTTCACATATATGTCTGTATTTCAGAATCTTTTTGAAATATTGGAAGATATAGAAGTACAGGGCCAGTTTTCCCCTCGAGCACAATCGGCTAAAGCTAAGTAATTGCTGCTCCCTTCACTAATTCTCTTGAGCTGATGTACACGTTCATATTATCTGCTTAGGTATTTTATGTATTTGAGCTCACTGCCCTCTGAGTAGAAGATGTGGAATAAGTGGCAACAAAGGAAAGTAGAAAGCTAGATTGGATCATTTGCAGAGTCATTCCCCAGAAAACCAGTAGATTAAAAAGCCAGCTGAAGATATTGAGCCTGTCTGCTGTTAGCTGCTTGAACAAGTTTTGAACACCTCCTTCTTAGGGTAGATGAAGCCAGGACGCAGTGACAGCCCTGGACAAGTTTGCTCCTGCTTAAAAATTTACTGTCTGCTAAACCTGCTGGGTAGATAGTTCTCTAGACAAAAAATGAGCATACAGGAGGAGTGTGGGGCTCTTGGCCAAACAGCCTTTTCTTAAGAAGTTAAACTAGTGGATGATTAGTGAAGCCCTGCTTCTCCATTATTACCTTGGGGCCTGTTCTGTGACTTAAATGTTAGCTTTATTTAGCCAGCCAGAGAGATGATAATGGCTCACTGAAGGGGGAAATCCATGAATTTCTAAGATTGGTTTGGCATTTTCTTAACCTAGAGATAAATGCTAGAACACATAGCAAGGGAAGAGAGAGGAAAAAGAGGGAGAGAGACTGAAAGCAAGCAAGAGAGAGAGAAATGCAAAAAGAAGAAATCAGCTAATGTTTACTAAGTACGATTATGTGCCAGATACCTTTCCTGGTGATCAGACAGGTGATCAGACATTACATATATATATAATATCTAGCATGTTCTCTAATATATATATATATATATATATATATATATATATATATAGAGAGAGAGAGAGAGAGAGAGAGAGAGACATTTTATATTACATATAATTTATATATATATAAAAATTATATAAAATGTCTAGCATGTTCTCTACCATTTGAAGACTGACTCTTGTTCTCAGAAAAGGGTAAAGGAATATTGAGTCAGTTCTGGGCAGCTGGTGTAGTGGCAAGAGCATGAGTTTTGGAGTCAGCTATTCCACACTGTAAACTCAGCTCTATTGTTTACAAGTTCTGCAGTACCTAGCAAATTTCTTGGAGCCTCACTTTCCTCTTTTATAAAATGGGAATCATAATACTTTTGATGATACCACAGAGTTTGTGTGAAGATGTAGTGAGGTTGTATTTTCAGATATATACTAGGAATTTTATAAATAAGAAATCATCTTCCTTCTTCAGCTTTCTTAGTGATATGGTCCAAGTCATTAGTAGTTCTGAGTAATTTTATTCAATGTGGAGAATAAGAGAGAAAATTCAGAAGTCTAGACTTCTAAACGAAAGCTAATAAAAAATAAATGTTCTCTTATCTCCTTATTTGGCTGTCTACAAATTATGTCTTCTGATGCATGCTGGATCCTCTGCTATTCCATGACTTCAGACACTGAACTTTGAGTCTTTGTCACATCAGCAGCGCCAAGTAATTCCATGCAGAAGTCTGACATTTACAGTTGAAAAAAATAAATTGATTAAAATTCAGCAGGCATGTAGTGTTCAGCATTTAAAGGTCGGGGAATCTAGGGAACTATCAACTGTAAGATAATTCAACATTTAACGCAGTTGGGGGCAACTAGGATGTGTTTCTTTCCTTCAACACCCCAGCATTTGACTGCTGGGAACATAATTGTGGCAAATTTAATTACAGCCTCAAGACGGGCCATCCATCTTTGCGGGGTTGGGGAGTTCCTTAGCAGTGGGGCTTCCCAAGAGTAAGAAAAGACCAATTTGACTTTCCATGGATTATGTCTTCACCTTTTTTAGGCAAGATATAATGTTTTTCTCTGCCTGAGTTCTCTGAAGCTGCTGTTCTTTTCCTCTTGATATTCTCAGGATGACGACAAGCCAGTGGTCATTAGCTTAAAGAGGGAGAAAGAGACACCCTGTAGACCAGGAAATTTGGAGCTTGACTGACTATGCTCCATACTTGACTATTAAGCTGGCATAGTGGATATCCTCCTGTTTATGGCACACAGCTAATGTTCTAGCATAGGATGAGCACATAGTAAGCCTGAAATGAATATTTGTTGACTTAATGAATTAAAAGACCGTATTCCAAATTTTGGTTCCTTTAGATCCTATCGGGTCTTGGTCAAGTTACTCACTCACTCTGGGCCTTAATTTTCACCTCAGTAAAATTGGGACAATAATTCCCGCTTCACAACTGTTAAGTTCTTTGTCAGCTGCCTGTTAACATTGTGTTTCCACCACCAGACAGTCAGCTGCTTTCACACAGGCACTGAAGTTTAAGGTCAGTACACGTCTCTACTCCCTACAGTGCCCAGCACAGTGCCCAGAAAAGGGTAGGTGTTCTACAGATATAAAATGAATTAGAATCTATGCCATGCAGCAGCCAGAGTACTGAAATAGAATGAAAGTAATCAAAGGTCTGCATCTCTATCCTATCACCAACGTGTGATATGACCTGTAGGTCTTAATTTGCTCATCAGTCTGATGAGGGATTAATGTTCAAAATTTCCAAGGTCCCACTGAGTTCTGATATGCTTTGATCCTTATTCCTGTATTATCAGAATTTTATTCATTAGAGCATATTTATTGAGTCACGGTAATGACTTGAATTTATAGAAAAGAGTTGTCTTCTGAAGACATGAAATGACTACAAGGTGATAAGACTGCTTTCTGCAAATATCTAAAGAGCATTATGATGGAACTGCTGATGACTTTTTCCCATTTTTACTAAGAGGTATGGGCTTTGGTTATTGTAGGCAAGGATGCAATTATACATAAGGAGAGATGTCTTGATTACTTCAGGGATAACATGATGCCTACGTTCAGTTTCCTCTACAGGTGAGAGCTAGAGTCCCCAATGAGCCAATCAAAGAATGAATCAACAAATATTTGCTAAGCCTGCTTGCTGCTCATTTTCCTCTTCATGACATTATACTCAAAGTATGAATCATGAACCACCTGCATTAGAATTACCTGGAGCTCTTGTTAAAAACATAAATCCTTAGATTCAACCCTCTGACTCTCAGAGGCTAATGTCTAGGATTTGCGTTTTAATAAGCTCTCCAAATGACATTTCTCTACCTCCTAAAGTTAAACAAACACTGTCCTTGAGTTTAATAGTCTTTAGCAATATTTTTCCCAACCTGGTGGCTATTAAACCAATAAGAATGGCAGATACCATTTGTTGAGCACCTACTGTAAGCCAAACATCTTACCTATATATTTACAGCAATTACACCCACCCTATGAGGTAGATATTGTTCTCACCTAAGAGAGGAATAAATAGATGCTGAGTGACAAAGTGACACAGCCAGAAAGTGGCAAGATCAAGGCCTGAACCCAGGTTTCCTGACTCTCAGTCCACCATTCCACAGCTTCTTTCTTGAAATCCTGGCTTCTGGAAAGGGCATTATGTCAGAATGATGGTCTTCAGCCATGACCTTGCTTGCTTCTGCAGAAGGAGAAGAGGTGAAGAAGGCAACAAAGATGCAGGCTCATATTCAGCTTGGTTTGTTAGATTTGACTTCCAGAAAGGAGTCTGAGCAAGAGATGGATCTCTAACTCCCTACAGAGATCCTAAAGTATGATTTTTCATAATACATATTTTCCACATTTCTTTCAAGAGTATGTGGGATTTGGCATGTGATCATATGATCTTACTATGACCCCCCCCCCACTACAGCTTACTCAAAGCAGGATAAGCTGATGACTGCTATCACAGATCTCAGTACACATGAAGGACTCCAGGGACCGGCTTTCAGATGGCTCCCATTTGCATTGCTCCTTATAGTTGAAAAAAAAGAAAATTTCTCTGGACTCTCAGCTTCTGGAGGTCAGCAAAGACCATGGAGTACTGCCCCTCCTGGCTTTGGACAAGAAAATATAATAGATAATTTAGCTAGCAGAGCTGACACTTTCACAGTGAAATTATCAAATAACCATTTATGTCTATTATCAATCATTACCTGACAGCTGCATCAGAAATGGAAGGCAAAATTGAGACAGATGAAGTAGACCAGTGGTGTGAAATGCAGGTGATTTAAGGAGACCCTTCCTTACTCTTTCCTCAGCATGCTGTAGATAGTCGGGTTACAGATTCAGATGTTTAATGTTTCCAACTTGATTTTTCTTGGTGAAATGTCATCTGGACTAGTT
Source organism: Sapajus apella (assembly GCF_009761245.1). Classification (NCBI taxonomy): domain Eukaryota; kingdom Metazoa; phylum Chordata; class Mammalia; order Primates; family Cebidae; genus Sapajus; species Sapajus apella. Next base: position 2,814,631 of record NW_022437016.1, on the reverse strand, counting down.
TAGGAAAAGCATTGCAGAGACAGGGAAATGGTTAGAATTCACCTCTCACTGTTGTTTATTCATTCAACTGAAATTTATTGTCAGGTTGCTGGGTGCTGCAGAAATGACTAACAGTCCCATTTTGAAAGAGCTCATAGTCTTGTAAGGAAGGAAAACAAATCTACTGCTGATACTGAATTCTTAATACTAGAAGAGATTACAGGGCAGGATTTTATATATATATAATTAAGGTCCTAAGTATTAGGCAAAGAGCATGTTCATCAAATTGCCCGTGTGCACTTGGGCAAGTCACTTAACCTCTCTGGATCCCAGTTTTCTTATCTCAAATATAAGGGAATAAGCTTAGGTAATCTTAACGGTCCTTTCTTGTTCTAACAGTCTATGATTCTACCTCTATTTTTATAAATGTATAAGCTACTGAACTTAGATGTATGAATTGTCCAAAAATACCAAATCTATTCAAATACATTTCCCCACTCCTTAGAAAACTTGAAATCTGCCATAGAATCTAAGACTCCTTGGAGTACCTGAACTACCTATATCAATTTATAGTTGAAGACACTTAAGTCTAGAGAGGCAAAAGAACACGTCTAACGTCATATGTGAGTTTGGGACTGGTGAGTTAGAAGACAAGCTTCTGGATTCCTAGTCACAAAAGAAGCTGATCCAATGCATTTCCTTCCCAATCTTGCTGCTTTTATGTCCAGGACTGGGTGTTTTGTATAACTCTTTTTAGATACAAAATCACTTTATTAGTTTTGGAACGTAAAATGTGTTATGCATGCCCAAGATTGCTTTTAGAACCAACATGTTTAATAATATAAAAGATGCAGGAAAAATAGAAAGGATGCTTTTTTTTTTTGAATGCCAAAGATATAAACAGAAAACAGGTATCTCATCACCATGTTCCTGTACTTCTTTCCTTCACATCTGCAATTTGTTCTCCAACTAAGAACTTCCAGAGATGAGGGTGCAGATGTGGAGGCAGTCATGGAAATATCTGCATTTAAGAAATACTGACGTTGACATTGATGGAGTTATTACAGTAAAGTTCACTAGTTTGATACATAATTTTTTATACATTTTGTACTGAAAAATATCAGTCTTAAACAATGAAGGAAATGTATTGCATCAAACGTGTAAAATGATGACAGGTAATACAAGCTTCAGGTAAGGATTGATCTAGTAGAACAACAGTGTCACCAAGAAAACCACTTGGTATTTTTCTATATCCTCTTTCTACTTCAGCATGAGTTTCATTCTCAGGTTGGTTTCCTGTAGTCATAAAGTGGTTTACAGCAATAATCGGGGCTATCTACCTCCTAAAACATATCCAATGAGAGACAAGCCGTTTCTTTATTCCAACTTATTCTCAGAGTTCTAAGTCTGACCCTCATTGAACCACCTTAGATCACTTATTAGTCCCTAAACCATTAACTATTAAAGTCATAACACTATCTTTGTTGAATTACTGAAATCTCACCAGCTCCTTGAGCTGGGGGACAATTTGATTTCTTTTCAAACTGCACGGATACTACACAGTGAGTAAGAGGAAAAGTGGATGTTGGAGAAACATTACAAGGTACACCACAATGCTGAGGATAAAGGTGATGGTAATTGTGGAACAGTTGATGAAGATATTAAAGTGGTGAAGAAGAGTAAAGATGGTGACAGTAACTATGCTGATGAAGGTGGCAAAGCCACGGAGCTAATAGAGGTGATGATGATAATGATGGTGGCAATGGTCAAGAGGTAGTAAAAATGAAGCTGATGAAAGGAATGAGGTTAATAATAATGAGAAAAAAAGCAGTAGGCCAACATTCAATTATCAGAAGCTCAGTGAATCTGAATGTATTTCCCATGCACCCTTCTTAAACAAATTGCCCCTGGCCACAGCTCTTGTTAACCCTTCATATAATGTGATTGTATCCCCTTTTCCTAGTGCCAAGTGACTGGATCAAGCATTGACACTTGATTTAAGGAAACCAAGTCATAATTTGGGCTATCCTAAATGAATTGGACATTTCTATCAAGCATTTTCACTAAGACACAAGTTATAGTCAGATGATGCTTGGCTCTTGAAAAGGCAAATCTGATGTCCCTTATTGTTGTAGATTCTATTGTGTTTCCAATTATTTGTTTCCTCCTCACCTTTACCATACTTCTCTGCCCCGTTGCCTTGAGGCTTTGTCATACAACATCACATGACAAATAGGATGTGAGTAATCACATGCTCCCACATGGACAGAAGCTTTCAATTTGAATGTACATCTCGGCTGGATCCTCTTGTACTAGGTTACCTCCATGAGAACAGTACATTTTAGATAGTGGCTTTTCATTCAGCCTGGGCTCCAGAATGAGAAGACACATGGAACCCAGCTAAGTCTAACAAAGCTGAAGTTGAGCCACAACCCTCAAGAAATGTGAGTGAGACTTAAACACATTTGGATAAAGTTTTGGAGTTGTTTGTTTTATAGCATACCCTGGATAAAAGCTAACTGATACATTTATAATTGGGCCTGGAGTTATAAATGCAACATGCGAAGCCAATGCAAACTACAGTTATTAGGAAAAAGTGAACCTATAAGAAATCAAAAGAAGTTGCTCTGTGGAAAAATTAAACAATGTCTCAGCATTTCTCTCCAGCTTAGAAAAGCTGGAAGAGTAGAGTTGAGTCTCAACTATCATGACGACAAGATGAACACAATGCCAGATGTAACAGTCCCAGTGTCTGACCAGAGCTCAAACCTTTTATCTCATAGCAACCTCACCCTCAGATCTGTCATTAGAGCAGAGGCAGCTCCACGTTGGACCAAGGTGCTCACATTGTAAGTGAAAGGCTGATCACTCAGTGCTTTATTTTCTAAGGCCAGGCAAAGGAGAAGACATCTCACACAAATGGCTCAACTCTTTTGTGTTACTGATAACAATACATTTAATAAATCATATTTAATAAGGCAAATATTATTTAGCCTGGATCCTATTTCCTAACACAAAGTTATCCTTTTTTGGGAGTTAGGAGTAGGGTCTCACTCTATCTCTCAGGCTAGAATGCAGCAGTTTCATAATAACTCACTCCAGCCTCAGACTCCTGGGCTCAAGAGATCCTTCCACCTCAGCCTCCCAAGTAGCTAGGACTACAGGCATGCACCACCATGCCTGGCTAATTTATTTTATTGTTTGTAGAGACAGGGTCTCATTATGTTGCCCAGGCTGTTCTTGAACTCCTAGCCTCAAGCAATTCTTCTGCTTCAGCCTCCTAAAACACTAAAATTTCAGGCATGTACCACTGCACCTGGCCACAGAATTATCTTTTGGCTTAATTACGGTTTTTTAAAACACAGATATGCAGTGAACAGTGTCATTTTCTCTATTTTCTACAAGAGAGAGTATCTGAAACCAAAGATTTATATAAATAATTTAAAGCCTGACTTACTTTTTTAAAATATCATATAAATATTGGATAACCACAAGCAATATTTTAAGAGATTATTTCTATAACAGAAATTTAAGAGATTATTTCTGTAAAATCTCCATTTCTTCATCTATAAAAAAGAAATAAGAATATCTTTGTCTTAGGAATCTGTGACTACTTTATAAGAGAAAGTATGCAGAATGCCTGACAAATACTGAAGACTCTATAATGACAATTGTTATTAATACTGAGGGGAAAGATGAGGTGGAATATTTGTAAGAAACAAAAGTGGGAAGAACTCCTGAATCAAATAACAAATACAGAGACCCGTGCAGAGCTGTTTGGGAGAAGGGAGAGAACAAGTTATGCAAACAGCCAACTTAGCCAAAGCTAACACAAAAAGCAGCTCAGAGTGAATTCCAGCTGTTTTCTGCCTGCACCTGCTATTTATTTTTCAGCTTTATCAATTGAGGCCAAATTGTAGTTTTTAACAACAACAACAAAAAAAACAACTCAGAACTTATGTTCCTTATGGAGAGAAGAGAGAATTGGGGGAGAGAATAAATGGGGAAGGGAAAAGAATAAGGCAATAATAGCTAACATTTATTGAGTTCTTACTAGTCACTTTTTAAGTTCTTTGTATAAATTAATACATTTACTATTCACCATGGCTCTATAAGGATAGTTCTTACTCTTATCTCTACTTTATAGGTAAGGACTGAAGTGTGGAGAGGCTGAATGATTTACCCACGATCTAACAGCTGGGAAGAGAAAGACCCAGCATTTAACCTAGTCAGTCTCATTCCAAAGAATGACTCTGTCAGTCGTTACGATATATAACATCAAAGGAAAAAAAGGAACATCATTTCCCAGTTATGGGTGGATTTGTGTGTGTAGAATAGAAAGAGGTCTGATTTGGAAGCAACACAGTTTGTGAAGCATTCTTCTTTACTTGCAGATGCCATTTGGTTTATGACATTTGGGGGTTCATTAAATCTCTTTGAACCTGTTTCCTCATTTGTAAATCCTACATTTTCTAATTTCTGTGTGGATCAAATAATAATAGGATAACGCTAATTTGACTGTTGTAAAAATTAAATTATACACTGTAGATAAAGTGATTAGTGCATGGTAGCTGATCAATAAATGATAGCTATTATTGTGATAATTATATGTAATTATTAAATTAGTTCAGGAGAAAGAATCAAGAAAATCTCCATGAAAGAAGTAATATTTTCCTGGTGTGGTGGCTCACACCTGTAATCCCAGCACTTTGGGAGTCCAAGGCAGGCAGATCAAGAGGTCAGGAGTTCAAGATTAGCCTGACGAACATGGTAAAACTTTGTCTCTGCTGAAAATACAAAAATTAGCTGTGCATGGTAGCAAATGCCTGTATTCCCAGCTACTCAGGAAGCTGAGGCTGGAGAATAACTTAAACCAAGGTGGTGGAAGTTGCAGTAAGCCTGGATCATGCCACTGCATTCAAGCCTGGGCGACAGAGTAAGACTCCGTCTCAAAAAAAGAAAAAAAAAAAAAAAGAAGTAATATTTCAGCAGCTTCTTGTGGATGGGAAAGATTGTCATAAGTGTAAATAATATGGACTGCATGTTCTAAAGAAGGAAAAAAATATGAGCAAGGCTTGGAGGAGCCAGAACCCAAAACTGATGTTCTGACTCTGCTATTTCAAGAAGCAGGGAAAACATGACCCAGATTAGAAATGAAATGCTCTAAAAACTGTTGAAAGGAAATCCTTAGGAGCTCAGTGTGGCAGACTCCCCATCATCTAGAAACTTCTACTAAATGGAAAGATAGTACCAAGGGATGTCAACACTGGAGTTGTCACAACAGCAAGATACAAAGACACTCAAGATCTACGTCTGCAGCATTGTCAACAAGAGGCCACAGGAGATCCTCTCCATATAGAAATATTTTAACTTCTTTATTTGCTCTCTGCTGAAGATTTTGTAAAAGGCACTGACCAGTGCCATTGAGGTTTCGGACTCAGATCCTAGGATTTTATTATTAAAATTAGGTCCAGATAAGAATGAGGCTCTTCAGGTATATCTTCTTGTATATTGCTCCTTTTTGTCCAAAAACCTGTGACCCAAAAATGTAATATCTTCCTCCATCAACTCAAATACAATGGTGGAATGAAGACCAGAAAACCACAAAAGACAATGTCACTTAAAAGGGTGAGAAATGGGAGTGCCATTGCTGCCATGATTCTGGATTAATATTGTCAGGTTCCTGTTAATTTAGGGAGAGAGAATGTTCTAATGAAAGAAACATTACCTGTCCCTAAATTAGGAAGGATCTGAGTAGTTCCACAGTTCATTCTACTCTTCAGTTCTTGACTGTGTCCTTGGGCCTCTTGACTTCACTCTCTGAGATATTTGACTATTTCATAACAAATAACCCTTGTTTACAATGAGGAAAAATACTTAGCCTATTTCCTGTCTATAGTACGTTGAAGTCTTAGAGAAGTTTTAGGAACCTAAAATATCTCAATGCCTTTTACTTCAAGCTGATGGTCCATTATCTAGACAACTCTCTTAAAAGCTTTATGGACTTTCTATATATCAAATTATAGTACAGTTCATTTGACAGCTAGTTGTTTTTTAGCATTTCCCTTTACTTTAGCCCTGTTTTGTGTGCTATACTGTTGTTGAGAACTTGCCCTCAAGATACTGAGAAACTCTTTGTCTGACTAAGCAGGCCATACTTAGCAACAAATCACTTTTTTTTTTTTTTGAGATGGGGTCTCGCTCTGTCACCAGGCTGGAGTGCTGTGGCACCATCTCAGCTCATTGCAACTTCCAGTTCCCTGGTTCAAGCAATTCTCCTGCCTCAGCCTCCTGAGTAGCTGAGATTACAGGCACGTACCACCACACCCAGCTAATTTTTGTATTTTTAGCAGAGACGGGTTTCACCATGTTGGCCAGGATGGTCTCAATCTCCTGACCTCAAGTGATCCACCCGCTTCAGCCTCCCAGAGTGCTGCCATTACAGGCATGAGCCACCACACCAAATCACTTCTTATTTTATAAATTGTTTACACTTTTTACTAAGTCCAGATTTTTGCCAAAAATAAATTTTCTTACTCATAATTTTCAAGTATTATTTTTATGTAAAATGAGAATGGTTTAGCAAATTGTTACGTATCTTTAAAACATTTTGGTCTATACATCATAGTTTTGATTCTTTTCTGTACATTTTGACTGTAAAAATATTCCAATCCGATATTAGCCAAAAATAATATTTGACTATAATTCCTTCTTGACTATATGTTATTCCCTCACTTAACCCCACAATTACATTCATAAAATAAGATTATAATTTCCATTTCACAGTTTGAAAAACAAAGGCTCAAAGAGATTAATTTACATTACAAAATTATACCAATATTAGCATAACTGGCATTTAAACTTCAATTTGTGTGTCTTCAAAGCTAGAAAATTGACCATTTTACTCCACTGTGTTTCATCATTGTAATCTCCCCCTCTGGCTTTACACTTTACAGTTTACCAAGTATGATCTCATTTGATCTCATTTAATCCAATCCTGAGAGACTGGAAGGCTAACTAAAATGTAAAACTCTCTTCTCTTATCCTCACCAACAAAATAAAAATAAATCACCTCAAAACAACTTCCCTTCTGCTCTATGGCTAAAAAGAAAAACAAGAAAAAGAAAAATGTTTTTGTTTAACCCTTTTCAACCAACTGACCTGGAGTTCCTGATCAAGAGCAAGTACAAGATCTTAGCAACTGTTAATGTCTTTTCTCATTTATCTTTCCTTTCACTGAGTTTGATGCAACAGGAGAGGTGTGTCTGTAGTTGCAGAGAGATGTCAGCCTGGACTTTATTTCTGCAAACTGTGAATGCTAGCCTTATGGGCTCAGTCATAAAATAACTCACATACAGAGAGTGGTGGTTGGCTGATGCCTAGAGCTCAGATGGATCTAGACTCAAAAGCCAACAGAAGCAGTCTTACGCTACCATATCTTAACTTTTACTCAACAGTATAAAAAACTGAATTTAAACGTCTGTGCATTTGTTGATCATTTCACATTTTTACCTACCACCCAGTGGCACTGCGTGCCAGCCAACCATTCAGAGTGGGCAGCCTTGCCATGATCCCTAAATAACACAGTTTGTTTCTACAAGTGATTGTCTTTTGACCTTCCTGTCTCATAATTGTAAACTGAAAATGGCAAAATGCAAGCGCTGCTATGTGTAGCAAAAGCAGAGATAGAATAAGCTTAATACAATCAAGGAAAAGATGGAAATCACTCCAGCATAATGTTTCAGTATGTGTGTGGACTGGAATGCATGCTGCTTTAAATTTGCATTGCATCACATACTAGCTGGTTGATCTTAGGCAAACTGCTTTTTCCTCTTCTGTTTAATGGGGATTGAAATAATTAATTTCTCCTATGTTGTGTGAGGATTAAATTACATAACTATGAAAGGGGTTATTTAAAGAATTTGTGAGGCAATTGTTCTCAAAAAGGGGTTCCTTTTTCAGAACCACCAGCACCTTCACTTCTTCAAAATGCAAATTATCCCGCCCAACTCCCGACCTACTGAATCAGAAACTAAATGTGAGCCCAGCAATTTGTGTGTGATCAAGCCGTCCAGGTGATTCTGATGCAGCCTAAATTTGATAACTGCTACTGCAAATTATGTTGGTGAAGAGCAGGCTCAGAAGTTAAGTGATCTAGGCTTCAGTCTCTATTCTGCCTTTTACTAATTGCATAATTTGGGGTGAATTATATAACCTGCTAATGACTTGGATTTTTTTATCTGCAAAATTAGAATGATGTGTTTATTCTGGATCTGTAATGAGAATTTTTAAAGAACATATCTGTCATATACCAGGCCCTCAATAAATGGTAGTTGGTTGTATTTAGGTTCTGATTATTGTTTTATTGCTTCTGGCTTTCTCTGGATTTAATCCAATTGGTTTTATAATTAATTGTGAAAGGAAATCAAAATGAAAAAGTACAGATGAAGTATACATGCTCCTAGACTTATAGTGGAATATGTTCTGATACATCCATCATGATTTGAAAATTTTGTAAGTGGAAAAAATTGCATTTAATATATCTAACCTACTGAACATCATAGCTTAGCCTAGCCTACCTTAAATGTGCTCAGAACACCGACATTAGCCTACAGAGGGCTAAGATCATCTGGCAATACAGTACACTACAGAATGTTAGTTGTTAACTCTCATAATCACCTGGCTGACTGGGAGCTGGGGCTCACTGCATCCGCCCAGCATCGCAAGAGAGTGTCCCACTACATATTACTAGCCTAGGGAAGAAAAACCAAACTTCAAAATTGTCAGTTTCTACTGAATGTTTATCAGTTTCTACTAAATATGTGTCACTTCTACACTATTGAAACGTTGACAAACCTTAAGTAGAACCAATGTAAGTCGAGGACCATCTGCGTTAAAATATATTGTAGAAGATTTATTTTCTAAAAGAAGCAGCAAAGTTAATTTTATTCTGGTTGTTTTTTTTTTTTTTTTTTTTTTTTTTTTTTTAGTGTCTAGGAAAGAACCTTCCCTAACAACACAGGAGTCTGTAGTTTGAGATCCGTTCATTTGAGCATCATACATTTTTTAAGGGATTTATCATTTCAAAATATATTTTCCTAGCAAAGCATCACTGGCTCAAGGCTGGATCCTCTCACCAGGGACTTCCTGGTCTGCAAGAAAATAGAAGATGGACAGAGAAAGAAGGAGGATGTCCAGGGCCCGTCAGTCAGACCCCTGAAGGCAAGTCCCCCTGTAGTGCAGGGCTGACATTTGCCTTGGCCAGAGGCCCATTCCAAGAGTACCACTGGGACAGAAGAAGCTCAACACCCCACCTCTAAGGTACAACCTAAGCAGGTGTGACCAGCAGGCTCCCTGATGGGCTCTGCTCATGGGGCCAGCAGGCAGGCATAGCAAAAAAAGCCAAAAACAGAGGAAGCTGGGAAGAGAAAGCAACTGTGGGCAGAACCACAGAGAGCCATGGAGACTCTTGGCTGTGCTGGGCCAGGAGAGAACAGAGAAAACTCTCCCCCTCTGAAGGAAGAGGAAAAGAGAACAATGGAGGTAACCCATGCTCTTTGTCCTTTTTCTGCCACTAATTCATGATGAGATCATGGACAAGTCTCTGGACTCTGACTTTCCACATCTGAAAAATAAATAGAGAGCTGCTATGAAAATCCAAGGTCTTAATGATATTTATGTAAGAAAAAAACTACCCGGGATGGGTATAATTTCTAAGAGATCCTTTTAACTATAGTGTCAACTCTTTGCCAGCCCCCGTAATCACCCCCATTGGCAATATCAGTGCACATCTCCCTATGTACTATTGCTGTTGGCATGGCAACGCTGGCATCTCCACATGGCCAAGCCAAGCCTTCTCTCCACATGGCTGGGTTCTTGGATGGCAGTGTTTTTCCTCCTGTCTCCCACGTTTGTCCTGACAACACTCATTGTCACAGATGCTCCAGATATACCTTTACCCAGAGGATTTACGGGCAATTCTGATTTCCTAATATTTCCTAACTTGCTAACCTATGGGAAAAAAAGATGCCCTCATTTTTCCCCTAATTCCCTTCTTCTGCATTTTTTTTCCTTTCCCTTTTCCACTATCTTGCATTTCTTCTAAGCCTGAGTTTTGAAGAGAATAGACATGATTTTGGGTCAGAGATAAACATCCTAATGTCACATAAGTTCTCTAAACCTGTTTCCCTATCTATAAAACCAGGATAGTGGCATATACCTGGTGTCATCATCAGGAAATGTAAAATGAAAATGCACAAAAAGTGCTTAGTACAGGCCTGTCCCTAGCAAACACTCAAAAATGAGCATCAATCACCACCATCATCTTCATCATCATGAGCTTATGGCAGTTACCTCTAGATTCATTTATGTCAAGTTTGTATCCCTACAAGATGGCAATCTCCCTGAGGGTAGGTCTTCTGGTTTGTTTTTACCACTGGTTCTTAAACCAGTGGCTAGTACACAACAGAACAGACTCAAGAAATATTTTTGAAATGGATTTTGGAAAGCAGAAACTGGATAAACACTTTTTAAGTATGATGTGAATGTGTGTGTGAGCATGTGTATGTTTGTGTGTACATGTATGAATGTGTACATTTATGCTTCTCTGTGTGTATGTTTCTCTATGCGTGTCTGTGTGTACGAGTGAATGTTTATGTTTCTTTGTGTGTGCATGTATGAGTGTGCATATGTATATTTATCTGTGTGTGTACATATGAGTGTGTATATGTATGTTTTTCTGTGGTTGTGTTTGTGTGTACATATATAAGTGGATATGAATAGGTAAGTGTGTTTCTGTATGTGTGTGTGTATATTTGTGAATGTGTTTATATATGTTTGGGTGTGCGTGTGCATGTATGAATGAGTGAATGTGAATGTTTTTCTGTGTGTTTTTGTGTGCATGTGTGAGTTAGCATGATGTGTTTCTGTGTGTGTGTATGAGTGTGTAGATGTGTTTCTGCACATGTGAGTGTAAAAATGAGTGTGTGTGAGTATGCTTCTGTGTGTGTGTGTGTGTGTGTGTGTGTGTTGCAGTCCTGAAAAGGCAAGTTCTCTCCTCTACTGCACACGTAGCTTTGCCTCACTGTCAGAGCCTAATCAACTGGAATGGCTCAACGAAGATTTTTAGTGCCACTGTTTTAGTACCTCCCCAAGCCACCCAGCCTGCCTGTCCCCTTATCCAGGAAGCCACTGTATCAGAGCTGGGGCATTTGCTACTTTTCCTTATTAATTAGTCTAAAAGACAGTGGCTAAAAATAGAGAATAATAAATTATCAGTTTATCCATAATTAATATTTCCAAAAAGAATGGTGAATGAAGGCCCTTTATATGCTATTCATTTATTTTATTATTATTATTGTTTTAAGGCAGAATCTCACTCCATCATCCATGCTGCAGTGTAGTGGCATGAACATGGCTCACTGCAGCCTCAATCTCCTAGTCTTAAGCAATTCTCCCTCATTATCCTCCCAGGTGCCTGGGACCACAGGTATGTGCCACCATGCCTGGCTATTTTTTTTTTATTTTTTGTAAAGACAGAGTCTTGCTTTGTTGCCCAAGCTGATATCAATCTCCTGGCCTCAAGCCATTCTCCTGCTTCAGCCTCCCAAAATATCGGGATGACAGGCAAGAGCCACCATGCCTGGCTTATATAGTACCTAAAATTCCAAAATACAGCATTTCAAAAAGTAGGCACCTATGGCTGCTAATTTTGCCTCAGCTATATAAGTGCCCTATTAAATAACATCTACAGTACTTAGAATGCATTGTGTACTGTACTATATATTATGCTTAAACAGAAAAAAACTGTAAGTCTTTGTTGGCAAGGGAAGGAGTGGGGATCAGGAAAAATATATAAAAATTATGATACAATATGGTAAATGTGACAGTGAAGAAAGCACAGGGGACTATAAGACGTACCTCCTTCAGTTGGATGAAGTCAAGGCAGTCTTTCCAGAGGAAATGACATCTGAGCTAGGTTTTTCAGGAGAGTTAGAGTTAACCTGAAGAAAGACAGGCAGGTGTAAATGCACAGATGATGAGAACGTGATGCTTGCTGGGAAACCCAGGTCGTTCAATGAGAGTGCTGACAATGACATTAATAGTAATAATAGAACTAGAAGTACACTGGCTAACACCTCTATAGTATTTATCACATACCAGACCCTATTCTAAGCATTCTCTCTCACACATAGTAACTCATAGGATGACTAGAACTTAGGGCTCCTTAATCTGAAAGGAGTTGGGAGAGCCAAGGCTTCAGACATAGAGGAGCTGAGAGCTCAACGGTTTAGTGAGTAGGCCGGGGATGTCAGGGTTTGACTATAAAATGACAGAGAGTCATAGAAGAGCATGATTTGATCTTGATCAAGTATACATTTTAGAATGGTCATTCTCACTGCATGGTGGCAGACAGATAGGAATAGGGTTCAGATTGGAGGCTGGGAGAGCAGTGGACAAGCTGCTGGAGCCATCCAGGTGAGAGACGTGAGCACCTGACTCAGCAGAAAGGTTGGGAAAGGAGGGGAATAAAAGTATTTGAAATTACACATATATTACATATTACACAAGTGTGTGCATGTATTAGTCCATTTTCATGCTGCTGATAAAGACATACCCAAGACTGGGTAATTGACAAAAGAAAGAGGTTTTATTGGACTTACATTTCCAGGTGGCTAGGGAAGCCTCACAATCTTGGCAGAAGACGAGGGGCAAGTCGCATCTTACATGGATGGCAGCAGGCAGAGAGAGAGAGTTTTTACAGGGGAATTTGTTTTGTTTTGTTTTGTTTTGTTTTGTTTTTAAACCATCAGATCTCATGATACTTATTCAGTATCATGAGAACAGCACTGAAAGACTTGCCCCCATGATTCAATTGCCTCAAACTGGTTTCCTTCTACCACAGCATGTGGGAATTCAAGATGAGATTTGGTTGAGGTAGGACACAGTGAAACCATATTTCTGTCTCTCTCTCTCTCTCTCAATCTCTCTCTCTGTCTCTCTCTCTCTGTGTGTGTGTGTGTGTGTGTGTGTGTGTGTGTGTGTCAGAGAGAGAGAGAATTTACATGGGACCCCACAGCTGGGTAATTCAAATCTGTCTCTCTGAGTCTGCCATTGTTAATGCCTCCTCTACATCACAGTGTCCCTCAGCTGTCAGAAGATTTGCTGTGTCACTGAGCCCTCCCTCTGGGCTTCATCCCTTAATAGCTGGGTATCTCCTGCATCAACTTATTTCTCCAAGTCTTAGTTCCTTCACATGTTAATGGTAGTAACAAGACCTGCTCTGCAGTGTGTGTCAGTTCACTTTTGTACTTTACAAATATTAAACTGTGGCATAAATATGAGGGCTTTATTACGAAGACACAGAAGAGGAGGTTGGGGATGAGGATAAGGATGATGATTATACCTTTTGGGAAACCTTTTCTTTTTCATTTCACAGACCAAGCTCTACTTGTTCACTTAATTCCTCTTCGTTCCTAGCCCTGACCTCCTTTCCCCTTCCAGAAAGAATTAGATTATCTCTCTTTCCTTGTCCTGTTAAAATTGTGCTAATGTCTTAGTCCCTACATCCAACAGCTAACAGTCCTTAAAGATTAATTCTTGATACATGATTATTGATATCTGGTTCAAGACCTAAACTCCCTTAATGTTCAGGGACTATGGGCACAATTTTACACACATATACCCTTATGTTCGGACTTGAAGACCAGAGTATTTCTGTTGCTACATTATTTAATTATTTGGCACAGAAGTGTCCAGCTATAAGGAATCACTGCTTGTAACATATAATTTGCCTTCCAAACAAGCTCATTTGGGTTTTGACATTTGACAGAGAAAGGTCTGGGAAAACGAGCTGTTCAGAGCAGCGTCTGACACTGCCTGAACTTTGGTAGGTTGATTTTTACAATCTCAGATTATCAAAGGTTATACTCATTTAAATTCTCCCCTTACTAACAAAGAAAGAAAACAAAATGCCACAAGCTGCCTTAACCTGCTGTCCTCAACTACATGCACTAGTGGGGACTCTCAGAAAATTCTTAAGGTCTGCAGAAGGTGTTGTGAAGTTGGCAAAGTTAATAGTTATTCTATCGTATCTCTGTGCACACTTTCTATATCTTTCTTCTTTTGGGAAATCCAGAGATCTCCTGCTGTATTTCAATTTGTTTCATATAAAGTTTCTTTTCCATCAATATTCATCCCGCCCTCCATTCCTTCCTTCTCCAAATATCCATTTGATTGCTAGATGCCAGGTACATACAGAGCTGGGTGCTGGGTACACAAAGCTGAATGTGTGTTTGTTATCCGGGCTTCTGTTTCCATTACAAACCTAACTGGTTCTGTTTGCCCACAAAAAACAGAAAGCCAGTCACCACAGCACCAGTTCTTTTGTAGAGAGATAAGTTAATTTTAAGGCTGCCAAGCAAGGAGACAGGAGGTGAGCTTAAATCTGTCTCCCAGAACTGGGTGCTGAGGAGGGTTTTATAGGCAGAGGGTAATGAGTGATCTCATTTGAGCTTTGAGGTGATGCCAGGAGGCATGATCTGACTGGATCATACAAAGGGCTTATGCAAGGGTTTAATCTTATCGGGTCATGGATGGATCACGTTGTGAGGTGTCCACTTCTTCATTCAATCCATGTTTGTCTGAGCACTTAGCTTCCGCCCCTGGTTACATGCTAGGTTCATCCGGGCAGGCCAAAGTTACATAACTTGCAACCTGAGGTCCATGGCAACTGGAAGACAACTCACAATTTTATTACACAAAGTTGAACCAGATTGGGCTGGTCCTGTGGTTACACATTTTTTTTCTCCTATGATGCTACAGTAACCTTCTGACTTGTTTTCCTTCCCCACTTCACTCCAGTCCTTCTTTCATAGGCACGTGGGAGCACCTTGATAAAGCACTAATGTAACTGTTTCCCTCCAGTTATTACAAAATTGCCATTATACAACTAAGTCTTGGCGTAGGGCCTTTATTTTATCAGTTAACTTTACAAATAATTATTTAGGACTGTTACATGCCCGACATGCTGCAGAAGATATAGCAGTAATCAAAGCAGGTAACAACCTTTGCTCTCATAATACATATATAAATAGGTAAATAAAGAGCACAACAATAAATATATTCAAACTATCAAGTTAGGAAACAAACACAACTGTAAGAAAGAACAAAGTCGGACGCTGACATAGTTTGGATCTGCATGCCCATCCTAATCTCATATCAAATTGTAATCCCCAGTGTTAGAGGTGGGGCCTGGTAGCAGATAATTGAATCATGGGGGTGATTTCTCATGAGTGGTTTAACACCATCCCCCTGGGTGCTGTTCTCATGATCTCGAGTGAGTTGTCATGAGATTTGTTTGTTTAAAAGTGTGTAGCACCTCCTCACGCCTCTCTCTCTTGCTCCTACTCTAGCCAGGTAAGATGTGTCTGCTTCCCCTTTGCTTTCCACCATGATTGTAAGTTCCCCGAGGCCTCCAGAAGCCGACCCACTATGCTTCTTATACAGCCTGCAGAACCATACCCAATTAAACCTATTTTCTTTATCAATTACCCAGTCTCGGGTATTTCTCTATAGCAGTGCAAAAATGGACTAATTAAACCACCCAACTTAGATTGATACGGAGAGGCCAGGGGAGGCTTCTGGAGTCTGAAAAAGTAATAACCAAGTAAAGCCTGGAACATTAGCAGGTCATGAGAAAGCTCACGCCAAACTCAAGACAGACAGCGTGGGTAGAGCTTACTGCTCAAGGAAGTGAACAGTAAAAAGTGACAGTGAGCAGGTAGACTGGAGCCTGGTCATATAATACTTTATTAGGTGATATTCCTCAGCCCTTATGGGACACTTGAATCACCTGGGAGCTTTTAAAAATGATTGATGTCCTGATCTTACTAAGTAAAATTAGTTCACTTTGAATCTTAAGGGGAGAGACCTGAGCATGTACAGATTTTTAAAGCTCCTCAGGTGATTCAAATGTGGAGCTAGCACTGGGAACACCTGCTGTAGGGTGTTTACCAATTAGTTCAAGTTCCCTCTATCATTTTATCTCCGGTTTGCCTGTTGATTTCCTAATAGTATTCTCTTTACATGCTAAATAATTTCATACATCTTCATTTTTACTTATTTGGATTCCTTAGCTTAAAATTTAATCTCCCTTCCACCATATTGATTAGGAGTGTTTTGGGATGTAAGTAAGTAAAACCCTGACTAAGAATATCTTAAACAAAGGCTTTTTTTTTCTCCTATAGCAAGTATTCAGGTAGGTGACAGTTCACATCGGTTCAGGGGCTTAGTAATACCAGGGCCTACACGTCAATCTTCAGTGTAGCAAGTAGAAAGGAAAGATGGACCTTAAGTCCTATTCATCAAGAAAACAAGAGTTTTCCTTGAAATCCCACTCTAGCAGACTTTCATTTGTGCCTCTTTGTTTATATTCCCATGTTACAGGCCATCCTTAGCTGCAATGGAGACTGGAAGAGTAAAAAGTCAGTTCAAAATCATTGACTTAGATCAGCCACATTCTATCACTTTGGGCTTGGCATTAGGGGTTGATAAAAATAAACAAGTAAGAGAAGGTAACTTACATAGAAAACAGACACTGTATGCCCCACATGCTCTTAATCTGCTCCGTGAACTACTATCATTCCTCAAGAAATTAAAAAGTTGTGGGTCAACAAAGCAATATTATATACCCAAGTTTACTGGCACTAGAGGTCATGAGAGATAGAATAAATAAAAATGACACTGACCCAAGGTATTTATAGATAGTTTTAAGGAAGATAATTTTCTGTCGATAGTGAGTCGGGTGAGGAATGGGATCTCAGTGGCAAAGGTAAAGGACTCAGGCTTCCATCTTTGTGAAAGAACAAACTCTAGTTGTGTGACCAGATTCCTGAGTTTTTGTTGTTTTAGAAAATTAAGGGATTTCAGAATAGTAAGGGAACAGCAAGGGGAAAAAAATATTCTCTCAGACAACCCTAGAGGATATAGAATCTAAGACACTTTTATTAAATAGAGAGAATGAAAAAAAAAAAGGATTCCGGGGTGCAAAGAACACAACTTCTGTCTCACAGATAATATCTTCATGAATTTGGGAAGGAGATGAGAGTCCAAAAAGAGATTATCTAAAGCTGTGCCAGTACGGGAGATTACAATTGTCCTCAAAAGTCTCAGCTACCTCTGTGATCACTACACATATATATCCAAGAAAGGCGTCACTTCCTCTGAATGATTGCTTTTGGGTCACATACTTGCATTTGGACCACATTCCCCCAATGTCTTTGAGATTAAAGGAAACTCAATCAATTTTCTTTCTGTGAGTGACAGAATAGACAACAGGCTCTCACATAGGGAAATGGGCATGCCTTGCTGTTAAGAAACATGGGTGAAGAAGTTTCTCAAAGCTCATTCGCTTTCAGCTTCTGACCCTGGACCAGCCATGTTTGGAAGATTCTGACTATAATAACAGCTACCATTATATGCATTATTTCATTAAATTCTTACAATCCAATTATTATCCCTGTTTTTCAGATGAAGAACCGGAAGCAAAGAGAGATTCGGCAGGTCTAATTGGAGTGGTCAGGATGAGAATCCAGCCAGTCTGGCTCCAGATGCTGTGCTCTTAACTAATATAAAACTGACTTCCATAAACTCATTATAGGAGATTTTCTTCCAGTCAGGAATTCTTCTTCATGCCCAATTTCAATCTGTTTGTTAATGCTTACTCCAAACCCAAAACTACTGCAAGCCAACCGTTCTGCCTACCATGTAATCAGAAGCCATCAAGGTGAACTACTGACAACTATGAAGAAGCCAAAGAATTAGATATATCCTTTCCTTTCCATCCCTCCTTCTGAGTTTCTCTCCATGCCTTTGTCTATCCAGTTTCATTCCCCTTGGCTCTGTCTTCAGCCTGCCTCTTAAATTCCACTGAATTTGGCTTATGGGGTTTTAATCCATTATGCTTTAAAAAAATAAGGATTCTCTTACTTTCTCATTCTCCCCTCAAAGAGGATCTCCTGGACATCTTGGCTAATTTTATGGAGCCAGTTCAAGCCCCTAGAACCCTAGTTTTGGAAGTCAGCTAAGTCTGCTTCCGACATTAAAAGGGGTACCATCTGCAGTCTAGTTTTGATGTCATTGTTGGTGTTTATTTTTGAAGCTCGTGTGTATTGAACTCTTGCTTTGCACCAAGCATTGTGCTAAGCACTTGATCTGTTCTGTCTCACTTAATTCACAATCTCCCCTCAAACTCTATGGAATATCTATTATCATTATGTTTATTTTACAGAAAAAGGAATCAAGTCCTAGTGATTCTTAGCGATTCCTGATATCAGTTACATATGGTCACACAGTCGTAAGTGGGCAAATAGGACCCAAATCCATGCCTGGCTAACACCAAATTTCTCCCCTCTAGGGCTTCACAGGACGAGCCTAATTCATCGTTCAGCCTTTATATTATCCAGTAATTCCCATGTTTTCATAAGTCTCCTCTAGTTTCAACAATCCCCAAGTTCAGTCGCCACTCCTCTTTTGCCACGATTTTACCTTCATCTCTTCATTCATTGTGTCCAATGTTAGTCGGCTTTTTGAGTTTGGTCTAGACCCGTGCTCACTACTCCAGATATGTTCTGATTAGCACAGCATTTGCAGTTGGCCTGACACCTCTTTCATCCTTTATGTTTTATTTCTGGCAAGGAGGCTATACACTATTTTGGCAGCTTTTAAGACCCCAATCAACAGCAGGGATTCCAGAGGAAAATTGCTTCTGAACTTGACTATTGTTAACTGTGAAACAGACGAAGTGAACTGAAGGCAAGGAGCTACCAGGAGAAACAACACCTGATGAGGAAGCCTACCAGAGTACTCTTTGCAGTGGGAGTGAGAGTGGTTGTGACTATGTGTACATTGGCTCATATTAAGACATTACCACATGCCCAGATGCTAATGACCAGCTCTTTTCTGGAAATTCTCAAAGTGAGATAGTCATCTTGAGGCGATCTGATATGCTTACCTTCGTGTTAAGCTCAGCAGTTAGTGTTTTTGATGCTGAGCCCCCTTGGTCCTTGTGATCTGTGACATAATAGAATCAAATTAAAGGCCCATTTACCAGCTTTATTGCCGATTATTTATAATACTCTGGTTCCAAAGTGCTTCTTTATAGAGTGCTTAAGCTGCCATTGCTGGATAGAGCTTGCCATAAATGCATTCACATGCACAGTACATTATGTCCCATAGCCGCAGCAAAAAGGGAAAAGATTATTCTCAATTATTTCATATAGTCTATTTTATTGTTTTATTGTAATAAACTGCCATACCTTACACCACTTTAAAATCAATAGTTTGCATTAAAAATAATGAAATACGGCTATTAATCTTGCTTAGCATTTCTGCTATTACTTTCTGATAGTGAATCCGTAATATAGAGAAAGTAATAATTACTCACTTCCAATCAATAGGAACATTTTCAAATACTCCTATGTGTCCCAATGCTGTTGCATCAGTGAGTACTGATGACAACAGGGGCACAGATTTAAAGACTCCTAGTTGGCATGAAGCTCCTCAGGCCCTCCCTGCACCTGTCTGCACATTCCCTGACTCTCAGAACATCCTACATAATTCCTTGAGAAAATATAATAAAATGGCTAACTGCTTGGGCTTTGGAGTCAGAGAACCTGGGATTAATTCCTGTTTCCATCACTCACCAATACCATTTCAGTGAACTTGAAAATGTTATTTAACCACTTCCTGTCTCAGTTTCCTTGTCTATAAAAAGGAAATGATAACATCTACCTTGAAGGACTATTATAAATGTTATGAACAAAACTTCACAGGATATACCTATCACAGTGTCTGGAATATAATAAGTACACTAGAAATGATAGCTACTATTATTATGTCATGTGTATTTGGGATTGATGGATGGCTTGATAGATCATTGTTTCCCAAAGAGCTAGTGGCAAAAGCAGGTGAATGTTTACCAATTCTTTCCTTCATTTCAACCTAGCATAAGATCTAGCTGTGCTTTCTGATGGTACTCAGCGTCTGGACTTGAAACCTTGACAAGGGAAATTAAGTCATCAATTTGGTTGTAATACAAGAGGTCTTTTGACTCCCTACCCTTTGCTCTTTAGCAAAATCTCTGTGGAGACAGCACTGGAGTGAATACATGGTTTTGTCAGTAAATATCCTTTGATCAACACTCAAGTCAAATACAAGGAGAGTGGAGATGGTGAATACTTAAGCCATAATTGATGGCATGGCTTTTCCTATCCCATTTAATTCAATTCAACAACTATTTATTGAACAGCTAACATGTGCCGGGAGAAAGGCTAGGTGCTGAAGGGTAAAGAGATACAAAGTTCATTAAGGCATAGTATTTACTGTTTCAATATCTTAAAATCTAGGCAAAGAAGCACAAGTCACCTAAGTAACTTGATTCCAAAGTACAGAAGAAAGATTGATTCTCTCTAGCAGGAAAATGTTATTTTGGTGAAAGCATGAAAGAAAGAGTAGAATTTGATCTGATCAGGGAAAATAGAGGGGAAAAAAATATTCTGGGAGGGTGAATAACAAAGGCAAATGCCAAAAGGTAGGCAAGCAAACGTATCAATATAACTCTACTAGTATAAAATCCTCCTCCATTTTCCACCATCTAAAACACACCTCAGGGGATTCACAATCTCCCAGCCTGAATTTCCAGTCCACTTATTGTTCTTTACTATCCACCCCAGGCTCCTAAAACTACACTGCAAAGTATTTACACTTCTTTTTTAACGTAACACCTTCCATTTCATGCCTCTATGAACTCGTATTATCTGTTTGTTGGACACAAAATTGATTTATCCACCTGAAAAATTACTCTCCTGGAGGACCCAGTTCAAGTATTACCTCCTCTTTGAAGCCTTCCCTGATACTCCCAGATAATTTCACACTGTGTCACAACTCTTTGTCTGCATGCCTGATGTTATGCCACTTAAATGAATGAATGCATATGTGAATGAATGAATAGATTAATAGAATAATAAATAATATAGTCATTAAATTGGCAAGTCTGAAAGACTTGGGACATAACCTATGAGCTGCTACTCTGGGTACATTGCCTATGGGGTAACCCTGCTGTGCAAGGAGCAGTACCTCTGCTGCTCCAATAAAAGTCGCTATTTAACACCACCAGCTCACCCTTGAATTCTTCCCTGGGTGAAGCCAAGAACCCTCTAGGCTAAGCCTCAGTCTGGGGGCTTGCCTGTCCTGCATCATGAGGGCACAGTGAGCCAGTCTGCTATGACAAGCTAAGGAATTTTATTTTATTTTGTATGTAGCCATTGGAGAACTTCGAATACAGATTCAAAAAATAATGGAATTCTTCTATAAAAAGTAAATCTAACTGTAGTGTTTAGAAAATTTTGGTATGGGAGAAACTAAAGGCAGGGAGATCACTTTGACGATGAGACTCTGAAATTCGGTAGTTATAGCTGAAATCAAGACAAGAAGGATAAGATTTTAGAACAAGAACACAGAAGCTGGCAACAGATTTATTAGAAGAGAGAGGAATAGTAAAAAGGCAGAGATTCATCTTTTCTTACAGTCCCTCATTACTGCAGATATTGTTGGGAAGAGGCATTTCTATACCATTCTCCTCCTTACCCCACTTTGTTTGAGATGAAGAGTTATTGATCACTTTAGATTATATTCCCAGCATAGAAATTTGGTAAATGTACCCCTGGGTAGGTTCATTTGAGAATTAAAGGTTATGAAAAAAATTGTCATGATCTCTTCTTTTCTTGTCTTCCATTACAGCCAGATTAGTAATTTAGCTAATAAAGTTTGCAACTTTTACTTCTGTCTTCTGCCAGGAACTCTAGAACCTTGGTACCAGAAGCAAGATCTGTGAAACTGCAGCGGCTGTACCAGGGATCTTGTAAAAATGTAGAATCTTGTGTCCCACTCCAGAGCTAAGAAATCAGAATCTACATTTGAACAAGATACCAGGTGATTTTTGTGCACCTTAAAGTTTAAGAAATACTGCTCTACGATATTACCACTTCGGTGTCAAAGAACCAGCTAGAAAGTATGACTCTCAACCTAGACTGAAAATTTGAGTCACCTGGAGAGCCTTTAAAAATCTCGACTTCCAAGACAGGACAAGATGGCTGACTAGCTAGTGTGCACCACACTTACAGAGAGGAAAAAGAGTGGCAAATAAAAACGCTATCTCTTTAACTGGGCCATCCACACGCTGGGATTCGTCAAGGAAGCAATGTGACCCATGGAGAATGGAGAAGAGCAAAATAGGAAAGCCACCCATCCAGTACTGCCACAGAGCCAAGGGATACTCCCTTCTGTGGGGAAACATTGAGTGAATGACAATCCCTGGGGACCCACACTTCTGCCACAGACCTGTGCAACCCTGGGCTCAGGAGATTCCCCTGTGGTCCCTTCACCCCCCACCCCACCAGGGCCTCCAGACTGACATGGAGAGCTACCTGGAATCTGAGCAGAGCCA
Source organism: Sapajus apella (assembly GCF_009761245.1). Lineage (NCBI taxonomy): Eukaryota > Metazoa > Chordata > Mammalia > Primates > Cebidae > Sapajus > Sapajus apella. The sequence goes on along the minus strand of NW_022437016.1, from coordinate 2,792,148 downwards.
CCAATCTCAAGCATACATGGAGTCCCAGCAGCCTTGGACCCCTGATTCCAGCACCAGTGGCTGAAGCTGTGGCAAAACAGGAGGCTGGACTCCCTCACACACCTTTAAGATAGGGGCTGATTCCAGGGGGCTGAGGAGCAGACTGACTACAGGTCTTGCCTCCACTGCACTCCACCAGAAAAGGTCCACTGGCCTGGGATCCAGTATGGCCACCCCAGCCCTGCCTGAACTCTCGGGCCAGTAGCAGCCCTGCACTCCCAGTGATAGCAGGCAGGCCCACTAATTTTGCTGCTCTGAAGTTCCTGCCCCTACTGTCCTCAAGCTCAGGGGAGAGTGAAGTGATTAAGGACTAATATAGGCCCCCAGCACAGCACAGCTGCCTTATGGAAAAGTGGCCACACAGTTTTCCACCCAGGTCTCTACCCCCGTTACTCCTCTCCATTCAAGGCCTCTCAACCTTGCCCCCAGCTCAACCGCCTGGCCCCTGCCTGAACACTTCAGTCGGTGTTGGCTCTGCATTTCTCTAAGGAGGAAATCCCAGAGGCAATCCACAGTCCCTCTCCCATCACAGCTTCAGTGGTACTGCCCTTGTACCCCTCAGGCTGGGGAAGAAACAAAGGGCCTGGTTGCATCATTGGCACCTCCAGCATGCTGCAGCCACCACACAGAGAGGACCCCAGTCTCTCTTCCTTGTAAGCCCCTGCTACCTACTCTTCACCAGGCAGGGCCCTTGGCTCAGGACCCCAGAGCAGTAGTCCCATCCCTAACTGAGCGTTCCCATAGCTAGTGGCTTGGTATTTCCCTGGGGTGGAGCTTCAAAAGGTAACTTTTGCCACCACTGCCTTTGCTGCCTTGAGACGGGGGATGGAACAAAGACCCTGCGTGCTTTATTCACACCACCAGTACACCACGGTCGCCATAAGAAGCCAGTTCTGTCTTTCACGTGATCCCCCACTTCTTCAGGCTCTTTACCAAGCAGGGCTTTCTGGCTTGAGCCCATAAGGCAGCCATCTCACCTTGGGCTGATTTCTCTGATTAATAGTGGTACTGTATTTCTCTTAGGTGGAGCCCCAAGAGACAAATAAAAAGCCTTCTTTCATTGCCACTGCCAAGGTCCCTGTCCCTGCTGCCCCCAAGCTGGGGAGGGAAGATAAAGCCAGAGCTCACCCCAGGGCTGCTGTGTGCAGCCAGGGAGGGCCAAGCCAAAATCTGCAGCCAGCACTCAAATAGGAGAGGAGCTTACACCCTCAGAGCACTTAGAGGGAGCACAGCTGCAAATGCCTGGAAATAGAAAGGAGCTTGGCTGAGCAAGAGCCTACCTCCTGGCCATTATGCCTAACTAAGCTCCATCTACTGGATCACAGCCCAAACTTCAACACCAAAAATACTTTGCTAATATGCACCCCCACGATGAAACCAAGGACAAGAATTCAGCTACAAATGAAGACCAAGTACAAAGACTCTGCCCTCTGAAAACATCCAGAAATGAAGTCAGCTGACTATACTCAAACTGTACCACAGTTAAAGGAACATCAGCCCACAGATGAAAAAGAAATAATACAAGAACTCTAGCAAGTATGTAAGCCAGTGTGTCTTCTTATCTCCAGACAACTAAATTAACTTTCCAGCAATGGTTCTTAACCAGAATCAAGTGGCTGAAATGACAGACATAGAATTCAGAATCTGGGTGGCGAGGAAGTTCATCAAGATTCAGGAGAAAGTAGAAACTCAATCCAAGGAATGTAAGGATTATGATAAAAGAATGCAGGAGCTGAAAGACAAAACGGCCATTTTAAGAAGGAACCAATCTGATCTGATAGAATGGAAAGACACACTAAAATAACATCATAATACAATCACAAGTATCAACAGCAGAGCAGACCAACCTAAAAAAAGAGTCTCGGTGCTCAAAGACTGGTTCACCAAACTAATTCAGTCAGACAAAAATATAGAAAAAGAAAATGTAAAAAGAATAAACAAAAACCTTCTAAGAAATATGGGATTATATACAGAGACCAAATCAACAACTTGGCATCCCTTAAATGATTCGCTGGCATCCCTGAAAGAGAAGGAGATAAAACAAGCAACTTGGAAACATATTTGAGCATATAATTCATAAAAAAAATTCCCCAACCTTTCTAGATAGGCCAAAGTTCTAACTCAGGAAATGCAGAGAGCCAGTGCAAGGTACTATACAAGATGACCATCCCCAAGATAAATAGTCATCAGATTCTTCAAGATCTACATGAATAGAATAATATTAAAGGTAGCTAGAGAGGAGGTATAGTTAAGAGAAGCCCATCAGGCTAGCTGCAGAACTTTCTGCAGAAACCCTACAAGCCAGAAGGGATTGAGGGCATATATTTAGCATTCTTAGAGAAAATTTTATTTTATATCGAGCCAAACTAAGCTTCATAAGTGAAAAAGAAATAGGATATTTTTCAGACAAGCAAATGCTAAGAAAATTCCTAACCACCAGGGCTGCCTTACAAGAAGTCCTTAAGAGAGTGCTAAATATGGAAAGGTCATTACCAGCCACCACAAAAATGTACTTAACTACATAGATTCTTGACACTATCAAGCAACCACACAATCAAGTCTTCATGATAACCAGCTAACACCATCATGACAGAATCAAATCTGCACATATCAGTATTAATCTTAGATGTAAATGGGCTACATGCCTCAACTAAAAGTCACAAAGTGGCAAGCTGCATAAAGAAGCAAAAATCAACTATATAATGTCTTCAAAGAGGCCCATCTCACATGCAATGATAACCACAGGCTCAAAGTAAAGGGATGAAAAAAAATCTACCAAGCAAACAAAATAAAGTCAGCACTTGCTATTCTAATTTCAGACAAAACAGACTTTAAACCAACAATGATTTTTTAAAAAGGCAAAGAAGAGCATTACAAAACTAACCCGGTCAGACAAAATATATAGAAAAACAATTTTTAAAAATAAAAAAAAAAACTTCCAAGAAATATGGGATCATATAAAGACAACAAATCAATGATTCATTGACATCCCTGAAAGAGAGGGAGATAAAACAAGCAATTTGGAAACATATGTGAATGTTAAAGTGTTCAATTCAAAAAGAAGACTTGACTATCCTAAATACATATTCACCCAACACAAGAGCACCCGGATTCATAAAACAAGTTCCTAGAGATCTATAAAAAGAAATAGATAATCATACAATAATAGTGGGAGACTCTGACATCCTACTGACAGTATTAGACAGATGATCAAGACAGAAAACTAACAAAAATATTGGGGACATGGACTCAATACTTGACCAAATGGATCTAATAGACATCTACAAAACTCTCTACCCCAAAACACAGAGTGTACATTCTTCTCATCTGCATATGGCACACATTCTAAAGTCAACCACAGAATTGGCCATGAAACAATTCTCAGCAAATTAAAAAAAAAAAAAGAAATTGTATTAACCACGCTCTTGGACCACAGTGCAATAAAAATAGAAATCAATACCAAGAAAATCACTCAAAACTGTACAATTACAGGGAAATCAATCTGTGCCTGAATGACTTCTGTGTAAAAAATGAGATTAAGGCAGAAATCAAGACATTATTTAAAACTAATGAGAACAAATATACAACATGCCAGAATCTCTGGGCACAGCTAAAGCAGTGTTAAGAGGAAAGTTTTTAGCATGAAATGCCCAAATCAAAAAGTTAGAAAGATCTCAAATTAACAACCTAATATCACACCTTGAGGAACTAGAAAACCAAGAGGAAACCAACTCCAAAGCTACCAGAGGTCTAGAAATAACCAAAATCAGAGCTGAACTGAACGGAATTGAGATTAAAACACACACACAGACACACACAAACACGCATGTGATCAACAAAACTAGAAGTTTGTTGATTGAAATAAATAAAATAGACTGCTAGCTAGACTGATAAAAAAGAGAGATAATCCAAATAAACACAATTAGAAGTGACAAAGGGGACATTACCATCAAGCCCACAGAAATACACAATACCATCAGAGATTGTTTTGAACACCTCTCTGCACACAAACTAGAAAACCTAGAATAAATGGAAAAATTTCTGGAAATATACTACCTCCTTTGACTGAACCAATGAAAATTTGAATTCCTGAAAAGACCAGTGATGACTTCTGAAATGTAATCAGTAATAAAAAGCCTACCAACCAGAAAAAATCCAAGACTGGATGGATTCACAGCTGAATTCTACCAAATATATAAAGAAGAGCTGGTACCATTACTACAGAAAGTACTAAAGGAAACAGAGGAGGAAGGAATTCTGCGTAACTAGTTATATGGGGCCTGTATTATCCTGATACCAAAACCTGACAAAGACACAACAAAAAAAGAAAACTTCAGGCCAATCCCTTGATGAATATGTATGCAAAAATCTTCAATAAAATCCAGCTGCACATAAAAAAGCTAACCAACCACAATCAAATAGGCTTTATCCCTGAAATGCAAGGTTGTTTGAACATACATGAATCAATAAATTTGATTCATTCCTAAACAGAACTAAAAAACAAAAACCACATGATAATCTCAATAGATGTATAAAAGACTTTCAATAATATTCAGCATCCCTTCATTTTAAAAACCTTCAACCACATAAGAAACATTCCTTAGAATAATAAGAGTCATCTATGATAAACCAACAACCAACATTGTACCAAATGGTCAAGAGCTGAAAGCATTCCCCTTGAAACTGAAACACGACAAAGATGCCCACTCTCACCACTGCTGTTCAACATAGTACTGAAAGTCTTAGTCAAGGCAATCAGGCAAAAGAAAGAAATAAAAGTCACCAAAATAAGAAGAAGGGAAGTCAAACTATCTCGATTTGCAGATGATCTGATATTATACCTAGAAAACCCCATAGCCTCTGTCCAAAAGTTCTTAGATCTGTTAAGCAATGTTAGCAAATTTTCTGGATACAAAATCATGTACAAAAATCAGTAGCATAGCTATATAACAACAGTGTTCAAGCGAAGTGCCAAATCAAGTACACAATCCCATTCACAATAGCCACAAAAAAGCTAAAATACCCAGGAATTCAGCTAACCAGTGAGGTAAAAGACCTCTATAACAAGAATTACAAAACCCTGCTGAAAGAAATCAGAGATGGCCCAAACAAATAGAAAATCATTTCATGCTCACAGATAGGAAGAATCAATATTATTAAAATGGCCATACTGCACAAAGCAATTTACAAATTCAATCTTATTCCTATCAAACTATCAATGAAATTCTTCAGAGAATTAGAAAAACTATTCTAAAATTGAACCAAAAGAAGGTCTTGAATAGCCAACATGATCCTAAGCCAGAAGAACGAATCTGTAGTCACCACATTACCTTACTTAAAACTATACTTCCAAGCTACAATAACCAAAACAGCATGGTACTAGTACAAAAACAGACACATAGACCAATGGAACAGAATACAGAGCCCAGAAATAAAGCCACACACCTACAACTATTTAATCTTCAACAAAGTCAACAAAAAAACAAGCCATAGTAAAAGGATTTCCTGTTCAATAAATGATGCTGGAATAACAGGTTAGCCATATGCAGAAGATTGAAACTGGACCCCTTCCTTAAATTCTGTATAAAAATCAACTCAAGATGGATTAAAGATTTAAATGTAAAACCTAAAACTGCAAAAACTGGGACGTACCATTCTAGACATAGGCCCTGGTGAAAATCTGGTGACAAAGATGCCAAAAGCAATTGAAAAAAAAAAAAAAAAAAAGTCGAATGGGACCTAATTAAACTACAGAGCTTCTGCAAAGCAAAGGAAACTATCAACAGAGTAAATATACAACCCACAGAACAAGAGAAAATATTTGCAAACTATGCATCTGATAAAGACCTCATATCCAGAATCTATAAGGAACTTAAACAAATTAACAAGCAAAAACAAACCCATTAAAAAGTGGGCAAAGGACATGAACAGACACATTTCTAAAGAAAACATACATGCAGACAAGTATATGAAAAAATGCTCAACACCACTAATCATTAGAGAAATGCAGATCAAACCACAATGAGATACCATCATGGGTCAAAAAATAACTGATGCTCGTGAGGCTGCAGAGAAAAGGGAATGCTTATATGCTGCTACTGAAAATGTAAATTAGTTCAGCCACTGTGGAAAGCAGTTTGGTGATTTCTTAAAGAACTTAGAACTACCATTTGACACAGCAATCTCATGATTGCATATATACCCAAAGGAATATAAATCATTCTCCCATGAGACACATCCTTACGTATATTAATCGCACCACTATTCACAATAGCAAAGACTTGGAATCAACCTAAATGTCCATCAGTGGTAGACTGGATAAAGGAAATATGCACATACACACCATGGAATACTATGCAGCCATAAAAATACAAAATAATGTCCTTTTCAGGAACACGGATAGAGTTGGAGGCCATTATCTAACCTAGCCCACGAACAGAAAACCAAACATTGCATGTTCTCACTTATAAATGGGAGCTAAACACTGGGTACACAGGGACACAAAGGAAGGAACAATAGACACTGGGACCTGAGGGTGGAGAATGGGAAAAAAGAAAGGACAGAAAAATGACCTATTCGATACTATGCTTATTACCTGGATGATGAAATAATTTGGGCACCAAAAACCCTGCAACACACAGTTTATCTATAGACACAACCACGTACCCATGAAACAAGAATAAAAATTTTTTTTTTAATCCTAACTTCGTAATCTGCATCTCAGAGCCATTAATTCAAAATTTTGAGGGGTGGACCCCAGATAACAGTGTTTTCAAAGTTTCCCAGGTGATATGGTTTGGCTGTGTGTTCCCACCAAAATCTAATCTCCAATTATAATCCCCTTCAACCCCAGGTGTGGAGGGAGGGTCCAGGTGGAAGGTGATTGGATCATGGGGGTGGTTCCCTCATGCTATGCTCGTGAGACTGAGAGTATTCTCGAGAGACGTGGTCATTTGATAAGTGTCTGTTGCTTCCCCCTTCTCACTTGTTTTCCTGTCTTGTGAAGAAGGTGCTTGCTTCCCCTTTGTCTTCGCCGTGATTGTGAGTTTTCTGAGGCCTCCCCAGCCATGTGGAACTGTGAGTCAATTAAAACTCTTTCCGTTATAAATTACCCAGCTGGGTATTTCTTTATAGCAGTGTGAGAATGGACTAATACACCAGGTGATCCCCATGTCCAGTCAAGGTTAAAAACCAGTAGTCTAACGGTGAGGTTTAGATTTGGACTTATTGGGGAAAATAGCTTCCTTTCTTCCTTTCCCAACCATCATTGGTTCATTTCTTCCTTCAGAGATAGTGTCTTCCTCTGTCACCCAGCCTGAAGTGTAGTGGCACAATCATGGCTAATGGCAGCTCAAACTCCAAGGCTCAAGCTATCCTCCCACATCACCCTGTAGAGTATCTGGGACTACAGGTGTACACCACCATGCCCAGCTCATTTTTAATTTTTACTTTTTTAGAAATGGGTACTTATGTCACCCAATCTAACCATCCATCATTTAGTTCTAATCTAAGTATTCCAGTCCAGTTTAGCAAAAAGATGAAATTTGGGTTTCTAGCATAGGCCCTACTAAAAATAAACTGGAAGTCTGATTTCTCATTTGCTGTCTTTATATGTTTATTCCCGTTGGGATTCTCGCAATGAGGGGTTATAGATGGTGTAAAGCAGGATTTAGGTATTGTCATCGGTCTCCTAACTGAACTCTGTTTAATTATGTTCCAAAATGTAAACATTGTTGAGGTGAAATTAGGACCCCCATGCTAGTGAGATTAGAAATGCCACTGACTGAAACAGGGCAGAGAACGGCTTTGTTTAGGAAGAAACCTTCCACGGAGCACACTCTGCTTCTTGTTTGTGGACACCCTTGCCTGGCACAGATCAAGCATTCTCCACTGATTATTTCACACTATAATTTTCACCTGTTGCTCAGTGGGTTGCATTTTTTTCACCCACTTCTCAATATTGTAGATGAAACTATCTGACCAGAGGTTTGATTTAGTCCATATTTCATACAATGAAGCAGTAATGAAAAAAAATGAACATTAATTCTCTGAGATTATATCATCAAGAAAACGGGGAAAATTTTCATTCTGTGGAGTTGGTTTTATTGTAATAATACAGGGCAAGCATTTATCTGAGTCAAGGGCTGCAGCTGCTGGCTATAAACCACTGTAATAATGAAGACCAGATTGAATTATCTTCAGCTGTGATTAAAGATCAAAGAATTTTTTTTTTTTTTTTAATAAACTCGGTCTTGTTTTTCTTTGTCAGAAATAGTTTAGGTTAAGCTAGCTGGCTAAACTGAGATGGAAAAATGAAGGCCTTTTCAACTTCAAGTAGGCAAGCAGCAGAGAAATAAAGAAATGGCCAAATGTATCTGTGGGTGGATGCATAGGTGAATGGTTGTATCGATAAATAAATAGAAGAGCTTATGATAGAATCTTTTTAAGGGCAATCAGGAGACATAACCTGACTGCCTGCTGCTAGAAATTATATATTCAAGGATAATCATAACTGTAATATCAGCTGTCATTTTCCGATACCTATTATTTTCCAGTACTGAATTAGATGCTTCAAAACATTTACTTCATTTATTCATCTTATTTATATAATAACCTTGCAGGGCAAGTATTATCTCATTTTTTTAAAGAAGGGGTCTAAGGCCTTCTTAGTAATTTGCTCAAGAAATTTATAAAGTTAGAATTTAAGTGCATCTTACTCTTAAAAACTGTGACTCTTTTCACAGTACATTGGCCCATTCAATTGACATGATGATTTTTACCATCTGGGTGGAGGAATTTCGGATACTCTTATATATTTATTTGTGATTATTAAACATTTTTCTTGAAAAAAATTCATTTTCTTCCATGTACACATTTTATAAAATTTAGGGGAGTTTCCTGAGTTCTTAAATCCACATAGATATTGATGTTACCTATTTCCTTCAAAGATTTAAAGAAGTAAAGAGCAGAGGTGGGAAGAAGAGAAGAGGAGAAAATAACAGTAGATAGTTTACAAGGAATATCTTGGGCTTGCTCTGTTTAAGGCAACTACATTTTTGGAATTTTGTTCCCTTAAAATTGTTTTTAAAATTAACGTGCAGTATGCATATATTTACATAATTACAAGTTAAGGCTTAAACACCCCTATTAGACAATAATCTAGGGAGGAGCGGTACATGCATACTTCCAGTCAGACATCTGTGATATCAGTCATTGTTCATAATATCTACACCATTCTGTGCCTGTGAAGTGGTATGAGCCTCACTGACACCAGCCACAGGTCATTTTCTACCTGTAGAATCATACTGTCACCAGGCCAGACACTCTGGTTCATGCCTGTAATCCCAGCACTTTAAGAGGCCAAGGCGGGCAGATCACTTGAGGTCAGGAGATTGAGACCATCCTGGCTAACATAGTGAAACCCATCTCTACTAGAAAATACAAAAATTAGCTGGATGTGGTGGCACGTGCCTGTAATCCCAGCTACTTGGAAAGCTGAGGCAGGAGAATAGCTTGAACTCAGGAGGCGGACGTTGCAGTGAGCTGAGATTGTGCCACTGTACTCCTGCCTGGGCAACAGAGCAAGACTCCATCTCAAAAAAAAAAAAAAAAAAAAAAAGGAATCCTACTGTTACCATACAGTTTCCACTGTAACAAAACGTGTTTTATAGGGTGGAGTAATTTTGTCTTTAATGGATGCTCACTGAAAATAATACTTTTTAAAATGTGCTGGAGTCTAGTGTGCTATATTTCTCTTGGCTGGTTTGAAACAGTGCAGTGTTTTATGTACATAAAATCAGCCTATAACATCTTCCGCTCTCCTCAGCATCAGAGCATTCTTTCCCTGATCTCCCATGCATTCCTTAACATGGTTGTGGCGCTTTAAAACTTCTCTCTAACCGTTCTATTCTATTCTTTGTTTTATTAAATAAGACTTCATTTCTATCTTAATCTGATCTCATCTGAATTAGTTCAATCTATTTATGTTTAAAAAAAAAATTGACTTGACTTTGTCCCTACAACCCAGTGGACAGCACCGGGTGTAGGTGTGTTGTTGGAAATTTAGTGATATAAATACTGGAAAGAGAAGAATGGTGCACTTTGTAGTATTTCAGCATGCTCTAATTAGTGACATTTGTCTGACTTTTATCTTCATATCATTAAAAATTATTCATGTGATTCTTGGAAGATGGAAGAGTAGGAAGCAGAGAAATCTGTGTCCCCACCTAAAGCACTGGCAGAATCTGTCTGATGTAACTATTTTAGGACTCAGTCCACTAAAGGCTTGCAAATTCCAGGAGGAAACCCTCCACGGTAAATTGTGGTTAATTTGGTCAACTTCAGCTTCTAACACAGTAGCCACTACCCATCCCCCACCTTCAACCCAGTGGCAGACAGCTGTGCATATGATTCTGGGGCAGCTTGCACACAGCCTGTGGGAGACAGACTGGCCAAAAATGACCCTTTCCTCCAAATAGCAGGGATCTATGCTCTAATCACTTATTGCTGTTTCTGTTCACAGAGGTGCAATGAGGCTAGCAGTCATGGTTTTTGTACCTCCTCCCATTGTTGCAAGCCCCTCACCCTCTGGCTGAAGTGACTGTCAGGGGCTATAGGGTTCTTATTTTTACCTCCCTTCATTTTTCTCTTTTTTCTATTTTGGGAACCAGACATTAAAGACTATAACATTCAAAAGAAACTGCATATACAGGGGAAAATCAGAGGTGACTATGCATGGGAAAGGCACAGCTCAGAGAAGAACTGAGAATACCTTAGTTTTACACCTCAATCTGATCTTGGCACAAACACATCATACAACATCAAAAACAATAATGTAAAACAGTAAACCCTTGGAAGATAATCTAGCTTCCAGAAATACCACATTTTTTACTCAAATGTCTAGTTCATAACAAGAAATCACAGGGCGTATAGAGAAATGGAAATATGGCCCATTGAAAGGAAAAAATATCAACAAAACTGTCACTGAAAAAGACTTTGTAGAAGATCTACTAGACAAAGACTTTAAAACAACTGTCTTAGAGATGCTCAAAGAACTAAAGATGTGAAGAAAGTCAGGAAAACAATATGTGAACAAAATAGAAGTATTAATAAATAGAAAAATCTCAAAGGGAACCAAAAAGAAATTCAGGAACTGAAAAGGAAAATAACTGAAATGAAAAGAGGAATTGAAAGGCATATTTGACTAGCAGAAGAAAGAATCTGTGAACTTGAACACAGGACAATAGAAAGTATTGAGTCTGAGAGAAATAAAAAAAGATTGAAGAAAAATGAACAGTGCCTAAGGGACACGTGGGACACCATTAAGTGGACCAATATGTTCATGGTGGGTATTCCAAAAGAAGAGAGAGAGAACGGGGAGAGAGAATACTTGAAGAAATAATGGCTGAAAACTTTCTAAATTTGATTAAAGACATGAATATAAACTCCAACTAGCCCAATGAACTCAAAGTTACACAATGAAACACATCATAATGGACTGTCTAAACCATGTTTAACAAAGAGAGAATCTTGAAAGCAGCAAGAGAGAAGCAACTGAGCACATACAATGGATTCTTCATAAGATTGTCAGCAGGTTTCTCATAAGAAACTTTAGAGGCCAGAAAGCAGTACATGATACATTCAAAGTATCAAAGAATTAAACTAAAGAGCTTCTGCATAGCGAAATAAACTATCGACAGAGTAAACAGACAACCTACATAATGGAAGAATATTTTTGCAAACTATGCATCCAACAAAGATCTAATATTCAGCATCCATAAGGAACTTAAACAAAATTAAAGTGGGAAAATTTAAAATTAAACCCCATGAAAAAATGGGCAAAGGACATGAAAAGATATTTTTGTAAAGAAGGCATACATGCAGCCAAGAATTCCATGAAAATCTTGACACCACTGATCATTAGAGATACATAAAACAAAACCACAATGAGATACCATCTCACACCAGTCAGAATAGTTATATTAGAAAGTCAAAAAATAACAAATGCTTGTGAGGTTGTAGAGAAAAAGGAATGCTTACATACTGTTGTTAATTCAACCATTGTGGAAGATAGTGTCATGACTCCTTAAAGAACTAAAGACAGATATATCATTTGGCCTAGCAATCCCAATACTGGGTATATACACAAAGGAATATAAATCATTCTGTTATAAAAACACGTGTACACTTGTGTTTAATGCAACATTATTCCTAATAGCAAAGACACAGAATCAACCTAAATGCCCATCATGATAGACTGGATAAAGAAAATGTGGTACATATATACCATGGAATAATATGCAGCCATAAAAAAGAATGAGAACATATTCTTCTCGGGGACATCGACAGAGCTAGAGGCCATTATCCCTAGCAAACTAACCACAGGAACTGAACACAAAATACTGCATGTTCTTGTTTACAAGAGGGAGCTAAAGATGAGAATACATGGAGACAGAGAGAACAACACACAGTGGGGCCTATTGGAGGGTGAAGGGTTGGAGGAGGGAGAGTGTCATGACAAATACCTAATCCGTACTAGACCTAATACCTGAGTGATGAAATAATCTGTTAAACAAAACCCCTTGACACAAGCTTACCTATGTAACAAACCTGCACATGTATCTCTGAACTTAAAATAAAATCTAAAAAAGAAAAAAGACTGAGGGTGGCCAGTGAGGAACTGAGGCCTTTACTCTAATAGCCTATGAATAACTAAATCATATTAACAACCCCTGAGTGATTCTGGAATGGAATCCTTCTTCACACAATCCTGGAAATGAGACTGAAGACTCAGTCAAGAGCATGAGCACAGCTGGTTTGAGACCTTGAAGAAGAGGACCCATCCAGTCATGTCCTGTGGTTACCATGGGGATTACCTTTAACATCCTAAAGTTATAATACTCTAATGTGTTAACTTTGGAAATATAACTTCAATAGCATATAAAATCTCTGCTACTTTACAGCTCTATACCGACCCCTTTTAGTTATTGATGTCAAAAAATTACATATTTATACATAAACTTATAATTCCCTTACATGTATTAGTCTCCTAAATTATGCAGAAAATAAAATGTGAAATTGCAAACCAAAGCTACATTCATACGAGTTTTTAGACAAGTTAATTTTTTTAAGGTATTACTCTCTTAAATCATGTAGAAAATAAAGGGGGAAGTTACAAACCATTGTTGCAATAACACTAGCTTCATTTACCTTTATTGGGATATTTATTTCTTTACCTGGCTTCAAGTTACTATCTAGTGTTGTTTTGTTTCAACCTGAGCGTTTCTGGTGAGACAGGTCTAGTGATCACAAGCTCCCTCAGTTTTGCTTTCATCTGGGAATGTTTTAATTTCTTTCTCAGTTTTCAAGGACAGTTTTACCAAATAGAGGAATTCACGTCCTGATTCATGACCCACAGAAACAGTGTGTTGTTTGAAGCCACCGGATTTTGGGCTGATTTGTTTTGCAGCGATAGATAACTAACACAGTAGCTTTCAACACAGTTCCTCCTGCTGCTCCTGCTGAATCTGCTGGCGCTGCCGCAGTAACAGTAAAAGGGAAAGCAAGCCTCCAGGGCTCCAGGACACATGGCAGAGTTAACCACCCGTAATCTCCATGTTTCTGTTGTGTCTTCTGTTTGTCTTACATCCATTCAAAATCTCAGCATTGGCTTTCTACTCCTTCATATATCCATGTTTCCTTTTAATTGCTTTTAAATTAATTTCTCTCACCTCAAATCTCCAGATGGAACAGGCATTTCAGGATCCCGTGTCTTATTTATTTCTAGGCATCCTTTACCAATAACATGCAATTCAAACAGACATAGCTTGAAAATGGTCCCAGCATACACTTGAAAACTGGCTTTGTTTGTGTGACCAGAGACTGAGCCTATTGTCTTCATTTATAAAATGGAGCTAATTTGCCTATCCTCACAGTCTTGTTCTGCAGATTTAGTTGGAGACTATCAAGTGGCTGAGCAGTAAGTGTCAACAATAAAATTTCATTTCAAATCTCTCTTATGCATGAATCACAGTATCTTGGAACGCTATGGATCTTAATCTGCCATAGGAAATTACATACAGACGTAACAAAACTATATCAAACCTGAAAAAGGAAAATAAATGTCCCTAAATTCATAATAATCTTTCCTCTTAGGTTATACTGGAACTTCATTTCCATAGGATTCTATATACCTTTCAGTGTATTCTTCCTCAAGGATAAATATAAATATTATCTACTCCTCAGAAGGCCAGGGGTGACCTCGCATTGACATATTTGGACAGAAACTGCCCCACATCTGCTAAGATTTCATGGCCTCAGATTAAATGACAGCAAAGGAAGATAAGATAAGGCCTGGGGTCGCTGACTTCAGTAAGGACAATTGACCAGTCAATGCAAAGTGCCCAGTGGCCTCAGAAAACTCAGACGTAGCTTAGCAGGCTTTAGAGTCCCAACCCAGCAGGTAAGATTAATTTAGCCACTTGAGGCTGTTCCCAAATCCAGGCCAGGCTTCTACTGATGGTGAGACCACAATGAGTGGTTTTGCTCTCTGGGAAAAGAAAGAAGTAAGAGCTAGGCAGCGTTTTGTATCATAGTGCTCCTCTAACTTCCATACATTGACAATTCATCTGCAGGTATTCTTTAAATGCAGATCCGGATTCAGTATGTTTGGGGTGGGCCTCAGACACTTGCACTCCTAAAATGCGCTCAGGCTTTCGGGTGAGGCTGAGCAGCGAGTCCGTGAATTGCATTTTGAATAGCACGGATGTAGTAGAAAGCACATGTGATTTAAAGTCAGGTAGACGTGGGATTGAAAATCTAGCTCAACCATTTATTGTGTAACCTCAGGCAAGTCACTTAATTACTCTGAGTCTAATTCCTTACCTGGAGGATCATTTTATATATCTCCTAGGATTGTTGTAAGGATTAAAGAAAAAATACATGATTGTAAATGCTTAGCAAAGAATTCTAGTGTGATAAATCATAAAGAAAAATTTCTGCCACATCTTCTTATGCTTCTACTTTTGCCAGTCCTTCTAGCAGCTAGTTTGATTGGTTGTTCCTCCAAGAGATTAAATTTGCCATGTTCACAGGTTCATTCCTGCTCTTATGGGGTAAGCACATCTTGGTACGTTTTGCCTCCTTAGAGGAAGCAAGTCTGTATACCTAGATCATTTCACTTGTTCCTACAACTGAGTAACTCAGGCTACAACCTACTTTGCAGATATAGTCACTTTTCATTTACAGAAAAGGATGAAATATAGTAGCTTAGATGTCTAAGCCTCATATTCCAAGTAGGCTTTTACCAAAACTCATCATTAGAGGTTATTGGGTGTTGGTTAAATTATTAATAAAGAAGAGCTTTGTCTCCCATATGGATCACTTCCATTGTGTAAACAGTCACCTCATCAAGGTATACAAGCAGCAGGACAGACTCTGAGCTTTTATTCAATTCCTGGCTTAAAATATTTAAATTCTTCCAAACCTTACCATTGCAGCTGCCATCATTCCACCACCATCACTCCTGCTATCCTCATTAACACCACCCCAGAAAGAGCCAAATCCGATTTAATTCAATTCAATTTGAATTTAATTTACTGGGTCTCTGAAATATGTCAAAAGCTGTGACTCTGTCCTCTGCATTTGTATCAATGGATGGCCTGGGTTCATTTGAACAGTTTGAACGGGTTGGACATACTTGTACTAGGCACTGGGGATGCGAGGAACCAGTAGCTGCCATCAGCTGCTCCTAGGGATGAAAAACAATGGCTTAACTCAGAGACTGGAGAAAATGTGGATCTCAAGGAGTGATTCTTATTAGTGAATCCAGTGTCAGGAGGTAAGCGGGGAAGGCAGGTTTGCATACAGTTGCATCCCTCTGAGTTGTCCCGTAGTTGAGAGCTGGGGTGGGGGAAAGAGAGTGCCGGCCACGGATACAGGCGGCACCAGGAGATCTGCTCACACTACCTACACAATTCTTATCTGGTTTGGACGTTATCTGAAATTAAAATCATGCCTGACATATGAGGCCCTGGGAGAAATGCGTTGTGCCTTTCTTACCTGAGATAATCTCTGTCTAGTTCCTGTGCAATAAGATGCTGATAGGGAAAGCACAGTTGGTACACTTTTATCCCTGACAGGAATTTGGTCTTCCTCTATGCCTTGGCTTTTGGAGAAAATTTTTCTAGAAGTAGCATTCCTGGTAAGAAAGTGAAACACTGGCTTTTGTTTGGAAGATATTACATCTGTATCTGGACCTGGAGTAAATGTCATTTTGTTCTGGTCCCTAAGTCTTCACTTCAAACTGGCACAGTGGCTCTTTATGGCACCATGCTAGTTATTTACACATGCAGTATATTTTCTTACTCAGTCTTGCAAAAACCTGTAATATAGGCAGAACTACGAATCCCACTTTACAGCTGAAGGTGCTGAGTCTCAGATGGTACAGGGACTATTAAACACGAACAAACTTTGATTCTAATTAAAGTCCTTTAACTCTGGCTCAATCTGGAAATGACAGACTTTTTTTCCAATTTTTATTTTGGATTCGGAGAATACACATGCGGTTTTGTCACTTGATGTATTGCATGATGCTGAAGTTAAACTTTTCCTTAAAGGGCCAAATAGCAAATATTTGAGGTTTGCAGGCCATAAGGTCACTGTAGCGACTACTCAACTCTATAATTAAAGTGTGAAAACAAGCCACAAACAATAGATAAACAAATGAATGTGTAGCTATGTTCTAGTAATGTCCCGCTGTGTTTATAACGCAGGCAACCAGACCATGGACCAGTTTGCTGACTGCTATTGTAGAATGCTCTTTGGACTCCCACCCTTGATACCTGGTGATGAGTAAGGTAAACAGGCAAATAAACATTAGTGATCTCTGAGTTCTCATTCTCAAATGCCTTGTGACCCAGGCCTGGTTCCAGATACTAAATCCCACTGTTGTATTTCTTATGTTAGACATGGCCCATGTCAGTCATTGATTCTGCTACATATTTTTATCTGGGCATGGGCATCATGGTAGAATATGGACTACGTACTCCTTACTTAGCTTCATGGTATGATCCATTATTTAATTTTAAGATTGTATCACATAAATTGAGAATTTGAGGTCCATTGCATTTAATAGTGGAAGTAATCTTTATTCACATAAAGTTTCTGAAAAATACAGACATGCTTTTTTCTACTGGGCGGTTTTTCTACCAACGCTCCATAAAGGCAAAGAGTAAAATATTAAGTTGTAGCTCAGGGAAAGTATTTCTTCTATGGACTTAGACTCAGGTATTGCCTTTCAAGTAAAAACTAGAGATGAATGGATAGTTAGCATGTCTATTAGACTTTCTCCATCAAACATCAGCTAGAGTAAACAAGCTTCTAAGAAGTGCTGGCTCTCATTTGATTCACAATTGAATCCTCTAACAAGGACTTAAAGTGCAGATAATCTCTATCATGGATTAAAGTAAAAGCCGGAGACTTTAGTCACTATGTGATGCAGATAGGTAAAATGTCATTCTTTTCAAAACACTTAAGAACTGATTATTTATTGCCTTCTCTGGGAAATAACCAAAGCACTTTTGTACAAATATGATCAGAATATCATTCCCTTGTGGGGTGTCTTGGCTTGGGGTTCTCAGAGACCATTCTCATGAAAAACTAGTCAATGCTGGAATCAAGAAAGAGTGCAGATAGGAGAGGTGACTAGGAAGCCCAGTCAATGTATAGAGGAATAAGACTTGAGAAGCTGCCTAGAATTAATTTTATAGTTTTTGCTAAATTTCAATCATATGTGCAAAGATGGACCAACCTCATGCAAAGGGCCAGTAAAGAGAAAAAATTATTTGTTTTGTTAAAGTTATAAACATATTCAAGGCTCTTAATTAGTAAAACCAACTTGTAGTCAAGAAATCTTGGTGACAGTACATTCTATCAATAGTATATAATGTATGATATTATAAGATAGTATCATAGCCGGTTTCTCTGTGAAAGACATTCCCTAGAATCAGGAATCCAACCATCCAGTCATTCATTCACAGATTCATACATACATGTTTTTATTCATTTATGCATACAAGCATTCATCTGTTCCTGGATTAATTTGCATAGTAGCCTCCCAAGATATATTTGAATGCATAAGTACAGGAATTCATTTATTCATCCATGCACAAAGTCATTTATTCATGCACCCATGAAGCACTGTTCACTACTTCATTCATGAATTATTAAATGTATTCATTAATCTATTCAGCAAATGACCATTTAAAGCTTACCATACAAAAAGTGTGATATTAAGCTGTGCGGAGACTGAAGATGATTCCCCGTCCTCATAAAATGCATCTTTAAGAGGGCAGGGAAAAGACCTTAGCATAAAAATATAAATATTAGGTCATTGCAAAACCTGTGTCACAAGTAAAGTGCAGAAATTCATAAATAAGGAAGATTTACTTTTGTTTGTGGCAGATGTGTGGGGGATAAAAAGTGTATTGGTCAGGAGAAGGAGGTCTTTAAACTGAAGCATGACGAGTAGAGGGAATTTGAACAGAATCACCCAAGGGAACTATATGAATCTGTGCAATGAGTTGAGAAAGCATGGCGGGTATGGAGGAAATGGTGCTGAGGAGTAGCTGGGGGCTCTTTTCTGCTGGAGTGCAGTAATTGGAGAGTCCAAGGATGCTAAGAGAAGTGTGAAAGACAAGAGTCAGATCATGAAGGACCATACATGCCAGGCTAAGGAGCTAGGACTTTGATTCTGCACATGGTAGTGAGCTGCTGAAGGGTTTTAGAGAGAATTTATGCTATCAGAAATGGGTTTAATGAAGTTTACTTTGGTGGATGTAAGTAGGAAAATACGGAGAACAGCTGGGAAGCTAGGGAGGAGAAAGATATCAAGGGCCAGACCTGGAGCTATGAAAAAGAGGAGGGAATGTGCCAGGAAAAGAGAGACAGAGAGATGTGGAAGATGATTTGATAGGACTGAAAACTGATCACAGAAAAAGAGAGGAGAGGAATGTTTCTCTGAGGTTTCTTTCTTTGTTTTTTCTTTTCTTTCTTTTTGTTTTTGAGATAGAGTCTCACTCTGTTCTTATTCTGGATCTCGGCTCACTGCAACCTCTGCCTCCCAGGTTCAAGGGATTCTCATGCCTCAGTCTCCTGAGTAGTTGGGATTATAACTGCGCACCACTACACCCAGCTAATTTTTGTATTTTTAGTAGAGACGGGATTTCACCATGTTGGCCAGACTAGTCTCGAACTCCTGATCTCAACCGATCTGCCTGCCTTGGCCTCCCAAAGTGCTGGGATTACAGGCATGAACCAATGCACCTGGCCTCTCTGAGGTTTCTAATCAGGTGTCCAGGAGACACTTACTATTATTTGAACATAAGTAAGCAGAAGAAGAGGAACTGGGCTGGGAAGGAAGAGAGAGCTTGGCCTGGATTTGCTGTGATTCTCATGATGCCAACAGATGTCCTTGAAAGCAGAGGTAAATAACTTTGGGCTTTACATCTGCCAGCACACCAGAGAGTCTCCTCCTTCCTACCCCATCAGCTGCACCACCGACTTCTACTCCTCTCACCACCAACTCTGGTGACCCAGCCTCTGGTCACTGGAGGAGGCAGAGCTGGCCCAGGGGGGACGGCAGGAGGAAGTGGGCGGTAGAATTACCCACAAAGCGACTTCTCAAGCTCGCCTATTTCTGGTGCCTCTCCTCCTGATGCATCTCAACACTGGCCTGAGCTAACGAACCTCAGAGAGCAAAGCTGTCTTTTGTTTGTCATTTTGAAGTTTTCTGGTTGATTAAGATCTATGCCAGCAGGAAGGTATAAAATCACCAGCAATACTTCGTTCGAGGATCACAGGGCATTCTCATCCCTCCCGACAAAATGCTCAACTTAATATAAAAATGCTGTCCCAACCACTTTAGATCAGAGAAACTGTTAAAAGGACTTTTTCTCTTTCTCTTTTTCCAACTGAATTGTTATTTTTTCCCTCCTCTTATCATTTTCTGCTTTGTTTCACATCCCCTGTAAATCAGGTTTCTTTTAAAAGAGCAAAAATTGAATTCTAGTTAACAGACAAAAACTGCAAATGAATTTTACATTGAATGAGGGCCAAGGGAAGGAAAAAAAAAAGCTGCTACTGGGTGATACTTTGATGTTAACTTTTCCTCACCAAACCCTGGTTATCGTTTTCCCAAACACCATCATGGCACCCACTCCTACTCCCAGCCCCCCTACCCAACCTGCACCCTTGAAACTCCTCGTTCATACCAGAAAAAGAATGCAGGCTTCACAGCTTCGGTCTTCTGGGGAAATGCAATTATCTAAACTGGCATGGATCCAGAGCTCAGCTCCCCCATGAAAAGGATTTCTTATGAAAGATTAAGTGGTAACACATATGTCAACAGCACTCCCGGCTCTGGTGTAATTCTGGGCAAACAAGAAAATGGCAACAGTTCCTGTTTCCAATCTGGAAACTCTCCCAGGTCTCTTTCCACCCCAGGTGGCACCAAGCTCTTCAGTTTGTTCAGGTGTTCATAATGGGAGCCAATAGACAGGTGAGGGGGACAGCATGTTTATCCACGGTGAGGCCTGAGGGAATGGGAGCCAGGGAAGCAGCTGGTTTGGAGGCTGCCCTATAAGGCTGGCTGTTTTAGGGACGAGGCCTCGGCCACCAGGCCTGCCTAGCCCAGGCTCCCTCCCGTTTCGGGCAGCCCTCTGCCTTGGCAGGCATGGCAACACTGCCCTCTGCTGGAGCAGCACAGTCATCACACCCCACCCAAGCTCCCCTGGCCAAGGACGACGGCTGGGAGAATGATGGGCAGGAAAAGGCTTGACAGCTAAGCAACTTCTAGGGTCAGCTCTTGTGTGGCTGGAGTGTCAAGAGTCCCCGTCTCTGATGTGTGCCTTAGCCCAGGGTTTTAGAATCGGACAGACAGATCTGCTATGTGACCCTGGGCATAATTTACCTTTCTGATATTCAGAACAAAGAGAAAGTCACCTACGTTAGAGGACTATGGTGAATATGAAATGAATATTCGCTTTTCAGCCAGGGTGACCATATGTCTTGATTTCTCCAGGATGGTCTCAGTGTTTGCCTGTGGTCCTGGTGTAATTATTAACGGCACCCCTTTAATTCTCAAAAAGCAGTGAATTATACGATTAGCCTATCCAAAGCACAGGACACTCTGCCAGACATAGTAGTTACTCAGCAAATCCCAGTTTCTCTCTGTTTTACTTGAATGCTGGTCTTCTGTGAATACAGGTACCCATGCTTAAAGGGACAGGTAAGGCAGTTTCCTTTCCCTTTCTTCCTATGGGGCATACTGTACACTAGCTTTTCTGCATACAGCAAAGAAAGCAGTATGGCAGTGTCAGGAAAAATCACTGGTGAAGAGGCTTGGAGTCATAGGAAGATAAACCAAGCCAATTTCAGCAGAATCCCAAAGAAGCCCCTTCGTCCTCTGTCCTACTGCCTCCCATGTATGAGGAGTGATCACCTTTGCTTTTCCTTTACACAGGACTGTGGCAAGTCCCAAATGCAGCAATGGGTATGAAAATGCAGTCCTAGGCAGAAGTGGGTATCATTATCTCATTTTTGATGGATACGAACTATCCACAGTTGGATATTTTTTACAGATGCCTCTCTGAAAAACAAGATGCAAGAGTTCATCATGTCTAGCCCCATAGCTATATAATATACATTTATTTCTTCCAAGGCTAAGAAATGCGGGGAATTATTGAAATGTCTACCACTGTGATAGCTCAAATCGGTGACAATGGCCAAATTTTGTTGCATCGACATCCCTGAGGGGAAGCTGGCACCACTGCCAGGACAGTGGCTGATCTGCATGTCTATCTACATAAATTTGCATTGGTGTGATGTTGAAAACTAAATGCCAATATTAAGGAAAATCGTTTTCTCCGAGACTAAGTCATCTCAACAGAGCACAGTAGCAAATAATACAGGCCCTGGAACCTGGCCTGCTGCCCTCTGTTTGTGTGACCTTGAAAGTTATAACCTCTTGTGTTATGTTTCCTTATCTAGAAATGGGAATAATGATAGCACTTAGCACAAAAGGCTGGTGCAAGGGTTAAATAAGTTAATGTGTATGAAGGATTTAGAGCATCACTTGACCTATTAAGTGCTCAGACATAAGCTGCTATTATTAACTCACACCCTGTCCATTGTTCCTCACCATCAGTCTTGGTAACACAGCCTCTGCTTTTTCTTCTGTGAATCATAAAAGTTAAAAATTTAGAGCTGGGAGGGATCTCAGAACATCTAATCAGTCACTTTTAGACTTCTATTTTATTCCTTTTAAAATAACCATGGAACACTTTTTGAAAATAAAAGCTTACATGGAAACCCAGCATGGGGAGCCATGTAGCATTGCAGTTAAGAAAATGGGCTTTGCAGACAGACAGGTCTTATTTCTAGTTCAAAGCTGCTTATTAGCCTTCTAACTCAGGGCAAGTGATTTACCTTAATATTAAGCCTCCATTTCGTAAAGTGTAAAATAGCAATACTAATTGTAAATATTTCCTAAGGTTGTTATGAAGTTAAATGACTTCACACCTATTGAGTGTTTTGTACAATGCCTGGCACATAATAAGGACCCAATAATTATATTAACTTCTTATGGTTTTAATAAGTGAAGTGTATACAGGAGAACCACTCCAGTTGAAGCAGAGGAGAAGACGTGGACCTCGTGAAGGCTCTCAGAGGAACTTCTATGACTCTGCAAAGCACAATTTAAAAGCTCCCGATCTAAGCCAATATCTGTAATCCAGAGTCCAGCAAGTTCTCAGCCCTTAATGTGAATGAACACCTTCCTTCATCACTAGCCAGGGTTCTGTTTTGCCAGTGTCACGTACTGGCTGTGTGATTGCCCTTCTTTTCCTTTTTCCTAAAGTTACAGCCCTGAGACAGTCTTTTTGGTTTAAACACCTTTCTCTAGGCCTGATTAAGCTGAGAAAGATTGTGTGGTATCCCCCGTGGTTGGCTCCCAATGGGGTGAAACTGTCCTGAACTTGCGTTTCTAACATCTTCTGTTCCCTTCCTGTGCCTTTGACAGCTCACAGCCCGAGGGGGAGTGAGTCATTTGGTTAAAAATAAAAATACTACCGTCTTCTCTCTAATGGCTTTGTTCATGATCACTGCAGGCTGGCACTGATATGTACTCTGAGCAGCCAGGGATAGCCAGTGGGCAGCCCAGGAAGCTAGCTGGATTGCCTAAAACCAAAGTTTTGTCATCTCATTTGCTTTGCTGAAACACAGAGATTCGGCCATGTCTACCTTGGCTGGGCTACATTAGCATGGGGTGGAATCGGTGGCCATGCTTTAGAGGAGCAGGGATGGACCCAGGAGTCACTTAGAGGACAGAAGGCAAGATTCATAGACCACAAGGGGGTAGCTCAATCTCTTTGTTTTACTGAGACCCAGAAATGGAAAGTTACTTATCTAAGGTCACTTAGGCTGAGAGTTGGAGAGGAAAACCATGGATTCAGGACTTCTGTCTATAACAATTAGAACTACTACTGCTCTTCTTTCTACCTGCTTTGCCCAGTAGTATGTTAAACATTATATGTTGTTTGCCTCATTCCATCAAGATAATTCTATGAGGTTAATATTATTCTCCTCATTTTACAGGTAAGAAAACTAAAGTTTAGCGAGGTTAAGTTACTTGCCTAAGCTCCACTGGCTAGTACATGGTGAAGAACTGATAAAATCAGTTCATTTAGGTCCAATGCCTAGATTTTCAATCACTGAATCCTCAAAGTTTAGGGAGTGGGGTGTATAGTTTTTAGCATGTGTATGTGCTAAGAGAGCAGGAACAGTGTCTTATTCATTATTAAATCCTCTTTTTTTTTTTTTTTCTGAGATAGAGTCTCTCTCTGTTGCCCACACTGAGTGCAGTGGTGCGATCTCTGCTCACGGCAATCTCTGTCTCCTGGATTGAAGCGATTCTCCTGCCTCAGCCTCCCAAGTAGCTGAGATTATAAGCCTGCACCACCATGCCTGGCTAATTTTTTGTATTTTAGTAGAGATGATGTTCCACCATGTTAGCCAGGCTGGTCTCAAACTCCTGACCTCAGGTGATCTGCCTGCCTTGGCGTCCCAAAGTGCTGGGATTACAGACATGAGCCACCATGCCCAGCCTACATCCTGAATTCTTAACAAAATTCCTAAACAGGAACAGGCACCCCATATGGATTAAGTCCATGTGTTATGACTATCATTTTTTGCTCCATTAGGATCTGGGTGTTTTTCGTTGTTGTTGTTTTGCGTTTTGTTGTTTGACTTCTAATTAGGGTGTTAGTGACTACTATATAACTTTGGTCAACTTTGCCAGAGGACTTCCTGTGGCCAGTTTAAGAGAGCATCTCTTTTCTTTCCCCATCAGGCACTATGTACCTGACTTACATGCAGGCTAGTGAGAAGCATTAATGTTAGGACTGAAATGGAAGTTAGTGAAGCCATGACATGAGTCCTGATTTCACCACGTGACTTTGAAGAAGTCACTCATCTGTGCTAAACTAGCCATAAGGAAACCAGATAGTTTGCAAGAATCTCATTCAACAATAGCTTGATCCAAGCATGATGCAAATCCAGGTTTCTCAAGCTCAGCATGATAGAAATTTTGAGCCAAAAAATTCTTTGTTAAGGAGATCTACGCATTGCAGGAAGCTTAGCAGCCTCCTCAGCCTCTATCTGTCAGAGGCCAGTAGTTCTTCCCCAGTTGTAACCAAATAAAAACATCTCTGTACTTTCCCAGATGCCTCCTAGGGAGCAGAGGGCAAACCTTCTGGTGTAAAGCCACCTGGGTTTTGTCTTTCTTTTTCATCATCTATCTCAATTTCCTTACAGGTCTCTTGTCTTCTGCGGGCCTGACCTCTCACTTGAAAAAGAAAGGAGTTCTTCTCTTTGGCGAGAATGATTGAGCCGTGAACATGCTCCAGCTGTGATCCCTTCCCGATTGTGCTGAGGATAGAGGTAATGATCAATTGAAAGAAATGGTGCAAAGTGCTTTGGTACAGGTATGTAACCGTCAGAATCCAGTATGTGTGCTAATGGCAGAGTGGGCGCTTGAAGAGAGTATTATGTTCACTGTATTTGTAAAACCTTATAAATCATGTCCAACACTCTAGGAAAATCACGTAAGCCCTGTTTCATACATTCCACTAGTCCTAGATGCCCACAGTACAAATCCTTTACCATCATGTTTGTAATTTCTATGATTTGAACTCTGCCTAACTTTTATTCTTCTAGATAAGCAGGTAGGTAAGTAGATAGAGGGAAAGAGAGAGAGAGAAATGAATAGACATGGGAAAATATCTATGTCTATTCAATAGGAAATAAACACATAATAATGATGCTGCAGATAGGTAGGTAGGTAGGTAGGTAGGTAAGTAGTTGTAAAGAGAGAGAAAGAGATATATTCTATTGGTTCTTTTTCTCTGAAGAAGCTTGACTAGTAAAATATATTAATCATCATCGTTATTATCACTGTTGTTCACACACCATCCAGTCAGCTAAATATATATTTGAGAAAATGTGCTAGACTCTAGAATCAGATATCATTTCTCAGATGACATAGGGGTTTCAGTTCTGCCTGTTTCTGTTCTGTGCTCTAAGCGCCTTCTTTGGAAATGCCTCCTCCCTCTGCCTCAGAGACTCTGCTGAGAGAGGTAAGAGATAGAGAAGATCTTTCTAAGCTCAGAATTCACTCCTCCCTTGGAAAGGATGGTTATTTATGGCAAAATCAGAAAGATTATCACTGGTTCTGTAGCCAGGTGTTTAGCCTGTTTTGCCCACTGCTACACACTCTGTGCCGTGAGCAGGGCCATTTGGGTGAATAAATGAAAAATCCTACACTTCCAGTGGTCAGTTTGGAATGTCAGGATAACTGTTATCCATGCCTACGACTATAGAGATAAACGTCACATTACGTGAGAAAATCAAACACACACAAAGTTGGAGAATGATTTTTTTAAGAGTTCCTCTGGAGCAATTGTTTTTGAGCTTTCCTTTAGGGAGCAGAACACGCTAGCCAAACAAAATCATCTGCAAGAGCACACTGTACAAAACAGGAGTAGTTTTGGTTGAAGCGTATGCATGGTGAAGGGGTTACAAATCCCAAATACTCCCTACATGCCCTGTGCAGTCTTCTACTTCTTCTTCCTTTTCTTTTAGCTTTCAAGGCTGACGTTAAAAACTTAATTACTTGGAAAACACATTTTGAAAATAACTGGCCATAAATATTTTCAACAGAAGTTGGTTGTAGTTAAAACAGCTCTACACAGACTCTGACAGTTCTGGCTTAGCCTTCTTTCTGCCTTTGACTCTCTATGAGACCTCTGGCAGGCGATTTTCTTCTCTTTGCCTCAGTTTTCCCATCCCTAAAATAAGGGGGATGAGATGATATTGAATAGCCCAACCAGCCATCAGTCTAGCACAGATGAAAGAGTGACTCATGTGATCTATTTCTCCCTCCCTTTTACTATGTTGCCCCAATCTCTTCTTCCTGAAGAAATTGGGGTGCGGGGGCACCCAATGGCATGGAGCATCAGCTGCAGTAACTGAGCAATGTTATGGCGTCACTGCAGTCTACTGAAGCTCTTGAATGGTACAATCAGTTGTCTGCACGAAATGATCAGAAGTCAAAAGACTCAATGTTATGATCGCAGCTGGGACCCCATGCTTGGCTCGAGCAGGATGGAGGCACAATGCTGGAGCTGCATTCCAGGCAATTAAAGAAAATATGAGCATCTATTTACCAACCAATTTCAGAACATCATTCAAATGTCATCGGTCCAGAACTCACTCCCTGGCTCTCACAGAACTCTAACTGAGAACAGTCTTCTTTTCCCTCTTCTCATTACCTTGCTAATATCAGATGAACATCTTATAACTTTTCATGGCATAAGCTTGGCTGTGAGGGAACTCACTTTCTCAGGATGCCCTTCTCTGCTGCATAAACATACACGTCTCTTTGACTGCTGTTTTTGACTCAAATTTTCCAACTTCTTACTATTTTCTACATCCTGATGTCAAGAAGTCAGAAAGCCTAATTTCCAAATCTTGCTTCTGCCATTTCTCCTTGGGATGATCCTAAACAACTTTTCCAAACCTTGGATTTCATGCTTGTTATTCCTTCTTGATCAGGTTTTTAGGTCTTTGAGATGATCAAATTATCCTCTGAATTTTAAAGTCTATTATGAGCTACAAAAATATCATTCAAATGTTAGTATTATTGTGGTCTAAATGGCGACTTACATTTTACAGAACACTTTCACCATCACAGTTGTTTTCCAAATTGGATGCCCGGAAAATCTGGTTTCATAAAATGATAAGACTGCTCTAGGGAAAAAAAATTATAAAGCATTCGGGGAAAAAAATGAAATGAGATTTTCAATTATGCAAATTTCTTTATGCAGACCTTCTCAGTGCCTTTAATCTAGAAATGTTATCTACTCATAGAAGCTGTTATTCGCAGGAATCACTTATTTTCACTTTTTAAAATTAATAAGTTAGAAATATTATCTACTCACAGAAGCTATTCTTCTCCCAGGAATCATTTATTTTCACTTTTTAAAATTAATTTACCAGGAAGTAAAATTTGAGAATCACTGCTGTATATCACCTTCTACAAAGCAAATTACAATATAACAACTGCTTTAAAACTGAAAAACTTAAGGCTGGAAAATGTAAAAAGGTAATTAAGCCATAGAGAAATTAGGTTGTGTCATTTTTTCTAGACTTTGTAGTTGTTCTTTGTATGTTCGTTCTCTCTCTCTCTCTCTCTCTCTCTCTCTCTCTCCCTCCCTCTCTCTCTCTCTCTCCCCCCACCCCGTTTCTCTCTTTGTATATGCTTCTGCCTCTGTCTCAGAATCACTTGGTATCCTGCCAGAAATGTACATTCTCATGCCACTCCCAAGACCTACTGAATCGGAAATTCTGGGTGGATCTCAGCAATTTGTGTTTTTACAAACCCTCAAAAGTGATTCTGATGCATACTAACATTTCAGAATCACTTGATTCTGAATTACTGATTACTTACTTATTAATAGTGCCCTCTTTCAATTCCATATATCCCAGTCTGGACAATAAATTGGATGGTAACACTAAGTATAGCTTTGCTGCCTAAAGTTTGTGTTTAGTATTCTGTTTCTTTGGTAAATAGCAGCTGCACACACACACAAAACATATACACAAAAAACATACCTGCACATGCTCACACATGTACATACCTGGACATCCCAGCCTCCTCTGCCAAAATGCTTTGGACCTCTGGAAATCCAACTACTAAAGAGTTAATGCCTGATAGTCCCCAGTATCCACATCCTTACTAGCCAAGGTCCTTTCTGAAGGATTGATGCCCTTAAAATGACAATTAAATGAATATTGTGCTAAGTCTTTAACGTAGTATCTACTATACACAAAGAGTCTAATAAATGGTAATTATTTAATTTTCTACTTCTACTGACACCTCTTTATGCCAGAAACTGGTAGATTTTAGGGCTTTAAATAGTGAACATGACAGCATGAACCTCACAGAGCTTATGATCTGGTTGGAGATACTGACTGCAAATAATTATGATCCAGGGTGACAAATGGTTTTGCTGGACAGTTAGGGGTGGTGTAGCAGCACGGGGTGGGAGGGGACAGTGGTGGAGAGATAGGCAGTCTGTGGGCAATATCAGTGGCATGTGAGAAAATCCGGATGAGAAAGAACATGACACATTGGGGGAACCACAAGTGGCTCAGATTGGCTGGAGCTTACTACGGTGGTTGGGGAAAAATGGGGAAGAATAATGGTAAGAGATGAGTCTGGAGGTGTTGGCAAAGGCCTGATCAGAGGCTTTTTGAGCCATGTTGGGGAGTTTGAAAATTCTTTTGAAGGTGATAGGGAACCACAGAGGGGTTCTCAACAGGGGAGGAGCCTATTTAGATTGGTATTTTATGAAGTTTGTTCTGGCCATTGTGCAGCTGCACATGATTGAATGAGAGAAGTCTAGTGCTATAAAATAACTCCAATGATAACAGGTGCTTCCCTGGGTGAGGAAAGTGGAATGGATATGGAACCATGTACAACCATATTTATTGAGTTTTGCTTCAAAGTTACAAAGCAAAATATTTATTGTTTTCTCTCTCACCATACATCATTGGATTTTGTTTCCGAAAACAAAATAGTAGCCCTATAGTCTGGGCACTTGGATCCCTAAATGAGATCTTATTTTCATCATTCTTGCTATCTTTTTTGTTCAGACCTAAAACTTCAGTTTAAACTTCTACGAATAGAACATGTATTAGTCCATCTACTCTTATCTAAATATCTATGAACCACATTATTGTTAGCAAGTTATCTTTGCTTCTAATTTGATCTGCAACATAAATCTGTGAGGCCTTTTTAATTTTTGGAAGTCAAGGCTCAGAGAGGGTTGGCCATGTTCATACAGATGGCAAGATGCCTAGTCTTTTGTCTCCAAACGCTATGTACCTGTCACATCTCCATACTGCCACCCGGTCTTGTATTGGTGTGTTAGGAGAACGTCGGATGAGCCAAGGTTAGTGAGGAGGCTGGTGTGAAGGTTTGGCATGGATTGTGGTGTTCTGCTTGCATCTGTGTGTCCCATCTAAGCTCAGGAAAGGAGAAGGAGGAGAAGCAGAGGGAGGGTGAGGGATAAATGCTCTGACACCTTCTAACATTGCAGGGTAGTACAAGAGAAGTGCTAGAGGACTCATTCCTCAATCTTGCCACTTTTGAGTAGGTACCTCTAGCTGCCCTACACTCAGCTACAGGTCTTTTTTTGAAGATAGGCATAGGAGACAGATAGCCACTAACACATTAGGAAGAACACTATGTTGAGTCTTTCAATTTCCCCATCTGTAGACAAGGACACTAGTAATACTAACCTTCCAAGGTTATAGTAAGGATTATTGAGAGGATTAAATGAAATGATGCCTAGAATGCTCTTCTCTCAAATAACTGTGTCGCTCCCTGCCTGCCTCCCTTCAGGTCTTTACTCAGACGGTCCTTTCAGCAAGGCCTTTCCTGTCCATCTGATTTAAGCTTGCCACATTGCTTCCTCTCGTTCTTCCTGTTTAAACTTCTGGCTTTATTGTCCCCACAGAACCAGCCTCCAACTAATGTAGTAAATATTCTACTTGTGTATTCCTGTGTCCACACCTTTCATAGGAAAGCAAGGCTGGCTTGTCTGTTTTGTTCATTGCTGTATCTCTAGTGCTAGAACAGTGCCTGAGACAAAATTGGAGAACAAATAGGTACAAGTGGGCTGGAGAACAAATGGGTAAACAATACGTGAAAATAATATCATTTGTTTGTTTTGCGTTTTCAGAACTATTACATGATGAAAGTCTTAGCCCAATTTTTTCTTACGATGTGGTACATGAATAGTGTCTCACTAAAAAGAAATAAAAAATTAACAATACAAGCATACAAAATAAAATGTATAAATGATTATGGCCAAAAATATCTTTTTAAATCGCTCCATTCCACTTCTCCCCAATGAGTAGCCACTGTTTACTGTTAGCTGTGTAAACCATCCTATCTATCCTACCCAGTCACAGGCATATTAACAGACAGATACAGTAATAAATACGAGAAGATACATTTTTATAATACTTACTATATACCAGGCACAGTCTTATAACTTTATGTATATTAACTCATTTAATCTCTATGACAATGCTGTTAAGTGTTATTTCTACCCAAAATGACAGAGAAGGGAACTGAGGCATAGTGGCTATTTCTTTAATATATAAATAGAATCATATTAAATGTATTAGCCTATAATGTGTTTTTTCCATTTCAAACAAATTGTAGGTAAGCGCACATTGCTATTTAAGGTCAGAACCCAGTTATTCCTTCCATAAGCACTTCAGATTTGTATAGGGCTTAATTTCACCCAGCCACTTACCAGTTTTTTAATCATGTCTTGTGTCTCCACCCCCTAGAGTGCTGAATTGAATGACCTCGAAACTCCTTCTCCTAACTATGCATGATCTTGCTCTGCAGCATCTCCCAACTCCTCACTGACCCTGGGATTGGGTGCAGACAATCTCCTCTATTCCTCACCCCTGAGGTTAATTTCACTGATAAATTCCCCCACACAGTGCCCTTTGCATCTCTCTCTCTCTTTTTTTTTTTTTTTTTTTTGACACTGAGTCTCACTCTGTCACTCAGGCTGGAGTGCAGTGATGCCATCTCGGTTCACTGCAACCTCCCTCTCCCAGGTTCAAGAGATTCTCCTGCCTCAGCCTCCCGAGTAGCTGGGATTACAGGCGCCCACTACCACACCCGATTAATTTTTGTATTTTTAGTAGAGACGGGCTTTCGCCATGTTAGCCAAGCTGGTCTCAAACTCCTGACCTCAGGTGATCCACCCATCTCGGCCTCCCAAAGTGCTGAGATTACAGGCATGAGCCACTGCACCTGCCCCTTTTGCATCTCTTATTAGCCCCAGTATTTTATTCCTTCCTCCCTTACACCAAGGAATGAATCACTTTCCACTAAATGGGAAGGTTGGAAGGTGGGGAGAGCATGACTTCAAGCATTTTTTAAAATCAGCAGATGCCCTAGGAAGTCAAGCAGGGGAAGCAATTGCTGCTATTTCTGCTGATTTGCTGTTTTCAAACCAAATGTTCAACCTCTTTGAGCCTCCAGTTTCTCAATTGTTAAATAATAGTAGCTTCCAGCTTACCTTGTCATGTGTCTGAGGTCTATTATTTTGGGACAATTTACATAACCATAATGAGTTATAACAATACTTCACACGAATAGTGATTTGCAACTTACACAATCCTTATTGAAGAGAGTTACATCCTAGGCTTATCAAATATCAGAGATGAATCTTATTGTGGATAAATAGATCAAGTGGTTTCCAAACTCTCTGCTTCGCTCACTCTGGCAAGAAAAGTCCAGAAGGCATAATGGCAGTCCATGAACTCTTTTCAATATTTCAAAAATGCTAACGGGAACCATATATCTCCCCAATAAAATCAGACTTTAATTGCTTTTGGTGGGAATTATATCAACTAAAATTGGTACTTATTGGAAAACTAATTATCCCCGAATAAATATAGGTTGGTAGACATAACCTCTGGAAACACTGGCAATCTATGGAGAGAAAAGTCACAGGAGGAGGACCTAGTGAAAAGATGGAGGGTGTAGACCACAGGGACCCCCACATTTTACAAATAAACTCCAAGAAGCAAGTCGCACCCTGAAATTCTTCTGTCATCTTCTTTCCCATGCCCTCCTTAAATTAGACCTCATCTGTCCTCTACTGACCTTAGGTTTGCCCTAGTGTCCTGGCTAGTTTCAGTCTGTCCTGCCCCTTCTGATCTGCCCTTCAAACAGCAGAATTCTTGTCTGCAGTTAAAAGGCCAAGTGTGGCCTTTTTAGTATTCACCTTTCCAATGCCCTGATTAATTGATGTTATCTGATGACTCCTCGTTGATGTTAGGAAAAAGCCACACTCTATCTAGAATACAGGATTCTTCATGATCCAGCGCCACCATATTTTGAGATTCCCTATCCACACCCAGTGATGTTTGGTCACTGAATGCACCACTGCCAGTCTGTGTCTTTCAACATGCTGTTCCCCCATTTTCAGCTTCACACCTCCTCCGGGAAGCCTTCATTGCCTGCAATCCTTTACTCCAGGATGGATCAAGTGCCTGCTCTGAGCTCTTCAGTACACCATTCTTCTTTCTGGCAAGCACTTCCAGTACTTTTACTGCAGTTGTATCTCCTCAATAGACAGGGGATTGTTCAATGAACATAAATCCCACTGGCAGAGGCAGGAGCCAAATGTTCGGTCTTCTGACTGCCATTTGTAGGGCTTTCTGTGCACAGAACCTTGCAGTGGCTCTGAAAACCTCAAGCACTTGGCCTTTCAATAGATTCCACATTTTGAGAATAATTTATCTAACATTAAATGTATTAAGGAAAAATTTTACAAATGCCAGAGAGGAAAGAAGGCATACCTTTAGGGACCTTAAGCAGACAGATTCTGTCCTCCAAACTGAAAGCATACAGAAGAGGTTTCAGAGCAGAAGCCAAAGTGAAAGCACCTTCCAGGCAGAGGCAGTTGAAGGAGCTTCACTACAAACACTGTTCAGGTACAAACAAGACCAAAGAGACACCACCACTTGTGTGAGGGGGAACCCAGATAATGAGTTGGGAGGCCTGATCCCTATTAAGTTGAGCTCATTCAAAGTACATTTTCAGGGTGAGCACGATGGCTCCTGCCTGTGATCCCAGCACTCTGGGAGGCTGAGGTGGGCAAATCACTTGAGGTCAGGAGTTTGAGACCAGCCTGGCCTACATGGTGAAACCCCATCTCTACTAAAATTACAAAAAAATAAATAAAATCCAGGTGTGGTGGTGCACTCCTGTAATCCCAGCTACTCTGGAGGCTGAAGCAGGAGAATTACTTGAACCTGGGAGACGGAGGTTTCAGTGAGTTGAGATCCCATCACTGCACTCCAGCCTAAGTGACAAAACAAGACTCCATCTTGGGGGAGAAAAGTATGTTTTCTTCTGACTTTGTGCTTTCTGAGATTCATCAAGTACAGTTCTGGGCAGGGAGGCCAACATCTTCTCTCACCTGCTTACAGTTTGATATGATTTGGCTCTGTGTTCCCGCACAAATCTCATCTCCAATTCTAATCCCCATGTATCAAGGGAGGGGCCTGATGGGAGGTGATTGGATCATGGGGGACGCTTCCCCTATGCTATTCTTGTGATAGTGAGGGAGTTCTCATGTGATCTGATGGTTTAAAGGTGGCACTTCCCCCTGCACAATCTCTCTCTCTCTCCTGCCATCCTGTGAAGAAGGTGCTTACTTCCCCTTGCCTTCTGCTACGATTTTAAGTTTCCTGAAGCTTCCCCAGCCATGTGGAATCATGAGTCAATTAAAACTCTTTCCTTCATAAATTACCCAGTCTCAGGTATTCTTTATAGCAATGTGAAAATGAACTAATGCACAGCTACAGGGTGTTACCCACTGTGGTCTTGGCACATGAGAATCACTGCCCCACCTTCAGAAACTGCAGGCCCTGGCCTCCAGATACCACTTTCAGAGACCAGAAATCCAGTAGCAAGTATGGAATTCCCCGAGGCTTTATAATCAGGAGACCCAGGAGCTTGTAATAATTAGGGACCCTACATTTCATTCATAAAATACTTTTATCTACACTATTGGGATCTCTAACAACCCTGGACAATTGATGAAACAGGGACACTTACAATGTTGTCTCTTTTTTCAAATGAGAGAGCCGAGGCTAAAAGGTGTTAAGTGACTTTCCTAAGATCTGACTAAAGTAGAGAAGTTTTCCGCATGCTAACAGGGCAATCAGCCTAAAAATGTTGAGTTTTACCTCTACTTTGCCGTACAATGTTGGGGGAGTTACCTGACCTATCTGATCTTCAGTTTCCTTATTTACAAAAGGGAGGCAAAGACAATATCACTCTTCCAGGGTTGTTGTGCAATGAAATGAGATCATGTAACTAGCACACGAATTGACATACACTGACATATCTAGCACTTAAGTCTCCAGTCTTCTAACTCCAAGCCTTTTCTCCTTTTTGATATTTCTGCCTCAAAGATGCTCTGAAGCTTTGGCTAACTCATTTAACCTTCAGGGCTACAATTTTTCTACCTATAAAGGAGGTCCTAGTGACCTTAAACAACTTCTTGGAATTTCAGTTCCCTCAACTCCAAATTGGTAGGAATGATTACAGTTTCTTCCTTATAGGGCTATTCTGAGAAGTGAAGATATTGCTTGGAAAGTGCTTAACACAGTACTTGGCACATAGCCAAAACCAAATCTGAATTATCCATTGTCACAGTGCTTGTTGCTAGTATCCATATTATTAATATTAGCCCCTCCCATTATGGGATGGGATATGTACCCTCTCACTCAGTAAAGTGATCAGAACTCAGTTCCATTTGGATCAAAAGGAGACAAGAAAATTATTCTAATTTCACTACTGATATGTACAACCCTTTCTCTTCTTCGAATTCCACCTTAGAGAATCACAGACTCTCAAGCCTAGAAATGTCATTAGGCGCCATTCACCCAACCTTCTCTCCAATGTTTGAATTATCTCTATGACACCTCCACCAAATGGCTGTTAGACGTATATTTGAATACCTTTAGTGATGGGGATCTCACCATTTTGTAAGCTAATTCATTCTTTACACTGTTCTGTATACTTACCTCTTTTATATTAAGCCAAAATTCAAGCCACAGTAGCTTCTCCCATTTGTCCCTATATCTGTAACTGGATCCAGAGAAGCTATGTAGAATTTGCAGAAGTCAAGCTTCAACATTTTTTCCCAAACTATGACAAACTTGAATCATATTTGTTGATCATTTTTTTTTCTTCCTCCTTCTGAAAAAAAGTCTTAAGCACATTTCACCATTCGAAGGATTTTTTTTGTGTGTTCCCCCCGTCTGCTGGTTCCCACTGGGATGAAAAGCAATACAAAGTCAGAAAGAAGTATAGGTTTGCCTTCTGGCTTTGTCACTTAGACGAATAGCACCGTAAAAAATGGGAAATGCTATCGGTTAAAGTGATCTCCTTCCTCTGCCCTGTACATTTCACTGAGTTCTGACACAGTCCATTTGGACAGGGAGACCGTTTCCTGGAGATGGATAAGTTGATGAGTTAAAGATTTTGCATTAAAAACAGATTCTGGTTATAATGTCCTCCTGACAGTTGCATTTTGGTCCCCTGTTTTGTGAATCATATAAATAAATCTCAAGGGGCACATCAGTTGGTGATAGGATATCTGAGAACATCAAGAAGTAGCTGCCAATCAGAGCATAAAAAAGGGCAGCTCCAAGTCAGCACTTGCAGTTATGAAAGGGTGTGTCAGCATTCTGATGTTCTTTCTTCCTTCTCACACCCCAACTTCTGCATTCCCAACTTTTTTTAAATGTCCCGTGTATCTCTAATCAGTTTCCCGATCTGCTGCTGGCTTCAGGTAGTCACATGAATAGACAACAGGAGAGCAACTTGTAATATTTTACACTTTCCAATAAAAATATGCTGGTTGGGAATGTTAATATTTAATCACAGATAAAGTGTCTGCAAAGTTGAAGGAGAATTTTCCATTAAGATATGGAGATATTCAGAAAGTATTCTCACCTTGTTAGAAAAGCTTACCAAGCAAGTAAACAGCATATGGTGTCAGGAAAAGATGCTGGAATAGCACCCGTGGGGCCAAATCTCTTGCCCTGCTGGGGGATGAATGTGAATTGCAAGTCCAGGGTAAATGCAAAACAGAGAAAGTGCTTCTTGATCCAGTGTACTCTGACCAGTGTGATCAATGTTAGGAAAGGAAACATGGACCCTGTGCCTTTGATGTGATGGAGGCTGATGTCAAAGATAACTTTAACTTTTCTCCTGAGAGAATGGTGGCCCCTATGGACACAATAATAAACTGTAAGCTAGAACTTACATGTGTGTTGCAATATATAATTTATAAAGTGCCTTCTCCACTAGTGTATAATTAGTGACTCCATTACGGGTGCCTGGTAGGGCTCCCCTTTTGCAGAGAAGGGAACAGAGGCTCAGAGGCATGAAGCTATTTTCCCAAAGTTGTAGAGTAAATATATGGTTTGGTTTTTAATATTCTAGGTTTTTCTGACTCTAAACCCAACACTTTTTCCACTAAAGTACATTTTCTTTCAATAGGAAAAAAGAGAAGCGGGTCTATTTGGGGCATAAGGTGATATTGACCATGATGCTGATGAGGATGAGAAGAGTAACACTGCGGCAGCTTACATTATCTCCAGATTTTGATCCTACTAAGTACCATATTTTCCATGGACACTGTCATTTAATCTTTAAAACAGCCATTAAATATACTTACTACATTTCATTTTAGAGGTTAACAAAGGGAGGCTCAGAGAGAATAAATTATTTTCCACTGTCACACAGGGAATTATTCAAACCTAGTTCTAGATAAATTTAAAATGTCTGCATTTTTACTAAACCACAGAAAAAGGAAGAACAGTGGGAAGCAAGTGTGATAGTTAATTTTATGTGTCTGCATTACTGGGCTAAGGGATGCCCAGATAGCTGATAAAATATTATTTCTGGGGGAGTCTGTGATGGTGTTTCTGGAAGAGATTAGCATCTGAATCAGTGAGAGAATACCACTCTCACCAACATGGGTGAGCATCGTCCAATCACCTGTGGGCCTGGATAGAATGAAAAGCAGGAGGAAGAGCAAATTTTCTCTTTGCCAGAGATAGGACAGCCATCTCCTCCTGCCTTAGAAACCAGCATTCCTGGTTCTTGGACCTTCAGGTTTAGACTGGAACTCCAATGCTGACTACCAGGAGTTTCGTCTCACAGATAACAACAGACTGGGAGATTTTTTCAACCTCTATAATCACATGAGCAAATTCCTTGTAATAAATCTCCATCACTTATCTCTTTCTCTCTCCCTCCCTCCCTCCCTCCCTCCCTTCCTTCCTTCCTTCCTTCCTTCCTTCCTTCCTTCCTTCCTTCTTTCTTCTTTCCCTCCTTCCCTCCCTCCCCTCCCTCCCTCCCTCCTTCTTTCCCTCCTTCCCTCCCTCCCTTCCTCTCTTCCTTCCTTTCTTTCCTATCTCTCCTATCTAACTATCCTGTTTGTCTTTTTTTTTTTGAGACAGTGTCTTGCTTTGTGTCACCCAAGCTGGAGTGCAATGGCATGATCTCGGCTCACTGCGACCTCCGCTTCCCAGGTTCAAGCCATTCTCCTGCCTCAGCCTCCTGAGTAGCTGGGACTACAGATATGTGCCACCACGCCTAGCTAATTTTTTTTTTTTTTTTTTTTTTGGTGAGACAGCGTTTTACTATGTTGGCCAGGCTGCGCTCGAACTCCTGACCTCAAATGATCTGTCCACCTCATCCTCCCAAAGTGCTGGGATTACAGGCGTGAGCCACCACACCCAACCCTATTTGTCTATCTTTCTGTCTATCCCATTGGGTCCGTTTCTCTGAAGAGCCCTGACCTTTACCGTCGGGGAGGAAGGGATTTAGAATTGGGGAGGAAGGGATTTAGAGTTGGGTATGTGAAGTTCAGAGACAGTCAGGAAAATTTATTCATGGAGCAAATCTTTTCAGAACTTTATTCAGTTAGGGGTGCTCGCAAGAAAACTTAGAATCTAATATGGGCCTGGAATTGAGGAAAGTTGCTGAGACAGACCAGCAGAGCTAATTAATTTCTAAACATGCATGGAATATCTAGTGCGGGCAATTCTAATATACACAAGGGCAAGTTGTATGGGGATCTTGAAAGAAACCTTGAAATTTGTAACTAGAAAAATTATTTCTTAGCCTTGGTGAAAACCATTTTAGCAGAGCAAACAAGGCTGGATTACAATGAGTGCTGGAATCCTGACTGGAGGTGAGGAAGGGTAGATAGCAAACTATGAAGTTTGCGGCCAAAAGGACGGTAGTGGCAAAATGACTTAAAAGATTATTAAAGTCAAGGGATTTTCCCTCCGCTCCTTTTAAGATAAGAATGGAACATTTTTATGGGCTAGAGAAGCATTCAGTGGAGAGGAGGAGATTAAAAATATAGGAGAAAGAATAATCAATAGGAAAATTGAAGGCAACGTTGAAAGATTGCAATTCAGAATTCTCAGAATTCTCTGAGGCTTCAAGCACATTAAAGATTTGGATTGATGAGTAAACCATATCAAATTTCTGTAGAGAGAAAATTTCAGGATTTGAACAAGGGTTTAAATCCTAATTCTGTCACTTTCTAATTCCCTGATCTCAACAAATTAACTTCTCTAAGCCTCAATATTTTCATTTGTGAAAGTAAGGGACACAAAATAGAGATGTCATCAACCAACTCCTTAGATTCTTCCAAAGCAGATATTCCCAAGCTTGCTTGATCCAAGCACCTGTAGTGCCTCAGTAATTTTTTCACACCACCCCAGGCAAAAACAAAACAAAACAACAAACAACCTAACAGTTTTTCTTTCTTTCTTCCTCTCTTTTTTCCTTCCTCTCTTTCTTTCTTCCTCTCTTTCTTTCTCTCTCTCTTTCTTCCTTTCTTCCCTTCCTTCCTTTCTTTCTTTCTTTCCTTCTTTCTTTATTTTTCTTTCTTTCTTTCTCTCTCTCCTTCCTTCCTTCCTTCCTTCCTTCCTTCCTTCCTTCCTTCCTTCCTTCCTTCCTTCCTTCCTTCTTTTCTTTCTTTTCTTTCTTACATAGTTTCACACTTGCTGTCTCAGCTGGAGTGCAATGGCACAATCTCTGCTCACAGCAACCTCCGCCTCCCGGGTTCAAGCGATTCTCCTGCCTGAGCCTCCCAAGTAGCTGGGATTACAGGCATGCACCACTACACCTGTCTAATTTTGTGTTTTTAATAGAGATGGGGCTTCTCTATGTTGGTCAGGCTGCTCTCAAACTCCCGAACTCAGGTAATCTGCCAGCCTAGGCCTTTGAAAGTGTTGGAATTACAGGGTGAGCCACCGCACCCAGCCCCCTAACAGTTTCTTTTATTAAATAGCTGGGTCCAAACAATTGAATAAGTATGTATCTCCTATCAGGTAATACATATAATCTGAAAGAAAGATCATGTTATTTTATCTTTTTTTTTTAATTATTGTATTTTAGGTTCTGGGGTACATGTACAGATCATGCAGGATTGTTGCATAGGTACACACATGGCAGGGTGGTTTGCTGCCTTCATCCCCCCATCACCCACATCTGGTATTTCTCCCTTTGTTATCCCTCCCCACCCTCCCCACCACCTACTGTCCCTCCCATAGCTACACCCAACTGTCCTCAGTGTGTGATGCTCCCCTCCCTGTGTCCACGTGTTCTAATTTTTCAATACCCGCCTCTGAGTGACAACATGCAGTGTTTGGTTTTCTGTTCTTGTGTCAGTTTGCTGAGAATTATGATTTCCAGATTCATCCATGTCTCTATGAAGGATACAAACTCATCTTTTTTTATGGCTGCATAGTATTCCATGGTATATATGTGCCACATTTTCTTTATCCAGTCTATCCTTGATGAATAGTTTGGCTTGGTTCCAGGTGTTTGCCATTGTAAACAGTACTTCAATGAACATACGTGTGCATGTGTCTTTATAATAGAACAATTTATAATTCTTTGGGTATATACCCAGTAATGGGATTGCTGGATCAAATGGAATTTCTATTTCTAGGTCCTTGAGGAATCGCCACACTGTCTTCCACAATAGTTGAATTAATTTGCACTCCCACCAACAGTGTAAAAGCATTCCTATTTCTCCACATCCTCTCCAGCATCTGTTGTCTCCAGATTTTTTAATGATCACCATTCTAACTGACCTAAGATGGTATCTCACTGAGGTTTTGATTTGCATTTCTCTAATGACCAGTGATGATGAGCATTTTCTCATATGTTTGTTGGCCTCATGTATGTCTTCTTTTGTAAAGTGTCTGTTCATATCCTTCACCTACTTTTGAATGGGTTTGTTTGTTTGTTTTTTGCTTATAAATCTGTTTTAGTTCTTTGTAGATTCTGGATATTAGCCCTTTGTCAGATGGGTAGATTGGAAACATTTTTTCCCATTCTGTTGGTTGCTGTTTCACTCTAATGATTGTTTCCTTTGCTGTACTGAAGCCCTGGAGTTTAATTAGATCCCATTTGTCTATTTTGGCTTCTGTTGCCATTGCTTTTGGTGCTTTAGCATGAAGTCCTTGCCTATGCCTATGTCCTGAATGGTTTTGCCTAGGTTTTCTTCTAGGGTTTTTTATGGTGTTAGGTCTTATGTTTAAATCTTTAATCCATCTGGAGTGAATTTTAGTGTAAGATGTCAGGAAGGGGTCCAGTTTCTGCTTTCTGCACATGGCTAGCCAGTTTTCCCAACACCATTTATTAAACAGGGAATCCTTTCCCCATTGCTTGTTTTTCTCAGGTTTGTCAAAGATCAGATGATTGTAGATATGTGGTGTTGCTTCTGAGGCCTCTCTTCTGTTCCACTGGTCTATGTCTCTGTTTTGGTACCAGTAACATGCTGTTTTGATTACTGTAGCCTTGCAGTATAGTTTGAAGTAAGGCAACATGATGCCTCCAGCTTTGATCTTTTTGCTTAGGATTGTTTTGGCTATGTGCACTCTCTTTTGGTTCCATATAAAGTTTGAAGTGTTTTTTTTTTCCAGTTCTGTGAAGAAGGTCATTGGCAGCTTGATGGGGATGGCGTTGAATCTATAAATTACTTTGAGCAGTACGGCCATTTTCAGGATGTTGATTCTTCCCAACCATGAGCATGGAATGTTTTTCCATCTGTTTATGTCCTCTCTTATTTCATTGAGCAGTGGTTTGTAGTTCTCCTTGAAGAGGTCCTTTCCATCCTTTGTTGGTTGTATTCCTAGATATTTTATTCTCTTTGTAGCAATTGTGAATAGGAGTTCACTTTTTTTTAATTGCATTTTAGATTTGGGGGTACATGTGAAGAACATGAAAGATTGTTGCATAGGTACACACATGGCAGTGTGATTTGCTGCCTTCCTTCCCTTCACCTATATCTGGGAGTTCACTTTTGATTTGGCTCTCTGTCTGTGACTGGTGTATAGAAATGCTTGTGATTTCTGCACATTGATTTTGCATCCTGAGACTTTGCTAAAGTTGCTTATCAATTTCAGGAGATTTTGGGTTGAGACGATGGGATCTTCTAAATATACAATCATGTTATCTGCAAATAGAGACAATTTGGCTTCCTCTTTTCCTAACTAAATACCCATTATTTCTTTTTCTTGCCTAATTACTCTAGCTAGGACTTCCAATACTATATTGAATAGGAGTGGCGAGAGAGGGCATCCTTGTCTAGTGCCAGATTTCAACAGGAATGCTTCCAGTTTTTGCCCACTCGGTATGATATTGGCTGTGGGTTTGTCGTAAATAGCTTTTATTATTTTGTGATACATACCATTGATACCTAGTTTATTCAGACTTTTTAGCATAAAGGTTGTTGAATTTTGTCAAAGACCTTCTCTGCATCTATTGAAATAATCGTGGTTTTTGTCTTTGGTTCTGTTTATATGATGGATTACATTTATAGACTTGCATGTGTTGAACCAGCCTTGCATCCCCGGGATGAAGCCTACTGATCATGATGAATAAGCTTGGATTTGTTATTGCATTCTGTTTGCCAGTATTTTATTGAAGATTTTTGCGTCAATGTTCATCATGGATATTGGCCTACAGTTTTCTTTTTTAGTTACATCTCTGCCTGGTTTTGGTATTAGGATGATGTTGGTCTCATAAAATGAGTTGGGTAGGTTTCCCTCTTTTTGTATTGTTTAGAATAGTTTCAGAAGGAATGGTACCAGCTCCTCTTTGTATGTCTGGTGGAATTCGGCTGTAAACCCATCTGGACCTGGGCTTTTTTTAGTTGGTAGGCTATTAATTACTGCCTCAACTTCAGCCCTTGTTATTGGTCTATTCAGGGATTCAACTTTTTCCTAGTTTAGCCTTGGGAGAGTGCAAGTGTCCAGGAATTTATCCATTTCTTCCAGATTTATTCGTTTGTGTGCAAAGAGTTCTTTGTAGTAATCTCTGATGGTAGTATATATATAATTTCCTAAAACCCGTATGTATATATATGTATATGAATGACATCATTGCAGGCATTGTAACATGATCTGATGTTGAGACTGTGAACTACCTATGGACTTGTGAATTCCCCAATAGCTGTGCCGTATATGGCAAAAGTGAAATGTCACTGAGATTTTCCCAAAAGTGTTAGCCAGATGTGGCGGCTTACATCTATAATTCCAGCACTTTGAGAGGCCAAGGCAGGCAGATCACCTGAGGTCACAAGTTCGAGACCAGCCTGGCCAACATGGTGAAACCCCATCTCTGCTAAAATTATTTTAAAAATTAAAAATTAGCTGGTCATGGTGGCGCACGCCTGTAGTCCCAGCTACTCAGGAGGCTAAGGCACAAGAATCACTTGAACTGGGGAGGCAAACGTTGCAGTAAGCCAGGAACTCACTGCTGCACTTCAGCCTGGGCAACAGAGGGAGACTCTGCCTCAAAAAGAAAAAAAGTGTTAAGCGTCTCTCAGTGCCCTTCTAAGTTTTCTGTGGCCCTTGGCTGGAGACCCTTGACTCGTTTTGGAAATCACCATTCTAAACATTAATTAATATATGCATAATACATGATATATAATGAGGCCTTACAAATTGATAAGATAAAGTGGAACATCACAGTATTGGGCAAGAAAGGGTAGGGAGGCAGGAAGTATATGAACAGAAAATATAGGAAAAGAAAATTTTAGTTGCCAATACAAGCCTAAAGTAGAATTAGACTTCTCTAGGTTTTAGGGAAATGCAAATGGAAAAAAATGAATTAACATTTTCATCCATCCAATGCATGAAAACTAAAGATCAATACCACCTAGTTGCTGATGAGGGTATAAGAAAATAAAACTCACTCATATTGCCGGTAAGAAATAAATTGCTGTGGCATTTTGGAAATTAGGCTCGCAGCATCTAATAAAATTTAAAAATTGTATGTGTTTCTGCCAGAAATCCTACTTGAAGGAATCTAGTATACAGAAATGAAAATACCAGTATATGTAAATATATGGTCAAAGATTTTGATTAGGTAATTGTTTATTATAGAATAAAAAGGGTGTGGAAACAACCTGGATGTCTGTCAATAGTAGAATAATTCTTCTATATCTCTTCCATGGACAGCAGTTTAGATATTAAACAAATTAGCTAGATCTATGAGTATTGGCTAAAAGAGATGTCTGTAATATAGTGTTAGAGAAAAAGACAAAATGCAGAGTAAATGGGTACAGTAAAATAATGTTTTTTTTTGCAAAAAAAAAAAAATAGAAGAAAAAGAAACAATGTTTGTACAAGCACATAGAAAAACCAGGTAGGTAAAAGCTAACACACTTAATTGTTGATATTTATTACAATGTGGAGGGGGGTCAAGTTCAAGTAGGTGTGTATAAGGAAAGGAAAAATTACTGGTTTTATCTATGTTCATATATGAGTCATTTTATAGGTGGCAACCAACATTTATTGCCCCTAGCAGTTTGCACGGAAAAGTCAAT
The DNA here is from genome assembly GCF_009761245.1 of Sapajus apella. Taxonomy (NCBI): domain Eukaryota; kingdom Metazoa; phylum Chordata; class Mammalia; order Primates; family Cebidae; genus Sapajus; species Sapajus apella. The sequence continues at coordinate 2,748,007 of NW_022437016.1, read as the reverse complement.
GATGTGTTTGCTTGTTTGCTTTCCCCTCCTAAATGCATGTAACATCCTTGTAAAGCTGTGCCTAGCACATAACAGGGATTTTTTTTTTTTATGCGTTGGGTTTTGTTTCTGGTTTTCTTTCTGTGTGTTTCTCTACTATGTTGTTGCCCTTTTCTCTATTTATATAGTCCCCTTTCCCTTTTTCTCTCTGTCCTTTCCTCCCTTTTCCTCTCTACTCATTCCCTCCCCTTGTTTTTATGCCAGATGATGTGGATACAGACAAGGAATAAAACAGGGCACCTGCCCTTGAGAAGTTTACAATCTGTTAGGCTGAAGATCAACACATGTTCAAAAAGACAGGAAAGAAGTCAAGGGAGAGTGTGCCAGAGGGATTTAATATCAATGAAGAACAGGATAAGTCATCTACTTATAAAGGGCGGGAGCTGAGGACTTATGAGGAATAAAAGAGGCTTAGATTGCATCTACTTAGGAAGGGTGAGAGCCGAGGACTTATGGGGAAATAAAAGTGGCTTAGATTATGGAGTCAACAGGAGATGAAAGGAGGGATTGTCGTTCAGTGATCCTCCCTGGGTGGTTTTGAAATTCATCTTTCTGAAGACGGGAGTCCATGCTCAAGCACCTCTGAAAGCCTCTTTAGGATCTGATCCGTTCATTTTTTTAAGTCTGTATCTAAGATGTATGAGCACATAAACTTCTTCCTCTACCTAATGTTAAATCTTTTCTATGGTGGCTGTGCTCAGAAGCTACCTGTTCCTACCTATCTCCAAAAGTCCTGCTTCACCAATAAAGAGAAATACCAGATCAGCCACCTGCGGATCTGTACCCACTTCCTTCTCCCGCCACTTCTCACCCCTTTCCCCACACCCTGGTCTCTCTTTTCAGCATCCAGCAAACCAGCATCCCTGGACCATTTCTTCCTGTCTTCCTAGACAATAGTCCTGGCATAGACAGAAGAAGGGTCAGATGGCAGAGCCGCTGGGCTGGGCTCCCACAAGCTGTCCTAGTTTTCCAGGGTAAGCTGTCAAGAGTTGCCTCATTGCAGTCCCCATTTCCCTCTCCCTAAATCCCTTTTCTGAGTCTGAAGAAATGGCTTTGCCAGCCTCAGGATAAACCTCTTGCCCAGAGAAAGCCAGGTCTGAGAAGCTGCCATCAGACCCCATTGTCTATGTCCTGGGACAACTGCCAAGACCCAGGCATCTTGGCTGGGGATGTAGAAGGGCCCTATTCTGATCCCATCTGTTCAGAGTTGGAGAGAGAAGCCAGAACTCCTCCCCCTTCCCTCTCCCCCCAATCCCAAGCTCTGTGGATGAGTGGCTTTTCAGAGATGAAAAACCAGAGCCCTGTCAAACAAGTCTTCTTGCTTGTCAAAGATAGAATCTAAATATAGAAAGGTACAGCTAAACTCCACCACAGAGCAAGCAAACCCAATCTGGCACACAGCTTCTGGGGGTTTCCTCTCCTACCACGGCCCCTAGCCCTGTGCCCGAGACATAGTGAAGGGTCAATAAATGTTTGACTACATTGATCTGTAGAATCCTGACTAACAGCCCTCCAGCACAAGCAAAGGTCTGTTGAACAAACATCCCCGCAGAACCCAATGGATCTGTCCTAAAGCCCAAGGAGCCTCAGCCCCTCGCCTACTGGGAGCATCATTCCAAAAATAGCACCACTTTCAAAGGAACTCCCCTGAGAATGGGGGTGGAGGTCTAATGCATATATTTTGCTTTTCTACATGTCAGTCATGGCATATCCACTACCTTATTCAGCCTTTGCTATTGCAAAGATATAATTATCCCCATTTTATAGATATGAACACTGAGGCTGAGTTAACTGATTCATCCAATGCCACCTTGCTGGAAAATTCAGGCCCTTCTCCCCTGTTCCAGAGAACCCAATGTCATGATGGAGGGATTCATGCTGTTTGACCCCAATCATGGCCATAGCTTCTTGTAATTGTTCATCTCAGGATCTCTAGGACCCTCTCTTTGTTTAATTAAGATTAATGGAATCTTATTTCTTGGAGCCAAAAAAAATATCTTTTAGGGAGCATCAAGGTGAGTTTCCTGTTCTCAAAGTGATAACATGCTACTCCAATGGCACATCCTAAGGCTGCCATAAGAAATCACCAAATACTTAGTGGCTTAAAATAACAGAAATTTATTCCATTATATGTATAGGGATTACAAGTGTGAAATCCAGTTGTTGCCAAGGTCTCTGGGAAAAAATTCTTCTTTGCCTCTTCCTACTTCTGGTGGTTACCAGCAATTTTTGGCATTCCTTGGCTTGTAGCTGTGTCTCTCCAATTTATGCCTCTGTCTTCACATGGCTGTCTTACCTCCGCATGTGTCTGTGTCTTTGTCTCTGAATCCACCTCTCCTTTCACTTATAAAAACCCTAGTCAGCCAGACATGGTGCATCATGCCTGTAATTCCAATGCTTTGGGAGGCCGAGGTAGATGGATCACGAGGTTAGGAGTTTGAGACCGGCCTGGCCAACATGGTGAAACCCCATCTCTACTAAAAATACAAAAATTAGCTGAGCGTGGTGGCGGGCACCTGTAATCCCAGCTACTCGGGAGGCTGAGGCAGGAGAATCGCTTGAAACCAGAAGGTGGAGGTTGCAGTGAGCAGAGATTGAACCACTGCACTCCAGTTTGAGCAAAAAAAAAAAAATTCCATAAAAAAAAAAAAAAAAAAAAAAAAAACCTAGTCATTGAATTTAGAGTCTACCCTAATGGAGTATGACCTCATCTTTATTTGATCACTTCTACAACACCCTATTACCAAGTAATACCAAGTAAGAGCGCATTCTAATGTTCTGGGTGTACACGAATTTTGAGGAGACACTATTCAACCCAGCACAGATGGTATAACATGGTGCCAAGGGAAGCATACTGAGAAGTTCAACTGTCTGGGACTTTAATCCTGATGTGCACCTTGCTCACTGTGTGATGCAGAAAATCTCTTAACTTCTCTAAATCTCAGTTTTCTCTTCTGTAAGATAGGGATAACAATAGTGCCTACTTTATAGGCTAGTTGGCAGAAATCACTAAGTCAATCCATGCGTAGTGCTCAGCCCAATGCCTGGCACATAGTGGCTGCTCAAACTACACAGCTTCTCTCTCTACATGTTAGTAGTTAGGGTCACAGGCTCTGAAGTCAGGCTTCTAGGGTAAAATCCTGTCCCTATCACTTTCAATTGTAAGAAGATGGGCAAATTCCTTATCCCATAAGTTTTAATTTTCTTACTAAAACAGAGATAATAATTGTATCTACCTTATGGGTTATTGTGAGCAGCACATAAAGTCACTGAAATAAAGTATATAAGAGTATCTTGCATTTAGCAAGTTCCCAATAAGTGCTTGCTCCTATGATATTGATGATTCCCATTTGAATTCCTGTGGTATTATACAGCCATCCATGCAATAGAGAACCAGCTTAGCAGAGGGGCCTCAGATTCTGGCAGAGAAAGACCAGAGCTTAGCGGCCCATCAGAGAAATTGGCTTTTCCCCAGAAGAGCGGGAACTACAGGGCCTGAGGTACTGAGGCTAGGCTTGTCTGTTTTGGGCAGTGGTCCAGGAGGCTGAAGCCCTCTCCTTTGGGGTTGGCTCACACCCACTGAATTCATGGGAAATCTAGGGGCATGCTGCAGCTTCTAGGCTAACCACCACATGTACACACACTCCCACCAGTCTCCGGCTGCCAAGTGAAGGTGACCTAGGAGACCGGGGCTGGAGGAGGGCTGGGGACCCGGGGTGGAAAAGCAGCATGAGCTCATTAGTAACTGACTACTCCGGTGGAACAAAACCTCTCCCGGGGGCCATAACTCTGTCCCTGGAAGAAAATATGATGAGAGAGGGGTGGTTGGGATTTCTGCAGCCTCTATCTGGGCAGTGGAAGCTATGCTGAGTCCCTGCATTCTCTAAATCCCCAGCATTTCCATGGAAAAGGAAAGCTGCTGCATGAAAAAGGGAGTTGGGGAGTTTGAAAGGAAGCTAAAAAGCTGGGGACAGGGCTTCCATTACATAGACAGTCATCCTGACCTGGTACCTGTATTCCATCCGGGACAGATTCATAGTCTTGAAGAGGCAGCATGGTAAAGGGGAAAGATCATGAAGTTTGGGGCCAGGATCCTTTGGATTTTGTGGGGTACCCACACTTCTGGATGACATTGGGTAACTCAGACTCTTTGAGACTCAGGCTTCACGTCTGTAAAATGGAAATGCTTATTTTTCAGAGTTGTCGTAAACACTCAATGATTTTATTTATATCAACCTAATTCCTACTGGCTTATCAAACCCAGCTCAGCTGTTCCCTTTGCTAGGATGCCTTTCCCAAGGAGTCTTAGTTAGGTATCTGTGCTTGATGCACCACCAAGATCTAACACGTTACCTCTGCCATAACACTCATTATTTGTTACTGAATTATAATTTCATGTTCATTTGTCTGTCTCTCATACAAGGCTGTGAGTTCCCTGAGGACAGAGAATGTCCTGTTCATTTTGGAATTCCCAGTTCCTAACTCAATTCCTGGCACAGCTGAGTAAGCGAATGAATGAACACGTCTAGCTGAGTAAAAATAAGTCCCATTGGGTAGAGTTTTGAGGGAACCATTATTATCAAAGCACTCTGAAGACACAATGGAGGGATTTACTGTTGAGTAATTGTTTATCCTTCCTAGGGTAGCTTTAATAGAGGTGTAGTAAGGAAAGTTTGGGACAGGTAAAAGAACCAGCAACTGGGGAAATGCTACTATGTCTCAGGCACTAGGCTCTGCCTTTCACATTAATCATGAAATCATTATCTACCAGCTCTTATCCTCAGTGTGCACATGAAGAAACCGAGATGCAGAGAAATGAATTAACTTGCCTGAGATCACAAGCCAGTAAGTAGCAGAGCCAGAGCCACTGATTGAAACCCTGATATTCCTGGCTACCCAGCTTATATTATTTTCTTCAGGCTCCTGATATGAAGTTGAGGCTATCTACAAGTGAGTCACTCACAAAGGAAAATGAAGGGGGAAAAAACCAAGAGTGGAATTGTCTAGGGTTTATTAGATTTATACCCTGTGTAGCATCTTGCCTCTTCTTTTTACCCAGGTATTTGATGAGAAAATGTCAGTAAAGTATTTTGGACACTGAAGCATCCAGGGAGGCTGGATGAATTAAAACCCTATTTCTCAGGGGGCAGATATTCTTCCTAGCCCTGATTATAATGGAAATGATTTTGTGATCATAGGAGTCTCAGAAGGACCTGGGGCTGTGAGGACGGAGACAGGAGAACAGGGACAAAAATACCTTTTTGCTTTTCTTAGAAGGAAAATATTCTCTAGATATTATAAATTGATGAAAGCTCAGGGGAAAGATGCTCAGCTGTGGGGCTGTGAAAAGCTTCAAATATCACTCAGGTGAATGGGATCCATTGTTTATTGAACCTTTGTTAGGTGCGATGGGGGACTGGAGAGGGGGGGCCTTACATGTATTCTGTCTTTTAGTTCTTGCAAAACTATGCCCATTTAGCCAGGTATGGTGGCTCATACCTGTAATCCCAGCACTTTGGGAGGCTGAGGTGGGCAGATCACCTGAGGTTAGGAATTTGCAACCAGCCTGACCAACATGGAGAAACCTCATCTCTACTACAAAATACAAAATGAGCTGGGCATGGTGGTGCATGCCTGTAATTCCAGCTGCTTGGGAGGCTGAGGCAGGAGAATCACTTGAACCTGGGAGGCAGAGGTTGTGGTGAGCCAAGATAGCGCCATTGCACTCTAGCCTGCACAACAAGAGCGAAACTCCATCTAAAAAAAAAAAAAAAAGACTATGCCCATTTTACAGATGAATACAATGAGACTTGGAGCTGCGAGTCATGCTGCCAGCATGTGGCATAATTGAGATACTTATCCAATTACATCTAGCCACAAAGGGCATCAGACTCTGTAGGAGCAGGTACCAGAGTGGAATCTTTGCCAGTAGAATAAGACTGTGGGCTGGATACTAACTGAGACTGAAAATCCAGTCTAGCAAAAATACAGGTTTTGTTTTATTTTATATTTAATCACTCGAGTATTCATTTTCATATTCCTATTTCCCATCTCTTCCTCTCACATTTCCTCTGGCCTAACCACTGCACTGATTTTAAGGCCATGGAAATTTGCTTCTTCATGATACCCATCAGCCCATGCGACAATGACAAAAAACACACCATCCCCAAGGGCATATTTTAAAGTATAGGTAAAAATTTACAAGAATCTTCACCACCAAGATATTTATAATATCAAAAGGAAGCTCTTCCAAGCACCCCAAAGTAAGCAATTGAGCTCGTAAAGCTATGGCATAGTTATATGTGAAATTCTGTGCAGCAATTAAAAATTACTTGTGTGATAATATTTAGGAACACGAACATGACTACGTGTTCTGTGTGTGTGTGTGTGTGTGTGTGTGTGTGTGTGTGTGTATGTGTGTATGTTTTTCAAAGTAGATGATAAGACCATATGACCAGTGGTATTGCAGGTGATTTTTATTTCTTTTTTATTATTATTAGCATGTTGTCAATGTTCCATAATAAATATCTGTGGTTTTGTAAACTGAAAAAACCATTGACACTTATTTATAATATGCATGAGAATCATTCCAGCTGGTAGTCTCCTTCAGTTGTAAGAATAAAAAGACCACTTCATAGACACACAAAGGTAGAAGAGAAGTGCTGAGGGTGCCGAAAAATCTGACTAAATACTTGGCATCTGCTCAGAAAAAGGGGAGCATCTGCTCTCTGTCTCTCCAAGAGTGGACATGTTTGGATAACAACAAGATAGATTTGGGTTGAATATAAGAAAGGCCCATCTGAAAGCAGTAGTCATCCAAACATGCTACAGACAACTATCCTGTGGATATTGATAAGCAGAATAGACATCTAAAGCAAGAAGGGTTATGTACCAGCTACAAAGCACATATTATGTACCACATGCCTAATGCAATTCAACCATAATTGTCACATAATACTTATGTAACATGTGAGGAAACAGGTTAGATTAGATGCTTAGCAACATGCATTCAGAACATAGTAGAGTTGATCTTGAAACCCAGTTCTATTAAGCTCCAAAGCCCAGTATCCACCATACACTGTGTTGATTTCCTTGGCTTCTTCTCCTGACTAAAAATATTCTTCTCACCAAGCTTGCTGCAGTGCCCAGTATTTTTTTTAATAAATGTTTTACATTTCAGAATACTTTCAGATTTACAGAAAAATTGTGAAGATAATACAGAGTTCCCATATCACTCACATCCAAGTTGTTCTATTAACATTTTACATTAGTATGTCACAATTCATGAATGTTAAGACGCTATTGCTCATTAACACACACATATCATTCAAATTCTATTAGTTTTTACCTCACGTGCTTTTTGTGTTTCAGCCTCCCATATTACATTTATTCATCAGGTCACCTTAGGCTTCAATAAGACATTTTCTCAGCTTTTCCTTGTTTTTGATTACTTTGACAGTTTTGATAGAATGTTCCTCAATTGGGATTGGTCTTACTTTTTTTCTCACAGTTAAACTGGAGTTATGGGTTTGGGAGAGGACAATCACAGAGGTGAAGTATCATTTTCATCATCTCATATCAAGGGGACATACTGTCAACATGACATCACTGATAATGTCCAGCTTGATCACATGGCTAAGATAGTGTTTTTCATGTTTTTCCACTGTAAAGTTGCTCCTTTTTCCCTTCCTTTCATACTAGAATCTTTCGAAGAAAGTCATTATGCATAGCCAACATTTATGGACCAGAGGAGTTAGGCTCTAACTTCTTGAGAACAGAGTATGTGTATATATATATATATATGTAAAAATTATTTAAAATTCTTCTTCATGGGACATTTGTCTATATTCCTCCTTTTATTTATCTGCCCCAGCATTGATTTAAGTCAATATGGATTCATTGGATATTTATTTTATACTTTGGATTATAATCCAATGCTACATAAACTCTCTTGTGTTGCCCAAATTGTTCCAGCATTGACCATTGAGAACTCATGCAGTTAGTTCCTGCATCCCTTTGACATCCCCATTACTCTCTCTCTCTCTCCCTCTCTCTCTCTCTCTCTCTCTATCTGTGTGTGTGTGTGTGTGTGTGTGTGTGTGTGTGTGTGTGTGTGTGTTTAAGTAATTTTCCGGCACTATGAGATGATCTGGGTTTACCTTGTGTATTTCCTGTACCAGTCTTAGAATCAGACATTTCTTGAACTAGCCTCTGAAATTCTAATACCATGCTACAGTGGTACTTGGAGAATGGTATTAGAAACCAAGATACAGACACTGGGTATGCTTGTTACTATTGGCTATTAGGGCGTCATTGGTTGTAAAGCCACCCAGCTGACAGAGTAAGGAACTGTATGTCTGTGTGCTAACCCATGTATGTACACATACCTATATATAGTTCTATATTTAATCATCTGTGTCTATGTTAAGCAAAACATAAGCTCATATTGATGTTTTCAACTCTAATCCATTACCACATGGACCATTCTAGCTTCCTCTCCTTGTTTATTTGCAATCTTCCCCTCCAGCAGTGAGAAACCTGGCTTCCACCATATGCCATCCATTTACTTAATTATTCAATTTCAGCATACACATGTAGTAGTTTTAGAACTGTTTAACCTGTACCTCCATGAGAAACAGCTTTTCCAATGAAAGTACAGTGCTTATGTACAGTTTATTTGTCTTTAGTCTTACAGACGCCAATCATTTCCAGTTACTTAAGTTAGCTTCATTTTTCCCCACCCTCTTCGGTGAGGTCATTTTATGTATTTATTACATAAATGCATTCTTTTGTTACATATGCATTCTATCCTGAGCTTCCCTCAACTCCTAAATTCTCATTTTTAAATCTACATACATCAAGGTTCACTCTTTGTCTGCAAAATTCTCACTAAATCTCTGTGTTTTCCTGAGGTTGTGTCTTAGCACGATAATTGGGTGCCTCCCCAGCACTACAAAAATCATTTTCCACATGCCCCATACTCCCTTTCCTGGTTGAGGCATTCCCAACTTCCTTAAGCCCCAAACCCCTACTGACCCCATGCCTGCTTAGGTGAGAGTGATGCTATAGGGGCTGGAGTAAAGAATTTTCCTTCTCCCAGCTGGAATAAGGTCCTGACAGTGGTTTTGCCTGGAGTATGCCTTTTTTATAGAGAGGCTCTGGAAGGATTTCATGATTACTATTCCCTTCACATCTACCTGCCACAGACAAAAAGGGCTCTTCTCCAGTTCTTCAACTTGAAAACATAGTAGACTTCCTGAAGGTAAAGCACAAAAAAGCATAGAGGTCTCCCTTAGTCTGAGGTCTCCAGGCATTTCTCACTCCCATGCTTATTCATATTCAGCCACCAGCAGTTCTTCAAAATTATCATTTCAATATTTCTATCAGTGTATGTCTCCAGCAGCTTTTGCTCCAGGTAAGCAGATCTCACTGGGTCTTTCTGGATGAGTCTGTTTCTCCAGATTTCAGTGTGCAGTTTAGCCTATAACCTTACTTCTCTAATGGGTGCAAGAAAAGTCATTGTTTTTTACTTTGTCCAGCTTTCTCTTGTTCTTAGGATGAAAGAGATCATTTCTAAGCAGTCTACATGTCAGAGATGAAATCCAATGTCCAAGATTTTTACCATTAGAATATCATTGTTTTGAGCAAACTCATTGTTATCACCTATTGTACTTGTCATATCCTATCTGGGAAATATGAAGAAATCTACCCATGTCAATCAATAGAGAGATGGATAAGACCTTGGCCATCCTGCTTTTCAAATAAGTAATCATTAGTGAAGGGAAGAACGTTTAGTGAAAATACTCAATGAATTCCATTTGTATTGATTATTGAGACCAGCTTAAAATCATCTAACTTCTGGGGTATTTGAAGCAGATTTCCAGAGAATAATTCACTAAAGATGAAATGTCAGGTACGTCTTCATTGATTTTACATCCCAGCACTTAGCAGCACATATGATGGAACAGGTGAGGTGCCCAAAAAGAATTTTTTGTTTTGACCGTCTATAAAGTTGAATGTAAGAGGCCATGGAATGACCATCTACTAAACCTAAATTTAGATATTTTGCCATAATTAAATATTTCTAAACCACTATAATTAGATATTGGATAAAAAATTGGTTATTGATAAACTCATGCTAGATGAGTGTTTAAAAAAATTTTCTCTTTCATGAAGTCACAAGAAAAATTTCTGTACTTGAAGATCTTCATTGTATACTTATACAGGTTAGCAAATGCTGCCTAACAAACCACCTCAAAGATAATTGCATAAAACAACACACGCTGTTGTTTTTGAGTTTGTTTATCAGCAGAATTGCTCTTCCTGTCTCAGTGTGCCTTCCTTGTGCGTCTGCAGTCAGCTGTGCATTAGTCAGCCAACTCTGTTGACTATAAATTGCTCTTGAATGGACTCAGCTGTGTTCTCCTCTATACACTGATCTTCCGGCAGGCTACACAGAACTTTTGACACAGCAATGACTGGGTTCCCATGGAAGTGAGCAAAAGCACCTCACAAGGCCTAGACTCAAAACAAGTGGCATTGCCATTTCTATCATATTCTCTTAGCCAGTGTAACTTGCAAGGCCACATTCAAGGGATAGGGGAACAAACTCCCTTGCTTGATGGAAAAGACAGCCAAGCTGTTTTGCCAAGGGTATAGGTACAGTGAAGAATTGTGGCTATTTGAGCATTAGCTCTACAAGTTACTAAGGTTGAAACTATTTAGCAGGGCTGGGCATGGTGGCTCATGCCTGAAATCCCAGCCCTTTGGGAGGCTGAGGTGGGCGGATCACATGAGGTCAGGAGTTTGAAACCAGCCTGGCAAATATGGAGAAAACCCATCTCTACTAAAAATACAAATAATAATAATAATAATCAGGCATCATGGTGCATGCCTGTAATCTCAGCTACTTGGGAGGCTGAGGCAGGAGAATCACTTGAACCCACGAAGCAGAGGTTATGGTGAGCTGAGATCACACCACTGTACTCTAGCCTGGGCAACAGAGTGAGACTCTGTCTCAAAAACAAAACAAAACAAAAACCTAAATATCCAAAATGCTATTTGCCATTATATTGTGTAGATGCTAAACTTAGAACAGATTAAAACATAGAACTGGGGCCACTTCTCTAGTCAAATTATAATCCAAAAATTAATTCATTAACAACCTTCGAATGAGCAGGTCATCAAGGTGTCCACATTTCTCCTGCTCTGGAGGGGGTGGTGGTCTCTGCTCAGCAGCTCACGTGTTTCTGGTGGATAATATAGGCACTGGATGTTATCTTGGCTGAGGGGCATGACTTTTCAGGCAAAATCAAAGTCACGTTGGAGCACCAAGTTCCAAATATAAGAACTAGATCATTTTTCTGACTTTATGCATCTTTCAATAAATCATGCAATTTGTATGTATGTCTAATGCTCAAATTATTTGCTTTCTTTTAACAGCCAACTTTGCAAACTCAGGTAATTACCAAGAGGACATTCATGTTCACTTGGTCTTCAAAACAACCTTGCAAGTTGAACAAAGGCCATCGCCTCCATTTTGCAGATCAGATCCTGGAGGTGTAAAGACTTAGCTAAACTCTCAGACTGGTCATGGCTCAGTGCACCTCTCTGTGGTTTCCTAAGTCCAAGGCTCACATTTGTAGAGGGTTATCTTCTCTCAAGCACCCTCCTCTTTATTTTAGAAAATAGCCAAGTTTTGGTTTTAACCAACACTTCCCTGAGAAGCGACTCTCTCAGCTACCACTTGTTGTAGCTGCCACTACTGTGGGTGGACTTTAAAATACATTTTTGGAGACTGACTCATTTACTCCATTATCCCAAGTGCTCCTCACGGAATTTTAAGGGAGAGATAAATGCACAAATAGAAAAAAACCCAAAACGACTATCATTGGTATAAAAAATTAACTTTTCCCTTCTTTTACCCAGTAAAGATTTGAAGCCATGAAAAACCCTCATTTACCTCATGGCTTATCTTTATTAATTTTTTTTTTTTGAGACAGAGTTTCACTCTTGTTACCCAGGCTGGAGTGCAATGGTGCGATTTCGGCTCACCGCAACCTCGCCTCCTGGGTTCAGGCAATTCTCCTGCCTCAACCTCCTGAGTAGCTGGGATTACAGGCACGCACCACCATGCCCAGCTAATGTTTTGCATTTTTGGTAGAGACAGGGTTTCACCATGTTGACCAGGATGGTCTCGATCTCTTGACCTCGTGATCCACCCGCCTCAGCCTCCCAAAATGCTGGGATTACAGGCTTGAGCCACCGCACCTGGCTATTAATTATTAATAATAATAACCAGAGCTGTTTGGGTCAATGTTTCATGGATTATATTATGAATTCAATGTTGATAATGTTATTGTTCATAATAACGGTGGCATGATTAGATGCTGCTTTTATATTTTTGACTCCCTTTCCAAAACGTCATTGATGAATTCTAATAATACATTCTTTTAATTAAATCTTTTTGACTTGATTTTGCAGATGGTAAATTAAGGCACACAGAAGGTAAATATCTGTTTTGGTACCAGTGAAAGAGGTTGTTTCTGAACTCTTGTGTCTGAGCCTTGTACCCTGGGTGGGGGGCATGGGGGAATAAAAAGAGCATGGATTTTAAAATCAAACCAGTGTGAAGCCAGGTTCTACTCCTTGACTTTGAGCAAAAGATTATTTGTCTTTCACAAATGAGCTGGCAGGATTACTGTAAAGTTTTCTGGCACAAAGTAGGGGGCACTCAATCAATGTCATTTTATTTTCATTTTAATTCATTTCTAAGATTATTTTTGAAATAAAACAAAGGAACAAAAGCAAAAAACACGAATCTCTAAAAAGAGTAATACTTGAAGTTGCAATCCCCTTAGTCTACTCTCTTGTATTAATACAGTACTCATTTACTGTGTATATTTTATGTACAAGATGCAATTTTCAATGTAACTAAGAAACATTTCTGTACATTTAGTCTTTAGACCTGCATTAGAAGCAACTAGAATGATTGCTTATGAAAAAAATTCCTGGTTGCCATCGGAAATCTACTGAATCAGAATCTTTGTAGGTGGAGACCAGGAATATACATTTTGATTAGCATTCAAGTGACTCATCTGCACCATTAAATTTTCAATCTACTCTTATAACACTTATAACCTGCATTTCTTATTTTCCAGAGTCCTAAAGATTAAGAAGAGAGGTAAGTTGTTTGCACCAATTAATATAACAAAATGTACAATGTGGTTAAGTACCCTAAGGAATGTTCAAACAAATTACTAGAAAATTTGAGGCAGGAGAGATCACTTATTCCCAAAAGTAATCAGTGAATTCTACCAGCAAAAGATGATATAAGATTCTCATGAAGGTGTGACTATGGTCAAGATTTCAACTTTCACTTATAGCTTTGGTAAAAGCTGATCTTTCCAGAATCAGGCGATTGTGTTTACTCTATTGTGGCCTTAGGCAACATGCTAGCAAGAAATTTACCAATAATCCATCAGACAAATTTGGGGTCCTTTGTTTTTAATGTCCAGAATTCTATAGTCTAAATCATTGTCTATTTTTTTTTTTTTTTTTTTTGAGACAGGGTCTCACTTTGTTGTCAGGCTGGAGTGCAGTGGCGCGATCTTTGTTCACTGCAACTTCCTACTCCCTGGATCAAACGATTCTCCTGCCTGAGCCTCCCGAGTAGCTGGGATTATAGGCATGCACCACCAAACCCAGATAATTTTTGGATTTTTAGTAGAGACAGAGTTTCACCATGTCGGCCAGGTTGGTCTTGATCTCCTGACCTCGTGATCTGTCCACCTCAGCCCCCACAAAGTGCTGGGATTACAGGCATGAGCCACTTTGCCTGGACTAAATCATTTTCTTCTAAAGTATTATAAATGTCCTGAAGATTTTCAGGTTCCAAAATTTGACTCCAAAACTCAAAGACTAAGTTTATTTTTGTATTGCCTTTACTCTGTTAGAAGAATGCTTTTCTGAGAGTTTGTAGGTGGAATTTACCTTCTCCTGGCCAGGGCAATGTCAGGTAAGATCATGTTAATAATTTTCTCATTAGATTGTTTATTAAAGAATAATTTTTTATTTTATAATTTATAATCCTCTCACACTTCAGTGGCTCCAACACTATAACAATTCACATTCCATAAAGAACTCCACAATTGTGTAAGAACTAATATTTTCATCTCTTAACCCATAACTACTCATCTAAATATTTCAAATATATTAACTTGTGGTTCACACCTGTAATCCCAACACTCTGGGAGGCCAGAGCTGGAGAATCAGTTGAGCCCAGGAGATCAGCTTGGGCAACATAGTGAGACCTCATCTCTACTAAAAATTTTAAAAATTAGCTGAGCATGTTGGTGCATGCCTGTGGTCCCAGCTACTCAGCAGGCTAAGGCAGGAGGATCTCTTGAGCCTGGGAGGTTGAGGTGGCAGTGAGCTGTGTTTGTGCCACTGCACTCCAGCCTGGGCAAGGATGAGACCCTGTCTCAAAATAAATAAATAAACATATTAACTTATGCTCTCATCAATTAATGTAAGCAGTGAGGAATGATCAGAAGTGGTAGAGGAATAAGACCAAAAGGAACCCCTGCCTCCGGTTCAGTGATATTTATACTCACAATTCTCATCCAGAAAGTTTTCTTCTTGATGCAAACTGTGACATCTGAAATTGAAAACACCCATTAGAAGCTCCAGGCTGTTCCCACCACTATTTTGCTGCAAATGGTATTCGTTTAGTCCTGGCTTATATCTTACCTCAGTGGGTTAGAAATAGGGGAAAAATACTTAAATCCTACTTACGATCTAAGAGACAAAATAAAATGTTCTATGAAGAAAGAAGCATGGTGATTTATTAACAAGTGACTCTGTTTAGTAGCTCTGCAAAGTGTTAAAAGACTAAGAAAAGTCATTCCAATTTCTGGTGAAAGAAGATGAGGAGAAATAAATATTTGCTAGGCTGATGTTTCCCTAAATCCTTGCCAGAAAATCATGGATCCCAGTATTGCTCTTCTACCTTTAAATATGTATGTATTTACTTCTGTGTGAACAGGCAGGAGGATGGGGTTAAGGTGAACAGCTGGACATGTGGGAAGAGAAGATATTCCAAAAGAAAGGTACCTGAATGGACAAAGGCATCATCACCTCCAACAGTACTGATGCCTTCATCTACCCTTTTGTGGATTTTACTATGTTTCAGGCAATAACAATACAGTGTTATTTATTCTGCACAGAAAACCCAAAAAAACAAGCACTACTCTAATCATTTGGTAAATGAAGATCCAAAAGTTCAAAGAAGTTGATGATTTGCTTCATTAGGGAAATGCAAATCAAAGCCACAATGAGACTTCACTTCATACCTACTAAGATGGCTATAATAAAAAAAGAAGAAGAAAAAAATATCACGTCTTGGCAAGAATGTGGAGAAATTATCATCTTTGTGCATTGCTGGTAGGAATGTAAATGGTGCAGCTGCTGTGGTAAACAGTTTGGCGGTTCCTCAGAAAGCTAAGTATAGAACTACCCTATGATCCAGCAATTTCACTCTTAGGTATGTATCTAAAATAATTGAAAACAAGTTGGAAAGGTACTTGTACACTGAAGGTCATTGCAGCATTTTTCACAACAGCCTAAAGGTGGCAACGACCCATGTCCATCAGCAGATGAATGGATGCGCACAACCTGGCGTACACATAAAACAGAAATTATTCAGAGAAATGTTGACACATGCCGCAACAGGAAGGAACCTTTAAAACATTATGCTAAGTGAAATAAGCCAGATGCAAAGGACAAATATTGTGTGATTCCACTTCCATAAAATAAGGAAAATTCATAGAGAAAGTAGATTAGAGTTTATTCGTGGTTAGGAGAGGGGAAGAAGAATGGAGTGTTATTACTGAGGTGCACAGAGTTTCTGTCTGGGATGATGAAAACATTTTAGACATCAATGTTGCACAACATTGTGAATGTAATTAATGACAATGATTTGTGTACTAAAAAGAAACTGGTTAAAATTGCAATTTTTATTTTGTATGATGCTACAATTTAAAAATAATTGAAAAAAATAATAATATATGATACCACAATTAAAAAAAAAAAAGACATTGAGTTACTTACCAAAATCACAAAAGAGTAAGTAACAGGCCGGGCGCGATGGCTCAAGCCTGTAATCCCAGCACTGTGGGAGGCCGAGGCGGGTGGATCACGAGGTCAACAGATCGAGACCATCCTGGTCAACATGGTGAAACCCCGTCTCTACTAAAAACACAAAAAAATTAGCTGGGCATGGTGGCGCGTGCCTGTAATCCCAGCGACTCAGGAGGCTGGGGCAGGAGAATTGCCTGAACCCGGGAGGCGGAGGTTGCGGTGAGCCGAGATCGCGCCATTGCACTCCAGCCTGGGTAACAAGAGCGACACTCCGTCTCAAAAAAAAAAAAAAAAGAGTAAGTAACAGAGGTGACAGATAAAACCATATGTGTCTAAAGGCGTTGTCAGATCATTCTTCTTTTCTCCACTTCCAAGATGAGAAATCACAGATTGCAATGGAGGCACACACGTTCATTCCAATATTTTGTGCACAAAACATCCCTTTAAACTAACTCTTGCCTTTTTTCTACAGCATCTAGCAACTTGAAACAAACCATTTTCAGTTACATTAGAGGCTGTAGTTAAGAACCTTAACCTTACTATTCGAGCACCCCAACTATTGAAATTAGCAAGGTTTGGAGATTATTTTTATTCATGTCATAACCTTACGTGAACAAAGACGTTGTACCACACTATGAACTTTCTATTTCCAATGTTTATTGTTTATAAAAAGGATATATCAGCCTTGATTTTGTGGGAGGAGATTTCAATGCTGTGGTCTATGCCAGAGTTACATAAATAATGCCATTAGAATCTTTGCAATTCTTTGAATTTGAGGGGGATAATATATAAAATTAATAGGCTTTTCTATATGGTTCTCACTAATTTAGAATTTAGTATAAAAATAATAGTAATTGGAAAACCCAGTTTCTGGCCCATGTTTACCCACTTGGAAATGTGACTGACACATAATCAATTCTGAATAAATAATGGTTATTATGATTGATCTATCAGAGACGTCTTAGTCACTATACCAATAAACTAAAACAGTTTGATATGATCACCTCTAAGGTCACTTTCTACACATTTTCTAGAATTCTGATTTTTTATTAGTAAAATTAGGAGAAAATCAATATACGGGTCTATATTTTTCAATCTCCCTCTAGTCCCTCTCTGGGGAAAGTTTCTTCTTTAACTTCTAAAGGTTGCTGCTGTTATTAACCCTAATTTATTGTTTTCCCACACTTGGGCCAGTTTTTCTTTCCGGGTACCATTATCCCTTAGGTGAAATTGACGCTTTCATGGCCTGGTGAGTGGAGTGTGAAATAATTAAATGTGACAAGCCTATTGCCTTCAGATTGAGTCCAACTCCCAAATAGTGGGATTGATTTTCCTCCAACTTATGACAAGACACAGATCTAACAAGTTACCACCCAAAACGAGGCTTTTCAGAGAATTTCAAGCAAGTAAAAGTTGGACTTACAATAAAACTGTCCACGTTAGAATGTAGCTGGCAAAAGTCAAGGCTGTAACTCATTTACATTGAACCAGACTCGTCATTTGTACTAATTAAAAGAAGGTGTGTCTAAATTCTGGAAGTCCGTGTTTTAGATAGAATTTAATTCAAGTCCCTGTGAGGACATGCTGGTGAAAATAGAAAAATATTCGTTGGTAACTAGCATATCACAAGCTAGTTATAATGCAGTGCTTAAAAATCCATCCTTTGGCTGGGCGTGGTGGCTCATGCCTGTAATCCAGGCACTTTGGGGGCCAAGGCAGGTGGATCACCTGAGGTTGGGAGTTCAAGACCAGCCTGACCAACATGATGAAATCCCGTCTTAAAAAAAAAGAAAATCCATCCTTTAAGTCTAGTTGTTCTGTATACTCTAGATTGCCTCTTTAACTTGCTTGCCAAACTTTGCAGATAATGCTAAGAGGAACTTTATATACTCTGAATTAGTGAACCCCTGAAATAACAGCATTTAAGTGAAATTACTTATACTCAGCTTCTCATGTCATTTGGAAGGAACTTCCATTGGTATAATATTCTTGCCTCTCTATGACCCCAGGAGAGGAGGAGTAACTTATCTGATGAGTGGGTTCTGCAGAAATAAATGGGCATACACAGCTCAACCTGCAGCCTTTATTATTTGTTTGTCTGTTTCAGGTCTTCCTGTCTTTAAGAAGGAGGCACTCTCTGCTTTTGTCATGTGCTAAGCTTCGTCGAACAGATTATCTCTCTAAAGGTGGAGGCCTGTGATTGACCACTGTATCAATGACTGGGCAGGTGAGCTTCATTTATTCAAGAGTGAAATATTGGCAGGCACTTATTCAGGAATGAAACACTTGGGCAACAGGTCCACAGCCACAAAATTCAAGAGATTTAACTGTAACAAAAATGAATGACTGATGTTCTCTTTTTACCCTTGTGTCTATCTCTCAATTGATTCTAAACACAGGTGGGAAAATAGGATCTCATTTATTGGAACAAATATTGTGTTCCCCAGTAGTATTCAGGACAGAAGCCTAAATTTAGCTTGGTGTGTCTTCACATGGACTAGTGCAAACATCTATATTTTGTACACAGTAGTGTAAAGGTCATGTAGCTGAAGGTTAGGAGATCCAGGTTCAAGCTGAAACTCTATTTCTAAGTTAGGAGGCAGCATGGATTCTGGAGCCAAACTCACTTAGGTTAGCATCCTCGACCTGCCAGGGCATAGTTTTGCTAACTTTGGGTGTGTTATATGACTTCTCTGCTCTTCTTTCTCTCCTCTGTAAATGGGAGAGAGTAATGCCTACTATCTGTGACTGCAGAAAGGATGATGCATGTAAAGAACTTGGCACATTGCCACCATTTAGTACATGCTCAATGCACTGTGCCATTAATTGTAGGACTGACTGTTTGTGATCCTCTTTTGCAGGCTCTGAGAATAAACACACAATACAAGTGAACTTGGTGTGAATATGTAATTACAGGGTTCATTGAGGTTTATGGGTTTTATATCTGTGTTCTAGAAATTGTTGTTTTCTTAGTCTCCAAAATTTTACCATTACTGGAAAACACCAACAGAGGGCATCAGGATTTAATTCTGGGTAAGTTGCTCCTGGAGGCTGAGGTTCTGGTAGTCTGACAGGTCTCTAAGCAAAGCTCTTTACCAACAGGAGTGCTAAAGATTTCACCCTTTCTCTGACACTTCAGCAATGTCAGCCCCTTCCTTCTTGTCTGATGCTAGAGTACATGCCGTGGTTTCTCTTTCTAGAATTTCTCCCTTGGGCATGTCTGCCTGTGCCTGGAACACAAGATGATGGCACTTTATGAAAACAGCTGTGATTAATGATATCTGAGCTTTCTGTGCTGAGTGCTAAACTAAGGCATGTGGGTTACCGAGCCTGATCTACCTGAAAGTTTCTGTCTTACCTGATACCAGGGAATCTGCTGGCAGGCACACAGAATGGGGCAGCAGAAGCAGAGAGAACAATGAGCAGGGAGACCACTCTCTGCACCCAGTACGCTCACAACTCCTATAGAAAATGTGACAAACAGAGAAACTGTGCCTCAGTTTACCCTCTTGCTAGAGTTGCAACTATACTTCACTTAAGGAGACTTCAATGTCACCTTAACAAAGAAGCCTACATTTAGAGCCAAGGGCCATGGTGTTGTTGTCTCTGTCCCCTACTGTGTTCTTAGACAAGAAACAACTTCTCAGAGCCCCATTTTCTTAATCTGCAAAATAGGAAAAATCCAATTACACCTTATTTTTTCCTCTGGAATGGTGTTAAGAAACAATGGAGAGGATTGTTAAAAAAAAAAAAAAAGGTGCAAAATGTCAACATAAAGGATAGCCTATTTTCACCACCATTAGTCCTTGCAGTAGTTCTGGTCTTCACAGCAGTGCCATTGGAAGTGTCTGTCGGGTTGTAACTTCTCTCAGAGATGCTGGGTATGGCAGCTGTCAAGAGCACAATCTGTGGACTTAGATAGTCTCGGTTCACATCCTACCTGCCATTCACTTTGCAACCCACCCACTTATCTATAAAATGTAAATAATAGTAGTAGCTTTGACCCTATATTTTACAAAAACAAACAAACACACAAACATGCCAGATATTGTACATAAAGTACTTAGTGCAGGTCCAGGAATTGAATAATGCTTAATAAATGGTAGTTGTTAATGTAATCAAAATGATCATTTCTTTCTAATGAGGAGGTATTCTTGAAGGTTGCTCTTCTAACACCACACATCTGGAGACCAAAAGAAGGACAATTCCCAAGGGCCCTTATTTTTTTTTCTTGAACGGCATTAACACTTAAGATACGTTCCTCCATTTGTCAACCCCAACATCACTTTATATGGCTAAGTGCATTTGAATGAGACCCTTGTAAATTCTGTCACCATCTCGCGTTCTGAGCCTTATACACAAGATATGGGGGGAAACTCTTCCCTCCAGCACATAAAATAGGTATACTTTCATCTAGCACTGAAGGGTTGTAAGAGTTCTCACCTAATTCAATCTCCTCATGTGACAGATAGGAAAACTGAGGACCAGAAAGGGAAAGGGATTGATCCAAGGTTCACCTCCAGGGATCAGTCCCCCATAATGGTAGGACTTGGACAAAATACCAAATCAGTCTATTTCGTTTACATTTTTTTCTTCCTGCTGCACTACACGGACTCTTGGAAGGAATTGAATGGCATTCGTGAACTCCTAACGGGGTTTGAAGTTTAGAAAGCATGCCCACACCCATCTAGAACATTCTGTTGTTTCTAAGCTGACCTTCTCAAGCACCATCTCAACCCCAGGGATTTCTGCTGTTTTCAGTAAAGTGTTTTGAAAGATAATGCATTGCTCTATCCTCGAGGGAAGAAATATAGAGGGAGAAAATGAAAGAAGGAAAGAGGGTGGGGAGGAAGGAGGAAAGTAGGAAAAGAGACAGTAAGGGAATGAAGAGAGAGGGGGAACAAGAAGGAAGAGAAGAAGGAAAGATGTACTAAGTTCCCCTGTGACAGGCACTATGCTTGGCACATAACATACATATGTTACTTGACTTAATCTCCATCACAAACTTAAGTGAGAATTGACATCTCTGATTTGAAAAGAAATTGCTGCTTAGAGCTAGAGGCTGAGAAGCTTGTGCTGGGATTCTCATCCAAGCCTGTCTCACTGTAAAACCTAGAAGACTTTGAAAATTGTCACCTCAAACGAGGAAACAAATATTTTCAGAGACATGGATGTGTCAGTCTCTGACTTCACATTGGATTTAGAGACCTTTCCCATGGCTTCCATTTGAGACACTGTGTATTTCTTCATTTGTTCCATCATTTATTCATTCATTCTATCATCCATTTAACAAATACAAGTTACATACTTATCACCTTAGAAGATGTGTACAACTCAGTGCCTTTTCTTCCTACCCAATCTCAGTATGGCAGACTTGCCTCTTCTGTGCCTGCAGATATCTGTACACACATGCATGCACATAAAAACACAAAGTACCTGCATTCAAATTCAGATATGCAAATACAGCCTGGACTACACACCCACACTGGCCACCTCTCTGCATTTGGTCTCTACAAAAGAGACATCCAGGAAGTAGTAGCTGGAGATGCCCTGGGGCCAGGTCTTGAGACCCTGTCCCAGAAAATCATCCATGTCCTTGCCGCTGGGTCTCTGGACTGTGGGATGGACCAGTTCTCTCAGGTGCTCCCCTCTAAAAGGTCTCTGATTTCAGGTCAGGCAGTGGGGTCTGTTTAGGTCTTTGTAACCTGACCTGGAAAGAGGGGAAACTCAGAGAGAGAGAGAAAAAAAAAGTTCATATCACAGCAAGGAAGTTCATCTGCATAGTCATGTATGGGGTGCTTGCTGTCCAGGGAGTGGTTTTCTCCAGGAGAGTACAGAGAAAAGAAGGGTAAGCAGCGACATCCATGATAACAATTATCAAAAGTGTTAATCCTACTGGATTTTAATTATTTATTGGATTTGTCTGCTCCCCGCCTCCTGCTTAATAAGAGCAAACATTTACTTTGTCAGGAACTGTGTGACTTTACACTTACATCTCACAAGAGTGCTTCAAAATTAGCTGTGTTTGGTTGTTAATGAAAAAAAAAAAAAAAACAAAACTGGATTTTCAGAAGCCTCAGTTACTTTCTCTAAGCTACATGGCAGAGCCAGGGTTTTAACCACTTTCTTATGCTGCTTGCTCCCTCCCCTTCTATATTCTGTTTTCCCATCTGTATAATGAGGCCATCATTCTATTGAGTTAGATCAGAGATTCTTCCACCTGGCTGATCATCAGCATCCCCCTAGATGCTGTTGGAAACTGCCAATATCTGGGCCTTGGGGTCTTAAGCGGTTCTCACAACCTTTGTTTTTCACAATGCCCTAGATAATAGTGAGAACCAGCTATGT
Organism: Sapajus apella; assembly: GCF_009761245.1. Classification (NCBI taxonomy): domain Eukaryota; kingdom Metazoa; phylum Chordata; class Mammalia; order Primates; family Cebidae; genus Sapajus; species Sapajus apella. The sequence goes on along the minus strand of NW_022437016.1, from coordinate 2,725,480 downwards.
CTGGATGCCCCATTTAAGAGGCTCTCGAAGGATACAACCAGGTCCAAGACTCCATACTTCTATTATCTTTTCACTGCTAGCTTGAAAGTAAGAAAAGAGGGACTAGGGCCCCATTGTAGAACAGCTGAAATTGAGCCTGAAGCCACACTCAACTCTGCCCCCATGGGCCTGCCCATAAATCTTGGCTTTTTAGGAAGGGAGCCAATGCTGATCAGCCGCATTTCCCCTCAGAGCATCTAGTGTCTGGATATGTCTACTAAGCAGAGCAGCAAGACTGTACAGGCCTTACCTGCTCTTGATGGCAGCAGCTTGTCCAGAGTCACATGATATTAATTACCAGCAGGCTCTCTGTGCAAAAATTATTTTCCTGCACTCTGTTATTTGGCCCACCTACGGCGTCAATTATTAGTATTCCCTTCCCCCTCCAACACTCACCCCAATCTGCTTGGGCCAGCCTCATCTTCCTAGATAGTTCTAAAGGTTAACCGAGAGATCTAGATGCCCGTTTCAGCTCCACCAGTCACTGTGCCCCTCCGACAATTTACTTTTCTTTCCTTACTCCTAAATCCTCACTTGGCTTCTTGAGCTTCAAGAAAGGTGAGAAAACTGGAACTCAGGCATCCAGCTGCGATATGGCATTAAGTCATTCTAACCTAGTGTTTAAGGGCAGAGGCCCTGGAATCAGGCAGACTTTGAGTTCATACCTCCCTCTGCCATTTACTGACTGTGCAACTTTAAGCTAGTCACTTTACCTCTCTGGGTCTTACATTCACCATCTGAAAAGTACAGATCATCATGGTGCCAATGGTATAGAATTTTGGGGAGAATTTAATGAATGATCTGAATAGAGTGTTTGACATGCAGCAAATGGCAACTATGATTGCTGTAAGTGGTTGTTAGTGTTGTAAGACAGGCATCTAAACAGGTAACTATTCTAATACCATAAGTGCTTGGGCAGAAACAGCAGGGTCTCTGGGGTCCCAGTAAATCATTCCAAGTCAAGTCCAGGATCAGAAAGTGTTTCCTGATGGAGATCTTAGGCCCAAGCTGATAGGAAGGATGAGTAGTGGCTTTCCAGGTGGAAGCCAAGGAGAATTTCTCAGGCAGAATGGATTCTCTGTGCCAATGGCTTGGGGCCCATTACTGCTTCCAGCTTTCCTTCTATTCCTGGCATGTGCCCAGACCTTCCACCTCAAGGCCTTTGTACATCTGCTTCCTTTCCACCTGCCTCCTCTACTCATCCCTGGGAAAGTGCTTGTTCATTCTCCCCCCCACCTGCTGACACCGTATTCCTGAGACCTGTTTTCTATGCTCAGCTCCTGTCCCTGGTGTCCCTAGCCTCCGTCCAAGGATTTGCACTCACTTTTTAAACAGACAGAATTCTCTGATATTTAAGCCTTGCAATGAGCGTGTCTACCTTTGTTAGGCACAAGACTCTCTGTTTTATATCTGGTTGTTTGTGTAGCTGTCCACTTCTGACTCTAACTGGCTCTCCTAGGATACCTTGGTACCCACAGGTTTGTGCTCTGCATTTAGCTCATTCTGAGTGAACGGGTAGCTGAAAAGTGTCCTCTTGAATGAGACAATAGTAAGGGGCATATGGAAAAATGTTTGTGCATTTATTTAATCAGTGGATATTTATTTCACCAGGCATTGCAGTAGGAACTGGGGTATAATTATGAAGAATGTATACTTGGTCCCAAACCTCAGGAAATTGATATGCAAGTAAGAATGCAATCAGATAGAATAAGTCACAGTGTGGAATGAAAGGGGAGGCTTGGGAGGCTGTTGGGGCACAGAGGAGGAGGTACTGCCTCACTCAGAGCTCTTAGCTGAAAATAACCCTTTAAGGTAATTTAAGGAGAAAATGAATTGATGAAAGGATCAGACTGAAAGTGGTTAACAGAAAGCCAAGTTTGTACACCATACAACCCCCAAACCATAGTATGGGAACAGGCCAGCAAATCCCACACTGCTGCCCCCTGATGAAAAAGAGCAGCACATAGCCCCCTGCCCTGGGTGCTAATCACCAGAACTTCTACTTCCTCTGATCTGAACACTGGGTGCTTTTGCTGTCAGCTTGGCTAGGAAAAAATATTTTGTGCATGTCCCTTTCTCATATCACTTGTTGTCTAGTAAGGCCTAACTCAGGGGTGTTCAACCGATCAGGCTAAGACTGCACCAGCCAAGTTGAGAATAAGGCAGAACAGTGTCCAACCAGAGAAACTGTTGGTGTGTTCAAAAGCTGCTACTGCACAGCTCAAAAAGGATGGCAAGTGTCCAGTGCAGTGTCTAAGGGGAACAGAGAGTGAAAGGGAACACGAAGAGCTTCTCAGATGTACTGATATCTCACCTGAGCTTCAAAACAACAGAATAAGTTAACCAGGTAAAGAGAGCTCTGAGAAAATATTCAAGGCAGATGGAATAGCAGGCGCATAAGCTTGGAGATGGGAGTATAAAAGCACTGTCTGTGGGAAATGGTGATGGTTCAGCATGGCTGGAACATAGATGTGGAGAGAGGAACGATGAGACTTGACACTGGAACGATGATGAACAGGTCCAAAGCCCCAAACTCTTAAATTGCTTGGGTCGAGAAACAGAAACACAAACAAGGCAATGTCCTCCAGAGACATCAAAGAATGAAGATAGTCACATAATCCAAGACCATTCCTGTTAAGTGTCTCTGATGGTTCATTTCTTCTTTTATTGAAGACACATCATTGCAGCTCACTTAAAAACTCCCTGTAAGTAGAAATTTCTCCCTATTATGGAGTAGTTCTCCCATAAAATCATACAGGCGTGGGCTGTTTATGGAAGCATGAAACATTCCTTGCAGAATAATTTTGTATTCATGATGGAAACATCTTCAGGCTCCATTTGGAAATTACCACAAAAGCTGTGTTCCTCCACCTTTCTGGTCTGCAGGGCTCACCTCCCACCTCTCCACCTGTGCAAGGCGCAGCTCATACCCCACGCCTCCTGCATAAAGACTTCCTCTGCTGCTCCCATCCTCACCCACCTTTTCCTAACCTGACTTCCTCTGACCTCATTTTCTCAGATGGATGAGATACCCCCTTGCAATGAAAAGCAAAAGGAGCTCTTACCACTTTTCCCCTGTAAAGATTCTGTGTGTGTGTATGTGTGTGTGTGTGTGTGTGTGTGTGTGTGTGGTGTGGTGTGTGTGTGTGTGTGTGTGTGTGAGAGAGAGAGAGAGAGAGAGAGGGAGATCTCCAGAGCAGGTTGCTGAACATGAAATGTGTACTTAGCATTATTCTTTTATGGAAACTAAAAGCTCCTAACCAGTTCCTAACCAGGGCTTCTTTGTGCACAAAGGGCTCAGTCTCAGTACCAAATGAATGTGTAAGCCAATGCAGGGCCCCTCAAGGAAGTGTCCTCTCCATGAGATAGGGTCACAACAATAAGCAAGGAAGGGATGTGCCTGCGTCTCCTAGAACCTGCCGCTTCAGCTATTCATCATAGCAGTCATGGTGTTGAAGGTAAAAAGAACATTGTTGTAAACCTGTGTGAATCTCCTCTGTGCTTAAGCATGTTAGTAGCAGAGAGGAATGAACCCAAGTCTAGAGAAGACAGTTATCTTAATTATGTTCTTATTTGGTACGAGGGAGAGAGCATTACTTCTTTAAATCACCATAGCACTGTGTACAAGCCACTTTCTCTGAGTGATTCTTCAGTTTTAAAATGGAGTGATGGCAAAGAAGGCATGTTATTTCCTCCATGAAACACTACTTCTTAAGGGCTCAAGTCCAGAACCTTTCATTCTCCTAGGTAAATACCTAAGCATGTGGAAAAGTGATCATCAAATGACCTTTGAGAGTGCACACAAGTCAGAGCTCTTTGTGGGTACAACTCAGATTGGCGTAAATCATAAAGTCTGCAACTTCTTAGAGACTGAGCAGTTCAGAGTTAGAGTTGAGTCCCCTGAAAAGTGACACTGAGAAGCCAGCCACTGGGACCCAAGGCTACTTTCACAATTTTTCTCTCCTCCCTGCTTCTCTCTGTGCCTCTGCTTCTTCTTCCACAGTCACAGGTATTCATAGACCTCGTCTTCTCCAGATCATGAAGGCTGACACAACCCCCAACTCTTCATTGCTTTTTCAGAAGCAATGCCCAGCGTAGCTGACTCCGTCTTCCATTTACCCAAACCCAAACTCCTGAAAAGGGAATCAACTGGGCCTAGTCTCTTGTGTCTGGGTCTAGCTGTCTGTTTCAGTCAGCTGTGGTCAGGCTAAAGAGCTCACTGGGCACATGGCACATAGCTCAGCTGTGCTCATGCATTAGGGATTATGTAAATGAAGCTTCTCTAAGATGGGATATGGGCAGAATAGGATTTTAAAGCTGTATTGATAATCTTTCACTGCATAACAAATTGCCCCTAAATTTAGTGGCTTAAAACAACAAAAGACATTTATTATCTCATGCTTTTGTGGGTCAGGAATTTGGTAGCAGCTTAGCTCAATGGTTGTAGCTCAGAATCTCTCAGGCAGTTGAAGGCAAGATATCAGATGGGGCTATCACCATTTGAAGACTACACTGGGGCTGGAAGGTCCACTTCCAAGGTAGTTCATTCATTGTTCAAAAAGTCGATGCTAGCTGTTGCCAGGTATCCTTGGATTCCCCCATATGGGTCTCTTCATGGGCTACTTGCAGGTCTTCATGACATGGCATCTGGCTTTTTTTCTAAACAAGCAATCCAAGAGAAGGTAGAGTGAAAGCCACCATTTATTCTGTGACCTAGCCTCAGAAGTCACACACCATCATTTCTGTAACATCCTATTGGTTCCACCGATCGACTGTATTCATGGAGGGAGGAAACTATACAATGGCATGAATACCAGGAGGTGAAGATCACTGGGGCCACCTGGAAGCTGAATACCACAAGAGCCAGCACTAGTACAGGCTTCTAGACACCAAAAAAGCAACATTTTTATTGAATAGATCCTGCCAGTATTTTTGCTTTGGATGATCAAGATGTTCTCTTTTAGATTCAACCTGAATATCTCTTGTTTTAAATGCAGAATTAAAACCAACTTTTGTGCCTTAGAGTGCGAGATGCAGTACAGCTGGTTAACTACATATTCATGATTTGTAGGACACCATTTACCCAAGAGATCTGTTCTCATTTCCCTGGAAATGTGTTGAAGGAGTTCCTGTAGAGAGGGAGCAGTGTGAATCTCCAAGGAGTGGGTACTCATATGTATTAATTGATGACAATGACTGATAGGTTGTCGAATGGAGGAAATATTCTTTCAGAAGTTAGGGAAGGAGTAAAAGAACTCATGGCTTCTATATGGATAAACTGAACATTCAAAGCTTTGACATCTATAACATTGGCCACTTCTTCAGAATCCCAAACTTGGCAGGGAAAACAAAGAGCCAAGTAGAAAATAATAAAAGAAAATTGTATGTGTTCGGTGCCAAGAAGCAGTGATTCTAGGAAAAAGTCAAATTCCAAATCCTGAGCTGTTAAAAGAAAATGCGTGCTTCAGACCCCTTAAGAGTGCAGAAAAAAGTCTGTGGCATGACCAGAGTCTGGAGATCTAGCTCCTAATCTTCAAATCAGGTGCACTGTTTTTGGATTCTCTAATGTAGGGTGGGCCATGACTAAAAGCTGTATTTTTAATTTTGATTCAGTTGTACAAAGAGCCATTGATTAAGAGCTCTTGTCACTTGCTGGCAGTGAAAAATTGGGTAAGAAAGGTCACATATCTAGGTGATCTCTGTTTCCTCATCTGTTAAAAAATAATAATAATCTAAATGTACTTACGTTGTCTGCTTCTCAATGTTGTTGCAAGTATTAAATCCTGGAAAGCACTTATAGATTTGTCAAAAGCCCAGGGAAGCTCCTAACTGGCTAAGGTTGAGAGACCCTTGCAATGCTTGTACTTTGAAACACAGCAGCACCTACATGTGAGCGGCAGAGGGGCCATTCCAAACACCAGACACACAAATCAATATGGCCATCCACCCCAAGGGCCTCAGTGGTAGCTATCAATATCATCATCACCATCATTTTTCTTTTTGCGCTCTCTTTAGGAGTAAATCTTTGTGCAGTCTCTCTTTGGATCCTAGAGTATAGGAAATAAAGCTCAGAGTGTGAGGGGAAGTGCTTTTCCCCCTGTAAAATGGAGACTTGAAGGATGCAACTCTGTTGACAGTCAGAAAGAAAAAGAAAGCAGGCACCAATGATAGTAGAAAGAAATTAGGAGGAAGGATAGAGTCTTCCTGATGCTGTTCCTATTTCTAGCATTCTTTTTTTCTGAGGTCTAGCTGCGCTCCTGGCCCTGGGTTTCTCAAGAACTGTCCCCCCAATCTCATAAAAAATTTCCTCTTTTATTTAAGTATTTGTCTGATTTTTGTTATTTGAAATCAAATACCTCCAAATAATGTCATTCCTATCGAAAGAATTGATGTTTAAAATTTACAGTTTCAATAGAATTGATATTGGCTTTCTTACTGAGACATAAGAGCACTCTTAATCATATTAATGTTAGCCTTGGTGTGACTTACTTTTTTTTAAAATCTAGTTAATGTTCATAATAATAACAATAAAACCAACCTTAGAGGACTGTTGTGGGAGTTAAATCAGTTATTACACAATCAAGGTCACTTACCATTGTTTCATCTTCTGGGAAAAAAATCATGGCATTCTTAGCCCTAGCTCCATTCTGAACTTTTCAAAACCCAGTTTATTATTACACACATGTAAGGGAGGTGCAATGTAGAATATCTTCTGAGTGCTGAAAAAAGTCATTGTTCTCCATGATAATGGGATGACTTCAAAGTAATCAAAATTTTATGTTGAAATCCGCTACCGTGTGGAAGGCAGCTGAGACCCCCAAGCTTCAGATGGGAAGCTCGGAGTGAAAATTTACATCCATGCTCAAAAATCCTGGAAACAGGGATGGATAATTGAGATTCCGGCTGAAGCAGAGTGAACAAAGATGCTCTAATTAAATTCTGCATAGGAGCTAATTAACCCATTTATGTGTTTTCCTCCTTTGTGCAATAGTGGAAGCACATTATCAGCATTCATATATTTGCAACTTATCAGTATGTTGTGTGTGATTCTTTTTCCCCCTCGAGTAATTTGGGAGGAGGGAGATGCCCTCCATGTGCTCTCCCAGCCATAATTCATCTGTCTGATACTTCTGCTTAGTTTCAACATTAGCTCTGGCAAGCTCATACATGCTTTGCTCTTCATGTAGACATAAAAGTCAGCCTGGATGGCTACCACCACTAATCAGCTCTGTCCTGATTCAGAACCCTTTGGTCATTCCAGAACTGGTAAATGGAGTCACCTTGAGGAAGGGCCCTGCTGCTGATGTCCAGTGTGGGCAGCTCTCTTGGCTGCTCAGCATTCAGAGAGGCTCTCTTTGTTTCAGCACTAAATGATTGACAGTCAGGGTGAGTATTTCAGGGGGAAGAATACCCCACCCACTCCAGCCATGTGGCAAAGGTATTTGCTTCCTTGGGAAGGAAGTGATTTATCTGTGGGAGAACACTGTTTTGGCAAAGTTTTTATAGGAACAGTGTCTGTCTCTGCAAGCATGTGTGTATGTGAGTGCAGGCATAAAGCAGCAAGAGTGGAAGGTAAAGACAACATGAACATCATAAAAGAGCACTTTTTTCTACAAATGCTTGAAAACATTCCATACTGAAAGACTTCAGACCACGTAAATGAATTTATGCCTCTACTTCTTCAGAATTAGTGAGCCTGCCTTATCATTGGTTTTCTCGTAGAAACTATCAGAGGAGAAACTGTCTTAGAGAGAAATAGGTGGAAGATGAAAAAGGAAAAATAAAAAAAGACTGGAGGGAAGGGAATATAGAGAATGCAAGTGTGTTTGCATTTGCACCAAGTTTGAGTTAAAAGGATTTTGAGCAACCGCATGACTAGTTAAGAGCTAGATATGTGTGTATGTTTTGCCATTAACCAGGTTACTTCAACATTAGCCTTATGATTATATGCCCTGGCATTCAAATTCAAGGAAGAAACAGTTTCCGGGGAGAAATTTATTCCTTAGTGACTGATTTCAGTTGATTTCAAGGTAAGCCAGGTATGTAATTGTTTTTAAATTTAGATGAACATAAGTTTATATGTTATTAATGAGGATTTGTTTATTCATAAAATTGACCCTTAACATGTTACTAAAATATGAGAATTTCGATTTTATATGGAAAAAAATGAATTCATTAGATCAATCAGAAAGATACAACTTCTGAAGTGAAGATGATTCATGTGTCAAGTGGTCACTGTGTAAGATCCCAGTAAACATTACAGAGTAAGTTGAGCTAATGGCAGTTGCTTCTCCATATACATTTGAACATATTTTCCAACAGTCTAGAGAGTTCATCTATACTGGGCAGAAAGGGCTAGATTGATTGGCAACTAAGAGGACTGGGCTCCATCACTGGTTGCATAACAAGAGCTGTGTAACCTCTGATAAGGTGCTTAGCCTCTCTGTGCCCCCGCTTTCTCATCTGTCATAAAAGCATAACAATGTCTTTCTCACCTATCTCATATTATCACTATGCAGAAGAAATGAGATTTCGTTGTAGCCGTTCTTTAAGTTAAGACCCTGAACAAAATGCAAGTTTTTATGGATACACACACACATACAGTATCCATGATCATGAATACATAATGTACTCTGTTTTGAATATGCTGTAGGTGTTTTGTGCTTTGAATGCATGTGCCTGGAGATCCCAGCCCATAACAGCTCATAGTAGGTGTCCTCTGTGGGAAGTAACCTAGGCCATACTCTGCCATACCTGTGCTCTGACAAAGACGGTGGTGTGGAGACAGAAATTTGGCACATCAACATATGCCAAGGTAAAGAGAAGAGAGCCATCCAATAGCAACACCAAAGCCTGTCTGTCCGTTAAGCTAAGCCAAAATGTCACTTTCTTCACATCACTTTCTGGGGCTTCTTTCTCCTCCTGAAGGAATCAATTTCTTCTGAATCTGTGTACTTGTTTCACTCTGTTGATGTGGCCCTGAGCTCTCCGTACCCATGCCAACTCCAACAGCATTCAGCTGGCACCAAATAAATAGGATTCCAGCCCTCTTAGAGTCTGCAGCCTCAGTTCTGAAATTCTGACCCTGACCTCGAGCCATTCCTCAGATTAGATTTCACCTTATTTGTATTCTCCTGTCTTCCAACTTCAAGCCAAGTCAGCATATACTTACCAAGCACTTGCTATTTACTAGTAATATGCTAAATTATGGGATACAGTAAGGGACACTAATTCATCTTTTGCCCTCTTGAACATTAGAACCTAATGATGCTATAAACAATTAAACAATTTCAACCTTCAAACTAAGGAATTTATGAAGAAATTTTCAGGAAAGGTCCAATATGCGATTTGTGAGATCTATAGGCTGAGAAGGTGTGAATCAGGTGAAAGTCTGTTTGGAAAGGCAGAATGTTCCAAGTAGTACATCTAGGAGACAAGGGAGAACCTGCTACATTTAAGAAATGGAAAGATGCTTGGTTTGGACAAAGCTAAGTACTAAGCAAAAGCCAACTTCTTTACTTATTTCTCTGCTTCCAGCTTCACCTTACATTTGGTACCTTCACATTTGATGTTGGGCTCTGTGGTCCTAACTGTGACTTCAGCTGTAACTCCCTCCGGTACAGCCTCTTAATCACCTCCCCAGTTTGCTCAACACCAAGATCCCAGTTCCTTTTGATCCCCAATGGGACCGATGTCCTCTTACCTTATAAATGGAAGCTGGTCTGTCTCGATACTTCTTTTACATGTAATTTGCATCACAATGATCCAATTTGAGGGCACATATTATTTTTCCGATCAGACTGCCAAGGAACAGATGATCTTTGTATTTCCTCCCAAGTACCTAGAATAGTGCCTAACAGTACATTTATATTTTTCTATAACAAATTTCGATCATGTCACTTTCTGGTTTAAAATCCTTCAATGACTCTGCAGTACATTTTAGAACAAAACCCTATTCCTAAATACAGGCCACAAGTCCCTCATGTTCCAGCCCCATTAGCCTGCCTGCCTCACCAAAAGCAGAAGCCCTTTGCCCTCCTGGCTTCCCCTTCCACCTACAGGAAGCACTCAGCTTCTCAAGGCTTCTTGCTCCTTCCTGCCTTTGAGCTCCCACATATACTATTCCCTCTGCTTGCCCCAACGAGCCCCAGCCAGCCAGGCTCAGCCCTTCACTGTGGCTCATCTTTGAGGTTTCAGCTTACATACTACTTCACAGGAAGGCTTTCCCCAGTGCTCACTTAGTTGCTTCTGCTACAATATGGCACTTATGCTTTACTGAAATTGCTTGCTGAAATGTTTATCTCCCTGCTGAGGGTATCCCAGCCTTGGTATAATTGACATTTTGGAACAAATAATTCTTTGTTGTGAGGGCTGTCTTGTACATTGTAGGATGCTTAGCAGCATCCCTGGCCTCTACCGGCTAGATGCCAGTGGCACCTTCCCCAGTTATGACAGCCAAGAATGTCGGCAGACATTGCTGTATGTCTCCTGGGGGGCAGTCACATCCATTTGAGAATCACTGTGTTGGACCATTCAGAAGGCAAGGTTAGGACTATGTCTTATTCACCACTGTATCACAACCTGGCATGTAGTGGAAGGCTACCGATCATGTGTTGCATGAATGAATAGAAGTTTTCACTATAAACTCCTACCGAATGAATGAACATCACTAGAAAACTGTGTCAGAAACACTGATAATTCAGAGCCCTGAATTTATGTTTGATGAAGGGTGGAACTTGCAAGAGAACATGGTGGTCTCTCACTTTGGAACCTGTCTCTTCCTTGTCTGTTACATCTATTCTGGTCGTCTGTTCCCCTTATCACCAACACACCTCTTTGGTCTGCCCTGTCCACCCATCTCCCCTCTACCAAGCAGAAAAAAAGGTTCCAGTTCCCTGAGCTTCCTGCTTCAAAGACATTTAAGCTTTTAATGCAAATCCTGATTAATTAACAAGGGCACGGGACTTACATGCATTTCAAGTTGCTTTTATCTCGTGAAGAAAAGAAGCCTTTTGGCAGATACTTTCTGTTCAATGTCTAGTTCAGCGTTTCAAAGGGAAAGCTTTGATTGGCTGAGTGGGTTACCATTTGTGTGTGTGTGAAGGGCAATGACTAGTAATTAAGGGGCAGACCCCTTTATGTCCACTCAAGAAAAAAAAAATTAATCTCAGCTTCATTTCAAACTGACTTGTGTAGAAGCTGGAGGGCTCTGGGTCTAGTGTTAAAGGAAAGAAGCAAGAAAGAAATGGGGTACACTGTATGGTAATGGCTGGCTCTCTTTGGCTTTGAATAAAAAAGCTAACATTTGTTGAGCCCCTACTGTATACTACATCAGATCCCCCAAAACACTAGGAAAAAACAATATAATTTAATTTTACAAAAACAAAGTTTGGGAGGCATCAAGTAATTTGTCCCAAATACAACAAATAGTCCAACCACATTCAGAATATGGTAGATCTGAATACATTCTTTCGTCTAAAACTTCTGGCTTCATCAATTTTCTGCTACTATAATAGAATATCACAGACTGGGAAATTTATAAAGAAAAGACATGTATTTGGCTTATGGTTCTGGAGGATGGACAGTCCAAGGGCATGACACTTGCATCTGCTTGGCCATCTGGTGAAGACCTTGTTGCATTCTCCCATGGGGAAAGAAGAAAGCAAGTGAGTACAAGAGATAAAGATAAGGGCAGACTTATTCTCTTATCAGGAGCCGAATTCTATAACTAACCCACTCTAACAATAAAGTATTCATCCATTCATGAGGGTAGAGCCCTTATAACCTATCACCTCTGAAGATCCCACTTCTTTATAGTGTCACAATGGAAATTAAATTTTAACATGAGTTTTGTTGGGAACATTCAAATAATAGCAACTACAAAAACAACTATGCCAGCTCCTATGTGTCTTCCCCTGCTCATCTATGCCTGCCAGAATGGAACAAAAAATAAATGGTTTATTTGATCTTTGTATTCAAATCATTCATTTATTCCATTAGGCAGTTTGCTAACATCTCATGCATTCAGGGCTCCTATAGCCTCCTGCACTTACCCTATTCTATCTGTCATCATACATTTTTGGTAAATAATATTTTTATTATTCATCTTCCCAAATATAAACTTTTAACAAACAGGGAACTTGTTTTTTGTTGAATTCTGTATCCTTAGTGTTTCACAAGGGGACTGACACAAAGTAGGCTTCAAGAAATAGTTGTTGAATTAAGTATTTCCTAAGGACCTACTATGGTGAGATTACTGGTTACTTTTCATCCTAGTAGGTCAAACTTCTCCCTTCTTCTTTAACAAAATCATTCTCATTTTAACCTAGAAGGCCATACTAAGTGTCCAGAAAACACCCCAGCTCCTCTGACATTAAGACTAACTGAGTAAGTCTGATTCATGAGAGATACACAGAAATGTTGTGTTTCACTTCCATGAAGTCTTCTTTTACTCCATCCTGCTCTTTAGATCATGCATGTGATGGCTGGAACTCAGTCATTTTGGACCATGAAGACCAGAGCCCCACCCTGGGGCTTAAGAAGCAAAAATATGAAAGCCACCTGGATTCCCAAAGACCGTGAAATTTTTAGAACAATTCCACTCCATCTGTAGACTTGTTTTATTTGGGAGATAGATTTCTGTCTTATTCAATTCACTGATTCTGGTTATTTGTTATTTGCAATCACAATTAATTCCAGTAGATACAACTCGTAAGTGGAGAGCACTGTTCTAGGGATTGTGAGGCATGCTGACATGTGTCCCATGCCTGCATGGTGCTCATAGCCTGTAGAAGAACTGCAGGGCTGCCGTATCTGATGGCCATTTGACACACTGCATTCCAGTTACATCAATTTTCGTTTCAGTCCCCAAATGGCAGTCACCACAAAAGAAGAAAAGATAAAGCTCTTAGTGGGATCTGAATCAAGACACCACTTACAGTGGAAGGAAACAGGATCATTTTCATGGAGGAGGTGGCCTTGAATATTGATGAGAATTGGAAACTGCAGAGATTGGGATATGGTTGGGATGAGGTTGAACACTACAGGAACAGAAAATATGGGATATGGTTGGGAGCAGGCCAGGGATTCTGTCATATAAAGTGCATGAAAGAGTATATCATGCAATATTTATGATTATTGCTCTGGAGTTAGACTGCTTGGGTTTGAATCCCAGCTCTGGTGTTTACTAGCTGTGTGACCTTGGCTGAGTCACGAACTTCCATAAGCCCATTCTTCTCATCTTTCAAATGAGGATAGCAACTCTCCTCCTTGGCTTGTTATCAGAATTGAATGAGTTTTTATGTGTAGAGGGCTTATGGGAGTGGCTGTCCCAAATAAGCCCTCTCTAAATGTTAGATCTGACTGTCATCCCCTCAAAACTGCAAGTTAGTTGAAACCGTAGCAAGCCGAGCCGTGAATGCCATGTTAATGCATGTTAATGCCTGTATTATAAAGGTACCAAAGAGCTGCTGACAGTTTGTAAGCAAAGTTGTGGGTGATATCAGCAGAGCTGCATTTTAGGAAGTCTTAATATGTCAACATATGTCATGCTATTGTGCTTTATCTCTGTCCCCCATCAGCCCACTGACCTAGGTGCCTCTTCCAGAACACATCAGCACTCAGCAATTCCCCAAGGCCCCTCCGCTGTCCCCCAGGCTGTCTGCCTGACCACTGACTTAGGCAAACCTGCCTACTTTTCAGAGACCTGGGAAAGGGAGCCCACCGGCTCACAGCCCCTAGCCTTAGTTGTTCACATGGGATTTGCTGAAGGATGTGATTCTTTTGTCACTTTTCCACTCCTCCCCACAATTCCTCCCACCCCCTCAGGAGTGGTATTATCAATGGTGACATTCTGACTCCAAGTCATGAAATATAGGCCAGTTATTGCATCATAGCTTTTTTATTTTCTCCTTGGTGACAACAGGAACCATGCCACCTTCACAAGAGCCAGCAGAGACGGTTGACTATATTGTATGTTATGAACTGAATTATGCCTCCTCAAAATTTGTATGTCAAAGCTCTGTCACTGTATTCAGAGAAAGGGCTTTTAGAAGGTAAAAGTTAATGAGGTCATGAGAATGGGATCCTAATCTGATAGGGTTAGTGACTTTATAAGAAGGAGAAATCTTTCTCTTATCTCTCTTCTCTCATTTTCTCTCTTGCTCACTCTCTCTTCCCTTTCCTCCCCTTCTCTCTCCCCCTCTCTCCTTTTCTCTCCTCCTTTTGAGCACATGTATCAAGGAAAGGCTCTGAGAAGACACAAAGTGCCACCTACAACCCAGGGAGAGAGCCCTCACCAGACACTAACGCAGATGGCACCCTGATCTTGGACTTCCAGCCTCCAGGACTGTGAGAGAATAAAATTGTGGTGTTTAAACCACCCAGCCTGTGGGATTTTGTTATGACGACCTGAACAGGCTAATATGTTGTATATACATTTACAGCTGGTTATACTGATTGTCGCACAAATGTAGCTTCTGCACTTAGAGGTCAATTGAAGACCACTTCCACCAACAAATGGCACCCCTCTATCGATGACTTGGCAATAACCTCCTAATCTTCCAAAACAGTTGATAGAAATTGCAATGGATCCCCTCCTTTAGATTCCTGGCTGCCAAGCTCTAAGTCAAAGTGATATTCCACCTGTGACCATTGAGCAGCTACAAAAGAGCTGTTGCAGGTCCCCCACCCACACACTTTTTTAACTTACATTTTATTGACGTTTTAAGCATCTTCCACTTAAGATGTCTGCACATGGACACCCAGTGAAACACAAATCACAGCTACAAAAATACTGAAATAGAGTCTCACGCCAGGGGCTGGCCTTGGTCCAGGTAAAAACAGAATAGAAAAAGAGAAAGCGCACACACACAACAACACCCTACATGCATGTTGCTATTTCACCCAATTTTCCTTCCTTAGAAAGATAACAGGGAATGAATATTCATGGTGAGAAATGTGAGGCTTTGGCCTTGGAAGCATAATTATTGTTGTTATTTCGAATTTCATTAGCACTTTATATTTGTAAAGCCCATTTGGGTGAATAATTTTGTTTCCTTCCTCTCTTTACTTTCTCCTCCATGTCTCTACTCCTCCCCAAACTCCCCATCCTCTTCCAAGAGCTAAATCAAGCACTGTCATTTTTACAGAAATGAAAAATCAGGAGTGAAAAGTGAAAGTGACTTTGACATAGAAATAACCAATCGTGGCAATGGGAATAATTATTCCGGGAAAACCTGCTCCGAGACTGTCGGGCCACCTGTGTGTCGATGGTGGAGCTGCCCGTCCCCGGAGCATGAGCTCCACATTCCAGCCATTGCTTTGCTTCTCTCACCTCAGCAAAGAGCCAAAGTAGAAGCATTGATAAATGGTATTCCTGGGCTCGCTTCCTCCATCTTTTTGACTAATGGTCTTAACATAACTTTGCAACTTTCACTGGGATGAGCTGGGACTTTGCTGATTGGTTAACAAGGTATGAAAGGGGACTATATTTTTTGTCAATAGTTACTATATGCCAGCACTGGGCATGTGTATGTATGATTATTCTCTGTGCCAGTGACCTGTTACTGCATTATGAATTACCCCAGAGTGCAGAGGCTTAACACGACAATTATTTATAATCATAGTTTACATGTCAGCGGGTTGGTTGGGGGTCTATTGATCAGGGTTGGGCTCATCCATGACTCTGCAAGGCAGCTGGGATTCAGTTCTAGGCTGGGCTTGGCTGAGACCCCTTACTGAGGAAATCTCCATTGCATGTATTTTTCATCCTCCTTCTGGAATGGGTAGGCTGGCCCAGGCCTGAGTTCCCCCTGGTGATTGCAGAAGCATAATACAGTAAACAGAAGCACACAAGACTGGCCCACGATGGATTTTACCTCATTCAAATGGCCAAGCCCTGATTTAAAGGGTGGGAAAATAGACTCTGCCTGTTCAGTTAGAGGAACTGCAAAATCACAGGGCAGAGGTTGCAGATAGAGGAGAGGTGAAGAACTGGGGCCATAACATAATCTATTGCATTCCGCTTTTCAATGGACTTGGGAGTACCTTGCCTAGGCTACTGCATGGGGGAGCCAAAAGCAAGTATTTTGGACTGTAAAGAACTTTCTGTTTCTTTTTACCTATCGCCAACATTTTTGCCCCTACAGCCACAGTTAAATGTGCATCTTCATTTCAATCAACAGTTTCTTTTAGTGATAATCTTCTAGAAAACTACCCTCCTTCAGTGACTTTTCTTGTTATAGCACTTGTTTATTATGATTATGATTGAAAATGATGAGAATGATGTTTGTTTCTCCTGAATTATGAGAGAGAATGTGGAGTGGTGGCTGAAACCAGGAGCTCTGGAGTAGGACAGCATGAGATTGAATCCTGGCCCCATCACTAGCCAAGTGACTCTGGATAGTCTCGCTGAGCTTTAGCTTCTTCATATGTAAAATGAAGATACTTAAAGTTCCCAGCTCTTAAAGTTGTTGAATGAGCTGATTGAGATGGTGCTTCCACAGCATTTAAAATCCTGCTTGGCATATTGCAGGTACTCGATAAATGGTATTATTATTATTTTTGTTGTTATTGCCATAGGCCAAATTGTGTACTAAATACTGCAAGTACATCATCATGTCTAAGTTGCATAGCGATTTGAAAATAGATCCAAGTCAATGTGTGTCTACCTAAGCTGAAAGTTTATTTCTTTATGGCTCCAGTCCTCGTTACTATCTGCTCATAAATGGAAGAAGGTAAAATGGCCCAACTGATTCTTTCAAGTTGAAAGGTGCTAGTTTTGGAGATAGCCATGCATTTCTTCTGAAGGGTCATCCTTTGAGCCCTGCAAAAGTTGCCTTTTCTCTCTAATAGTCCATCTGTCCTAGCCACCTGCTCTTTCAAAACATAGACACACACATACACAAAATATTGTGGGTGATATTAAAGCACATGTTGGATGAATTGTGCTCCCCAGTGGCTCGTGTCCAGGGCAAGAGAAGCCGGACTTAATTTTTGGCTCTGTTGATGCCTTCCATTACTTAAGAATTTCAGCAACATGTCTCTGGTTCCTAGAACTTCTTCTGTCGGTAAATTGAAGGCATCTGCCACAAGCTCCCTTGACAACACCTTTGGAATGAGTAGGTAGGGTAGGCAGGAGAGTGTGACAGTAATGCTTAACACTCAGGAAAAGCTCTCAGAAAAGAGACATAGAGTAATTTTTATCAAGGATCAGACAGAATCCCTGGTGGACATTGAGGCCACACCATCAGATCGGTCGTCATGGATCCAGGTTTTTGATTCACAGCTGGTAACGACGTTTAGACTTAGCATGCTGATAGCCTCCCCATAATGGTAGAAAGTGACAGAGGTGTCATTCAGCAATCAGAAAATGATCAACCAATACCTATCCCCAGAGATTTTCATTTTATCCCATAGGCCAGCTTCTACTAACTCATTTTCTTCAAAAGGATGCAAATGCCTCCCATCTGTCTGGAATTTGCTCTTAACCTGAGATAATGGGAATCAGCAGTGACAGAAGGATCTTTCTGCTCTTTTCTATCCATTATCACTTCTCTGATTATTTTGGTGCCCTCGCATGCAATTCAAGGATAATCAGAATTTGTGCGTTGACTGCATTAAGAATCTCTGGGTCTCAAGCTTTCCTGAACCACCAAGTGGCACCTAGACACCAAGTCCTGTTTGTCTGCCACTGAATACCCTTCCTCTAGCACAATACCTGACACAAAATAAGTATTTGATAAATTCTTGATGAACTTATAAGTACATTCATCTCCCTGGATCTTGAGTCTCTCACTAGATACATTTATTCATTTGTTCCATAAATAAGCATTAGGATTGTGCCTTGGAACTTTGCATGAGTTAAAAAAAAGAATCAGTTGGTCTCTAATTTCAAGAAATGTAGAGTATAGGATTGAAATTAAGACTTTGTACCAGTCATTTGTTACCACAATAATGCTGTGTGATAAAACCACCCTGAAACAGTGGATTAAAGTGGCAATCCTTTATTCTCATTCAAACGCCTGAAAATGGGCTGGGAGAATCTGCTGATTTAGGCTATCTTGGCGAGGCTTGTCTTCAAACTTCAGGTTAGGTCTACCCTTATGTCTGTCACCCTACATGGACCAGCAAGCAAGGCAGAACATGTTCCTCTCATGGCAATGGCAAAAAAAAAACAAAGAGGCAGCCCCACTTTGCAAGCCTCAGTTCAGATCGTGACTGCCGGTATCTCGCCACCTGATTCTATGTCACATAGCCATGCTCACCATCAGAGGGCTCTGGGAAGTGACAGGAGAAGGAGTGAATATTTTCTGTAAGCTTCATGAGTGCAGGGACCATTTTCAGCCTTGTTCATGACAGTTACCCTCGTTACAGCCTTGACTAGAGTAGCATACGTGATAGAACTTATTAAACGTAATAAATAGGTTACATGAGGAATAATCACATATAAGGGGAAACACTATTCCATATACAGGGTATGATAAGAATCAAAAATGCCCCTAAATATGGCTGCTGTATGTGCATGCAGAGTGCTATTCAGAGGAAAAGAACTTAGACTGAGGTAACAGGGAATTTGGAATGTGTGCAGAGAGAATAGTAACAACATTCATTTTGATGAGGGCATAGGTTATAGGAACAAAAACAACAAGAAAGTTGATCAGAAAGGTTGTTTGGGAACTCAAATGCCATGCTAATGGGTTACATAAGACCTAAAGCAACAAAAATTAATTAGAGAATAACAGGTGAGAATGAACGCTAACAAAAAATGTGCATGGCGCACGGGTGGCAGGGTAGGTGTTAGACAATATATTAGTTCCTAAGAATCTCCATAGATGTCAGGGAGAATGAACTACCAGTAGACTGAGGTGATAAATACTAGACATTACACTTTTTTCAAGTATTATTTTTTCCCAGTGAATCTTAGTGGGCATCGCAAACCTCAGGTTTAATGCCATGACTGCCGTATATCTCTTCCCTGTGCAGCTTCCTCCTGCTTTGCTCTTGTCACCTTGAGCAGAAACTCCTCCTGCTTTCTGAGGGGAGGGTCTCTCCCCACCTGCTGGCCAGCTGCTGGGAGACAAGTGATGCTATTTAGAGTCCAGGAGACTCAGTGCAGAGCAAAAGGGAATATTCTTTTCCTGTCTTTACGGTCTTCCTCATTCCTAACCTATGTCCAGTTTAAAATGCTACAAACTTTCGCAAGAATGTATGGACATATGGTTTGAGACAGGCCACTGTTTTTAATTTATGAAAGAAATTAAGCAATCAAGAAATGCATGCATTTGTTCAGTTACTCAGCAAATACTCATTTAGCACCTCCTGTGTGTCAGGGTCTATCCTAGGAGCTGGGTACCACAACAAAGAACAAGACTAGTAAAATACCTTTCCTCTTACTTCGGTGACAGCAGTCTATCCACCAATCAATCAGTGAATCTGCTATGATGGAGGAAATGTCAATATGGAAATTAAGGTGAATGGGTTATTTGGAGAAGAGATCCATGAGAGTCTCCTTTCAAGGGATGGCATCTGCAATGATCGAACAAGAAGCACTAGGTGAGCACCCCCTGTATGCCAGACACGCAACCTGAGACACTTGACTCAATCTCTCCTTTCCTTATTTCTTAATTGGTATGAAGGGGGAGGATCATGAACTCCTTCATGGAGTTCATATGAGGATTCACTAGGTTGTTATTTGCAAAGTGCTTAGAACAGTTAGCTGGCACATGGAGCAGCTCCAGTTTCAAAGTGGAAACAGATAAGTAGATACATGAACTGTAGCATAATCTATGTTCTGCTCCAGATAAAGGCAAAGTGCTAAGAGCAAAGAGAAGAAGAGTGCCTAACGCAGTCTAGGACCTCAGCGAAGTCTTCCCAGGGGAAATAACGTTAAAGCAAAGCAGGGAGAAAGGAAAGTAACATTTATTGAGTACATAATCCTTGGGACTAGGCAATTTCTCTTGTTATTTTTTTGAACAACTTTGTGAGCTAGATATGATTATTCTCATTTTACAGATGAAGAACTAAGTCACTGATTAAACACTTTATTTATAATACTGTGGCAGAGTTACTCTTCCAAGTGAAGCCACCTTATACCAAATCTGTGGCAACTTTTATTTTGCTACTGTGGCTTTTGACCAGGATGGTTGAAGATGTTGATAATAGTGAACATTTATTGATTATTAATATAGGCAAGACACTGTGCTTCATGCTTTTAATCTTCTAGCTCATTTAATCCTCATCCAAATGCACGAGGTAGGTACTCTTGTTCTCAGATAAAGAAATAAAAGTTCAGAGAGGTTAAGTACTTTTCCCAAGGTCACACAGCAAATATCAGAGTCAGAATTTGAACTTAGACAATCCAATGCCAGAACCTATGAACTTATCCTCCACCTGTACTCCACGATCATTCTACAGTGAAAAGGAGATTGAAGTAAGTGTTGAGTTGTAAGACTCGATTCATGACTCGATTCTGCCAGTTATTATCTGTCCTATCTCAGGCAAATTACATCTTTGCATGTTCTTTTTGCGATTTGTTAATTGATGCTAAAATTTCCTGTTCTGTTGGCTTCACATGGTTTTGTGGAAATCAAATGTCATGACGATGAACGTAGAAGCAAGCAATGTAGCCAGGTGCAGTGGTTCACGCCTGTAATCGCAGTACTTTGGGAGGCCAAGGCGGGTGGATCACGAGGCCAAGAGATCGAGACCAACCTGGTCAACATGGTGAAACCCTGTCTCTACTAAAAATACAAAAAAAAAAAAAATTAGCTGGGCATGGTGGCACATGCCTGTAATCCCAGCTACTCAGGAGGCTTAGGCAGGAGAATTGCCTGTACCCAGGAGGCAGAGGTTGTGGTGAGCCGAGATCGCTCCATTGCACTCCAGCCTGGATAACGAGAGCGAAACTCAGTCTCAAAAAAAAAAAAAAAAAAAGGAGCACGCAATGTAAATGGAAGCTATTGTTAATTATTGTTTCTTGTTGTTGTTGTTTCTAAAACCCAGGCAGAGAATAGTAGAGGCAGCTGACAAGGACAGTCATTCCTTGAAAAGGAGAAAGAGATAGATGCCTTCAAAGACTTAGAGAATTTTCATAAAGTTTGCTCCATGTGGCTTCCCCAGAATATGGAATTTGAATCAATACATGATACATCCAATAAGGAAGATATATATCAATACATTCTTTTGGTCAAGGTCAACCACAGGTAGAACCATTTTTCAGTGGAGATAATGAGTTCTCCACTATCAGGGTGAACAAGCTATAGGACTCCATGGGGGAGAGGTTGTAATGGGCAAGTCTACCTCCTGGATGAGTTCACATCTGGACTGCTGTGACAGGCTCCGTGTTAGACTCCTTGATTCTCCCTTGCACTACACCAATCCATCGTCTACCTAGATCCAAAGTAACACTTAAAAAATGTAGTTCTGGGCCAGGTGCAGTGGCTTACACCTGTAATCCCAGCAATTTGGGAGGCTGAGGCAGGCAGATCATGAGATCAAGAGATCGAGACCGTCCTGGCTGACACGGTAAAACTCTGTCCCTACTAAAAATACAAAAATTAGCTGCATGTGGTGGCACGCACCTGTAGTTCCAGCTACTCAGGATGCTGAAGCAGGGGAATACTTTGAACCTGGGAGGTGGACATTGCAGTGAGCTGAGCTCGTGCCACTGTACTCCAGCCTTTTTTGAGACTCTGTCTCAAAAAAAAAAGTAGTTCTGATTATGTTACCCTCTTAAAATTGTTCATGGCTTTCCACTTAAATTAGAATTAGAACTTAACTCCTTATCATGGCCTACATAGGCCTGAATAGCTTCAGCCATGCTAACTTTCTGACTCACTTCATTCTTTTCTGGTCTTCCCTCTCAACTCTCCAGACATACTGACTTCAGATGTTTGGTTCCCAGAACTTGCCACATTCTATCTAACAGCGTTTTGTGCCTGGGGCTCCCTCTGCCTGAAATTCCCATCGGAATCCGCCTTTGTCATAACAATTCGTATTCATCCATTTTTGTTTCTAATGAATTGTGATTTTCTCAGAGATACATTACCTAGCCCCAAAATATAAATGAAGACCTCTGTCGTTATTCTGTTTCATAGAACCATATACCTTTTCAGCATAGCACATTTAAAAACTTTGAATCATATATTTATTTTTGATTATTTGTGTTCGTCTATCTCTTGATTAGACTGTAAGCGTCATGAGTGTAGGAATCGTTTTCAGTCTTGTTCATCATCATCATCCTCATGCCTGGAAAATAGTATTTCCCAGTATTCCATGAAGAAGAGACAATGAAAAAAATGGGAGGGAGGGAGCGAGGGAAGGAGTGAGAAAAGGGAGGAAGATCTTTTGAATTTAGATTTTTTTTCTCTCTCTCTAAACCAGAGCCTCAGTTAAAAAAAAAAATAGTGCCCTAGATCTGGAAGGAAGGACAGAGGGACTTCCCATAACTTTCCATAGATTTCACTTAAAGCCTCTTGGGATGAGATGGAGTAAGGCTGAAGCTTCAGGAGTCACAGGGAACCTGCAGAGCCCCAGCTTTGCTGAGTCTGTGGATTATCATACAATAGTCATCAAACAGAGCTTGGTAACTGGGTCAGGAGTTGGGGGATGGCCTCTGCCTCCTTCAGAAACATTCAGGCGTGGTTCTGGGAGTTAAGTTTATATAAAGCTCTTAAGATAGTGAGAGAAACAATGAGAGCAGTCTTTAAAGTTGGAAGTCAGGGCAATGAGAGTTTTTGTGCAGTAAAAAGTGCAGAGGACTTGAAATCAGGCATTCTCAGGTGTTCATTCCAGATTATTAACTACACTGGCACCTGCCTATGAGTATAGTAGAGAGATAATATCATTTCCATTTTATAGATGAAGAAATGATACTTGAAGAGATAGGTAACTTGCCTAAGGCATAAAAGCTAGGAAGTAGGAGAACTGGGATTTGAACCTTGGCTTTCTTGGCTCTGAATATTGCTAAAAAATATTATACAAAAATTAAAAACAACATGTATGGGACATCATATATCATCAAAATTTAAAGATGCAGACTGCTACAAGATATCTGCTTCCTCCCTAGTATGTTCAAGGTCACAAATTTGTTACGTGGCCAAGCTGAAATTCAAAGCCAGTGTTGTCTTAACGCCAAAAAAAAATTGTACTTTTAGCATACATTCATATATTTACTTATTTATTCAACAATAATCATTGCTGGCCTAATATATACAAGACAGCAGGGAACAAGAATGATAGAATTCCTGCCCTTCTAAAAACTATAATTTAGGAGGGAAGACAAATGTTGAATAACACTCCTGCAAAGTGGTTGTTACCATCCCTGTTATAAAGTATGCAAGTCTTTTTTTTTTTTTTTTTTTTTTGAGACAAAGTCTCACTCTGTCACCAGGCTGGAGTGCAGTGGCCCGATCTCTGCTCACTGCAACCTCCGCCTCCCAGGTTCAAGCAATTCTCCTGCCTCAGCCTCCCAAGTAGCTGGGACTGCAGGCATCCACCACCACACCCAGCTAATGTTTGTATTTTTAGTAGAGATGAGGTTTCACCATGTTGGCCAGGATGGTCTCAATCTCTTGACCTTGTGATCCCCCTGCCTTGGCCTCCCAAAGTGCTGGAATTATAGGCATGAGCCACTGCACCCGGCCTGCAACTTACTCTTATACTTTACTATCTCACTCAAAAAAGTTAGAAGGGCCGGGCGCGGTGGCTCAAGCCTGTAATCCCAGCACTTTGGGAGGCCGAGGCGGGTGGATCACGAGGTCAAGAGATCGAGACCATCCTGGTCAACATGGTGAAACCCCGTCTCCACTAAAAATACAAAAAATTAGCTGGGCATGGTGGCGCGTGCCTGTAATCCCAGCTACTCAGGAGGCTGAGGCAGGAGAATTGCCTGAACCCAGGAGGCGGAGGTTGCGGTGAGCCGAGATTGCGCCATTGCACTCCAGCCTGGGTAACAAGAGCGAAACTCCGTCTCAAAAAAAAAAAAAAAAAAAGTTAGAAGGACTTTATTTGATATAAATTGTCAACATATTGCAGGCTGTACATTTTCTAGGTGTTCCAGGGATTCACATGTAAAACAGGATTAAAAATCCCAAATTCATAGACTTGCAAAAATTAAATAAGAAAAAAAAAAGTAGCCTTTATTCAACACATAGTAGGCATTCAGTAAATGTTAAGGAAACAGTGAATCTAGGCTGACATCGCCTTCACCAGTTCAAAATATAATAAAAATAGTGTGCTGCAGAAAGGAGAATGACCCAGTACTCTATCGTAGAGAATAACGTTTACGCTTTTCATCAGTAATATGCATTTGAATGCACCACGTTAGCAGTTCAGCTTGAATAAATACAGAACAGATGCTGCAGGCCCCCCTTTTCCCCTTTATTTCTAACTAAAGCAGGTTCCCAGATAGAAAAGATTTCATAAAGGATTTAAAGTCAATGGGACCCAGGAAGAGGATGCTGAAAATACACCAGCATAAGGATTTGTGTGAAGAAAAAGTCCAAAGAAACATCACTCATTAATATATGTTAATGATGAAAGATGACAGTGTTATAGGGGTGAAAGGAAACTCAAATAGATTAAATGATTAAGCAGGCAAAAAGATACAGAGATTTGGGTACAAGCAAATGAATGATGAAGATGAATTAAACTTGAGTGGACTTGAGAAAGAAAATGCAAAAGGATGAGTGAGGAAAGAGAGACTTTTCATTGTGAGGATTCTGCCTGTAAGGAGGATGTGAAATGACTGCAGTAAATCACAGAACAAGAAGGGTTTGATTTAGAGGACCAGGGACAGAGAAAGTAGGAGGTAGTGAAAGGTATGAGCTGGAGAAAAAAGATAATAAATTTGAGAATTGTTAGGGGAAAGCGTCAGAGAAGTGCTGGGCTGAAGCAGAAATCAGTCAAACAGATGCAAGTGGAAATGAAGAACGACAACGGTGATTAAAATATTCTTTCATTTTTCACGAAAGAGAAGTTAGAGACAATTGCAAAAGTTTGCTCTAAATGAGACATAGTGGAAATGTTCTGAAAATGGAAATGAGAAATGGATACATGAATGTAAATAGACAGAGGTCACAGAAGGACCAAGTAAATAGACATTTGAAAGTGGAAAGTAGCGAATAGTACTGATGACCTACTATATGCACTAGATACTTTCTTTTTTTTTTTTTTTTAAGACAGAGCCCCACTCTGTCAGCCAGGCTGGAGTGCAATGGCATGTTCTTGGCTCACTGCAACCTCCGCCTTCTGGGTTCACGCAATTCTTCCTTCTCAGCCTCCGGAGTAGCTGGGATTACAGGCACGCGCCACCACACCTGGCTAATTTTTTTGTATTTTTAGTAGAGACGGGGTTTCATCATGTTGGCAAGGCTATTCTCAAACTCTTGACCTCAAGTAATCCACTCACTTTGACCTCCCAAAGGGCTGGGATTACAGAGACATCAAGCCCAACCAGCACTAGATACTTTCATTTACACCTGCTGGCTTATTAAGCCTTCCAATTTCCTCCACTTATAGGTGAGAAAATTAAGGGCAAAAGAGGTTGGTTATAGATCTCCCTAAAAACCAGCCAACTAGTAAGTGGTAGAGAAAATAACTTGAACTTAACTCACCAGAGTCAAAGGATTAAATAGTAGTGATAGCTAGATGGACAGCAATCTATTTTGGATCCCACAACAATAAAAAGAAAAGCTTCAGGACTGACCTTAGTCTTGTCATTGATGCTAAACCAGATGATGGTGCTGAGTTTGGCATAGGTCAAGCTGCTAAGAGGTTGGCAGATCTCAGGTTAAGAGAGTGTCTAGAGCAAGGTGGCTGAAGAGAAGGAAGAGAAAGGGATATGCGGAGTGATGAATGGAGTCAACATGCTGCAGAGAGCAATGTAGGATTAAAAGGCCAATGTGAATTACAGAAAGGCAGTGATTGAAACGAGAAAACAAATGGTGGAGATTCATGGACAGGAAAAAGATTGATGGAAGATGGCGCAGAAGATAGCACTCTCTTTTCCTGAATTAGAGTTTATTTGTGTTATAGAGATCATCTGGGGGCTTAAGAAGAAAGACTGTTAAAAAGAATTACTTGAATTGTGGGAAGCTGAGAAGGGAGGATGGAAGGAAAGAAAGAAGGAAACACAGGAGGAAGGGAAGGAAGAATTGATAGATGGAGGATGGGGGAGGGTTTCTCTTATAAAATTTAAATGATATTCTCTGTAAAAGTGTGGCTAGTGCAAAAACAGTGCCTGTCTGAGTAAAAATTCAATAAATATGTGATGGTTCATTGGCAAAATACTTATTTTGCATCTCTACCCTGTATAGGTTACTGTACTAGCTGGTGTGCACACTGCGGTAAGGAACCAAAACACAGTTGGTCTTTGATATCTGGGAGCTCCCAATCTAGCAAGGAACACATGCATCAAGAAAATACTCCAATAAACGGACAATTACTAGAATATGGAATGAGTGCAATTCAAACGGCTGTAAGGAACTATGAAAAGATGTAACAGAATTCAGCAAGAGGCTAACTTAGGCTGGGTGAGTGGTTGTGTTAGGGAAAGTGCTTTATTAGCAACACTTACAGGTTAGTAAAAGATAGCTGATGAAGACAGGGAGGTCTCTCCAGGCAGAAGAAAGAGTCCGTTTGAATAAGCTGGGGCAACTAGAGCTTGAAGTATTTCAGGAACAGACAAGAGATCAATATGGTTGGAACCAAGTGGTGGTGGTGGGGATTACGGGATGTGATGCTGGAGTGGAAAACAGTGGGTGACATCCATAAGATGATTGTACTTACTTGCAACGTTCAAGAGACTCTCATAGGTGCTAGGCAGTTTCATATACATGATCTTATTTAATTCTCACAATGATCCTGAGAAGTAGGTAATACTTTTCCCGTTTCACAAATGAGAAAACAAAAGACCTAGTAGGAACTATAAAGTGACTTGACTCCATAGAGAAATAGCAAAGATGATTTCAAAACCAAAATCAACCAGGCTCCTGGGCCTCTGGCTCTTTCAACTACATTAGGCTGCCTCAGTCAGGTGGCATGAATAGAAGGGATTTATAAAACAGAGTATGGAGAAAGGGGAAGGAGGAAACAAAAATTAGCTCAAAGCTGCCTAGAAAGGCAAATATGAAAAATGAAAGAAGAGGAAGCATTTGCTAAGACTGGAAAGGAGTTAGAGTGAAAAAAAAATTATAACAGTGGAGTCAAACATGGGGGTACAGGGGACCCGAAAAGAGAAAAAAATATCAATAATGAAATGTAACTGAAAAAAGAGGGGAAAGGAGAAGGCATGAGAGGGGCTGAGAGGGAGAAAAGTGGTAGCCATAGGACAGGGGATTTGAGTATGAAAGTTACAGCTTACTGAGAATAAGGTGCATGCAAAGGTCTGATGCCAGGAGGAGCACTCTGTGACAGACACAGCAAAGATTTGGGAGCCAGTCATTCTTGTGTTTCACTGCTTGGTAACTCCATGACCAAAATCAAGCTTCTTAGTTTCCCTGAGCCTCAGATTTCATATCTGTTAAATAGGGATAAAAAGCCTTGCTCCAAATGTAGCTGAGATTATACATCAAAGCAGTACTTATAATTTATGGAGTAACTACTATGTGTTAAATCTTTTGCATAATTATTTCGAGGGGGTGGAGTTTTGCTCTTGTGGCCCAGGCTGGAGTGCAATGGCGTGATCTCAGCTCATTGCAACCTCCACCTCCCAGGTTCAAGCGATTCTCCTGTCTCAGCCTCCAGAGTAGCTGGGATTACAGGTGTTTGCCATCATACCTAGCTAATTTTTTGTGTTTTTAGTAAGAGACAGGGTTTCACCATGTTGGCTAGCCTGGTCTTGAACTCCTGACCTTAGGAGATCCATCCACCTTGGCCTCCCAAAGTGCTGGGATTACAGACATGAGCCACTGTGCCCGGCCGCATAATTATTTTTATTTCTAAAGCCTCACAACCACCATAAGGTAACAGTTGTTATCATTCATTGACATGCTACAAAAAGTTCTGGATCACAGAGCATGTGGTCATTCCAGATTTGACACTGCCTATGAAATAAGTACTCCTTGCGTGACTTTTCTGTCTTGTCTTCAGTTACTCCCTCTCCCCCTCACTGAACCTCATTTCTCATCATATGCTTTGCTCTCTCTGCCATTCTGTTTCCATATGCCGTGTTCTCAGCCAGGTGTTTTAGTTGCAAGCAACAGAAACCAATCTTGAATAATTTAAGCAGAACTAGCATTCAGCATTCAGTTAAGTGATATTAGATTCCTTAGAATCCCCCAAAAGTCATAGGATCAGGTTTAAAGTCCATGAAGTCAAAAGCACCACTCCAAATCATAGCACAGAACTGGAATGTTGGAGATATTGTAACCACTGCAGCCAAGCAGAAACAGGGCCCTGCCCACTGCTGACATCAAAGATACTGGGCCCCAAACAGTAGAACCTTTTCGACTAGCAGAGACACCTGGATGTAACTGCCCCGACTATTGCCCTTTTGGCCACCAATGGATTCTGCCTGATTCTGGTTTATTTTCCAGCATCTGGGGCTGGTGAATCTGATTGGTGAACCCTGGGTCATGTGCCCAAGCCCTAGCTGCAGTGGAGGCTGAGAAACTATCCAGAAATGTTAACTTCTTCATGTGAGGTGGGCTGTGCCTTAAAAGATAAAACACCCTCTGACGTAGGAAAGGGATTTATTCACTTGCTAAGCAGTTGCCAAGAATGCCAAATGCCAACTTTAACCTGGAATGCCCACTCCCTTGGTACTAATCTTTATGGTTCAACTCCAATGCCACAGCCTCTGCGAAGGTTTCTTTCATTTCTCCAAGTACCTCATCTTAGGAAACATGTCTGCCTGCCTCCCTGTTACCTGAGATATTTGTGTGCCTGTCTCCTTCCAGCATCCCACCCCCTCATCCCAATCTCTATGAGCTCTCCAAAGGCAGGAGCTGTGTTTATCCATCCCTGCATTACCATATAGTGCCTTCTAGGCACCTTGAATATTTGGTGATGAATGAATGAATGAAAGTGTTGGTCTCATTTGACAGGCCTTTGTACCAGAGGTCCCTGAAGGACTTGCACAGACTCTGCCTTACATAAGGGAGCCCTTTTTTCCTGGTGTGCTCTTCTATAAATGGACTATGTCAGCATATTTGAAGAAAGGGGCATAGAGAATCAGAAAGCCCCATTGCGGTGGATAGTGGCGGATTGTGAGGGTACAAAGGAGAGACTGAGGGAGGCAAGGCGAAATATTTTGGAGGAGTAAATGTACTAGAACAAGCATCAGAGAGGCAGGAGACCGTTTAGAATCAGAGGACTTGAAAGGCCACATTCCATTCCCCACCCCTGCTCACCCTTTAGGTTCACAAATTAGTAAACTGAGTCAGGAGAAGAATAACTTATAAACCTCACAAACCTCACAAGGAAGTATATCCAACTGTGCTCATGTAGGTTTACCTTTCACAGCATCTTTGATGGATGGGCTTTTCTAAGGTCACTGAGGACAGTGTAATTTAAGGGAAAGAGTCAAGGCTTTGAAGCGTAGTGTTCAAATCTCAGCTCTTCAGCTCATTAGCTATATGACCTTGGAAAATCCTTTCACCTCCCTGACCTCCTGATCTCAGTTTCCTCATATGGAAAATGGGAATCATAATATCCCATCTCATTGATTATGGTCATGTAAAAAAGCTAACATATGTACATGCCTGGCACTTGGAGAATGCTTAAAAAACACTATTATTAAGTCCAAGGTCACAAAACGGCTTTTGCTTTTTCCCTTATTTTCAGGGCTCTGCCTTTATCCAACGTCCATTAAAAAAAATGTGATGAGAGAGGAGAAAAGCAATTTATATGAAGGGTTAAAGACAGAAAGGGGGAAAGAGAAGAGGGAAGAGCTAAGAGAAAAGTGAATGCACAGAGACAATACAAAAGGTGCAGATGGGTAACCTAGACAGAGATGAGAAATGGCTCACAAATTATAGGGAAGCATTTATAAGATTAAAGTCAAGATGAAGAGGAAGGAAATGAGTGGAGAGATGAAAGAGAAAACAGAGACAGGGAAGATGAAGAAAAGTAGGGGAGTGGAGAAGGGGGTGCAGGGGCACTTGACCCCTGCAGAGGTGTCATTTCCCTGGGGGGTGTCAGGTATGTGGGTCAGAGACAGAGTCAGCCCAAGGCTAAAGGGTGCTGTATCTGAGGACCTAGCTCGACTGGAATCTAGAAATACTGCGGGTGAAGAATTGGTGAGCACACCGGTTTTCTGGGACTTGGGCAGAGGATCCAAAAGCCCCGGGAGCCAAGGACAGACAGAATAGTAGGTCTCTACCTCACACCCTTTTCAGGAATTTCACACAGAGAGCAGAAGCAGCCAAGTAGAGCTGCTCCAAGCTGGGAGTAGGGATCCAAAATAAAAGAGCGTGAGTGGGCTGGCTTGCAGGGCGCCAGCTAGGGGGCCAGCACAGGCCCGCTGCAGTCAGCTGGGGGGTCGGCGTTAGACCGTGGAGTTCGACTCCCCTCGGTCCATTAGCGATTAGTGCTACACGAAGACCTGGATAGTGGGGAGAGGAAGGGCGCGGGTAGCGGGAAAATGAATGCCTGAGTTGAGGCCAAGTGGGTGAGAAGGGGGTTCTGAGACCACAGGAAGTTATTTCAGAGACTGGAAACGGGTAGGAGATTGAAGACAGGACTTGTTCTTGGGCCTGAAGGGAGACAAAGTTAAGTCTTGGCCATCCAGGGGGCTCCCTATCCCCAAGAAGGCGGGGCCTTGAGCAAGGCCGGGCCAAGGTGCGCCCCCAGGTGCAGCCTCTGGGTTGAGCTGAAGGTGGGGTGAAGCCAGGAGAGCTGGGTTGAGTCGGGGGAGGGGGTCGTTGGTAGGACCCGCGGGGGCCCTAATATTAGAAATTTGGGGAGTTTGGGGAGGGGTGTTGTGGCTAAAAATGCTGTGAGGGCGGGATTGGGGGATCCTGGGAAAGGGGAGGGAGCGACTGGGACTTGCACGAGGCCGGGCGGAGCCTCCGAAACGCTCGGGGTCTGCGGGGGGAGCCGGAGACCGGGGACGGGCGGCGGGGCCCGGGGAGGCGGCGCGGGGGGGCGGTCCAGGGCCGATCGGGAGGCGGAGCCCGGAGCCGGGGGCTGCTGGCGAGCGGCTCTCTCAGCTCCTTAGCTCGGGCGTCCTGCTTCGCTTCGGCGTCCGCCGTGGCCGCCGCTACCTCCTCTTCCTCCTTCGCCGCCACCGCCGCCGCCGCCGCCGCCGCCCGCAGCACCGCAGCCCCTCCCGCCATGGCCGCCACCGGCGCCCGGCTCAGCCCCGGCCCCGGCTCGGGGTTCCTGGGGCGGCCGAGGCTCCGCTTCCACCCGGGGCCGCCGCCGCCGCCGCCGCTGCTGCTGCTGTTCCTGCTCCTGCTGCCGCCGCCGCCGCTGCTGGCCGGCGCCACCGCCGCTGCCTCGCGGGAGCCCGACAGCCCGTGCCGGCTGAAGACCGTCACGGTGTCCACACTGCCGGCCCTGCGGGACAGCGACATCGGCTGGAGCGGCGCCCGCGCAGGGGCCGGGGCTGGGACCGGGGCCGGAGCCGCCGCCGCCGCCGCCGCCGCGTCCCCGGGCTCTCCCGGCTCTGCCGGCACCGCCGCCGAGACGCGCCTCCTGCTCTTTGTGCGTAACGAGCTGCCGGGGCGCATCGCGGTGCAGGACGACCTGGACAACACCGAGCTGCCCTTCTTCACCCTGGGTAAGGCTGGGCGCCAGCACGCGCTGGATCCCAAGAAACCCCGAGCCCCTGCGTGAGGCCGGGCGGGTGGCGGCGCCCTGGGGATCCCCGCCCGGGGCTGCCCCGAGTGGGGTTGGCAGAGGGCAGAGGAGGGGCCCGGAGGTCGCACAGGTGGTTGAAAAGGAGCATGGGGAGGAGGTCCTGAGAGCGCGCGGCGGGACCCTGGGGGCGTGCCAGCCCTCCCGCAGTGGGATCCTGCCCCTCTGCCTCGATCTCTGCCGGATCCATCCCGAACGCCGGACACCCCATTAGCTGAAGGTGCTCTGGCTAGGGGCCGGGGCATCCCAGATCCTAAGCCAGCTTCTGGTCGAGCCGCCCACTTCTCCTGCGGGCACCGTCACTGGCCGCCCGCCGTTCCCGCCCCCTCGCTCTCTCCTCGGAGTTGTGGGTTCTGCCCTTCCAGATGGATTTTCTTCAGAATCGGAGCGGAGTAGCTCCATGTGGAATCGCCCAACCCGCAAAAGCGTGGCTTCTGCATGGGCTGAGTGACCTTGGCCAAGTCGTTTCCCTGCTCTGGGCCTCAGTTTTGGCCATCTGTGAAATGGAGAGACTTGAGTGATTGCTGAGGTCTGGGTTTCCGAGTCCCAGGTCTCGACGTTTAGAGCCCCCCTCTACCCGCGTTATCGGCTTCTTTTTCTGCCCACCTCCCGGCAGAGAGCAGGTTTGTCCTTGCAGCTCACTTCCTGGGCTAATAATAATAACTTAAAGGCAAGAAAAAAGGAAAGGAGAGGAGACGGGTGTGGGTGGGGGGCTCCAACGGAAAAGTTAATCAGAAAAGTTCGCCAGCAGCTTGCTGCCTGCTGGTTCCCTGCGCGAGTCCCGGAGGAGTCGGCCCTTCAGTGGAGCTGTGGGAAGCGCGGCTGATTTCCCACCCGGGTAATTGATAGCTTAATTATCTCGGAGAGCGTTTACAAAAATGTTGTTCCCCTTAGCTCTCCCGCGCTCGCTTCTCCTCACTCTCCCCTCCCCTCTTGGGGGCGCGGGGCCTTATTGGTTGTCGGAATCTGGCCAACAACAGTGCCTGTGAGGCGCCAGGGGCTCGCCCAGACCCCGAGCTCTTCTTCGCCGGGTCTTTGCCTTGGTGGGATCCGCCTCGGGCAACGCAGTGTGCCGGGCCCTCCAGGTGAGAACCTTCAGGATCCCTGAACCTCCGAGGTTAACTCCTCGCTCGGCTGAAAAAACCCACAGAATAATCAGCGGACTAAGCTCCACTCTTCTCGTAGCCCTGCTATTGTTAAAAGTATTTTTGTGACCCACTCCCATCCTGTTATGCTACCGCCTCAGGGGATTTGAGTGAGTGCCAGTCGTTCTCCCGCTCTGAGCTTGAACCTCGGGGTTCCGGCCCCTGTACCCGCCCTCGCAGGCTGTAATCTGAGCGTGCCGAACGTTTCGGGAGGCGAGGCAGCGGAGCGCCCTGCACGTTCCCCGGGGACTCCCCGCGGCGGCGCGTCTGGCGGCGACGCTCCAGGCACACACACACACACACACACAGACAGGCGCATACTCGCGAGCGGACACACACAGACCGGTAGCCCTTCCCACGTGCACCCGTAGGGCTGCCCATGTCCGAGAAAGCGAAGGAGGGTGGAGGTGGTGTTCCTTAGGGCGCCGCCTGACTAACCTCAGGCTTGCCGCTGGTTCTTGCCGCCTCCCCGTAGGGAAGGGTCCTTATGGAGATACAGAAGGTATCCCTTCACTACCACTTCCAATCCTGGCCTTCTCCTTTCATCCTTTAGAGCTCTCTACTCGGGGTACTCTGAGAGATGAGGGGTAAAATTCCTCCCGCCACCCAAATGGCTATTCAAGTGAAGGGCTGAGGAGGTCCTTGGGTATGGCCTGACTTGGCAGTGAGGGCCACAGCATTCCAAGTCTCTGAGGATATGATGGACCCGGGATTCCTGGAGCTGACGATCTTTGCCATTTTTAACTTTGGCTTTCGAACGGGATGGGTGCCTCTGAGCCTGGGACAAGCTGAGTGAGGAGCTGAATGAGGAACTGGAAGTCTTGACTACCCCAGGACCCAAATGTTGCTCGAGAGTCTCCTGGCAACCTGCACGGGGAGACTTCCCCCTCAGATGCACGGCCCCTGAGCCTGGCAGCTGGGGACCCTCTGCCCCTTGGAGAGGACACGGCTGGCCTCCTTGGCAGTACTGAGCCCTTTGCAGGGGATGGGGTTCTTGCCTCCTCCTTTCCTCCCTAGCGCCCTGGACTGGCAGCTTTAGGCGCTCCCAACGGGGATTTGGCTAGCGAGGTAGTCACCAGATGGCTGGGTATAGCAGGAGCTGTGTAGGGAGACGTGGGATTTTTATTTGTGTTGGTCTTCGACTGTTTGTGTGTAAACACAGAGTGCACAATGAGCTCTGGGAGGGCCAAGCTGGCCGGAAATGAGGGTTGGTGGTGGCTGGGGGTTGGGATTGTGGTAGAGGTGAAGGGGTGGTGGTGGTAGGGTGGGGTTGGGGCTGATACTGTGAGTGATTTATGGCCATCTCTTTCTATCGTCCCAAGGCAGCCCCATCCCATCCCTACTTTTACACATCCTGCCCAGTGTTTGTCTCTGGCGGGTTGGGCATCTTTCACTATCACCTTGTCAGTTCAGGGGATTTGGACATGGCCAGTACCACAGCTGGGCATGCAAAGTTGGTAAATGCCACTCTGCCAATAGTGGGGAGTGTGGAGCCACCACTAGGGGGTGATGGTGTCCACCAAAGCCCTGTGGTCATGCTTTGGGTCCTGGGACCAGAATCAGTGGTGGTAAACCATCCCTGGCATTAAAGGGGGACAAAAAATATAAATAAAATGTAGAATTCTTACTCAAACTCCAGTAGGGGACCTCAAAGTAATTTTGCACACACTGTCTCCCATCTGCATGCTCCAAGGTCACCTTCATACATAGCCCAGCCTCCCTCCATTCTGCCTCTTTTGTTTCAATGATCAACTACTATTGGTAATAACTAGACTGTCTGCAAGCCTTTTTTTTTTCCGGATCATTTCCTTTTTTAAAAAATTTCTAGTCTCTCTGTGAAATTCCAGCCTGCCTTAAGTAGATGGAAGTTTTCTTCAGATGTGAAATATCTGCCAAGTTTGTTTGCCTGGGACTCTTCTTTAGATTGTGATTGTAAGTCAATGACATTGACAAAGTGAAACTCCCTGAAAGTGATCAAAGAATAGCAAATAGTTATTGAATCCTTAATGTGGTGCTAAGAGCTTTCTTTCTGCCTTGTATTATTAATTCACATAACATATATGGAGTGGGCTTTACTGTTACTCCCATTTGCCAGATGAGGAAGCATTTTTAGAGAGGTCAAGCACCTAATTCAAAGTCATACTGGGAATACATGGCCAGACCTGGAACTGGAATCCTGGTCCGCCAGACACCTACATTCTTGTAGGTTGCTAAACTGGCATTCTGAAGCAAATATGAAAATTTTGCAGGGCATGATGCTGAGTAGAGGGGGATAACAATCATCAAGATTGTCAAAGACAAGAGCCTTTCTGCAAAGGAACTTTAGCTGCCTTGGTGAGCTGACCTATGTAAGTTTGAAAGCGAAACATGAGTTAAATGACATCCAATGACCCTTCCAGCTCAAAAGTTTCAGGACTCATGGATGTCAAAGGGCATTTTATTTATTGGTGCCAATGAGTGATGGAGATGATACATTCTGTGGCCTCAGGGAAGGAAGGCATCTCTGTAGACTTGGGGAAGTTTGGGGACACTTTCTGGAACAGAAAGAACCTGAACTAGGCCTTGGAGGATTTAATAGGCAAAATGAGAAGTTGAATGCTAAAATGCAGCTTAGAAATTTAACGCTGGTTGGGATCTGGAAATCTCAGCCCTGGCTCACTGTGACCTTGAATAAGTCATTTATCCCCCAGAGCTTCAATTCTTTCTGCTGCAATATGAGTGGGTAGATGAGCTCTAAAATAATCCTTTCGTGTAAAGATTCTATGAACTTGAAGTGCCCTGACCTACTCCGTGACTCTGATAGCTCCTCTTGCTTTGTACTGTCTGTTTTCCTTTACTGGTAACATGAGGGTGGTGGGAAGGGCTGATAGAAAAGAAAGAAGTTGAGCAGGAACAACTGCCAGCTGGGGCTTCTAAGGCGAACCTGCATGTCACTCAGTCGTCACTTACCCCCAGGCAGCCCCTGGGGTCTGGTTGTGGTTTTCGCTTTTATGCCGACAGGTAGGGAAATGTCATCCTTTTTGCTGTGCTTGATAGTGGTCAGGCAAGACTGATTGCCACCTGCTTTGATTCATCAGAAGCAGGTAAAAGCAATAAAATAAAAGCAATAAAAGTAAGCACCCATTGTCAACATTTTTTGGTAATTTGCTTTGCCATATCAACCTGACAGGAGAAGTGTGTCCTTTGTATTTGGGGGAGGGAGTCAGAAAAAAACTAAAACTATTCATTAGTCCGTGTTTAAGTACACCTGCATGCACAGAGCTGGCAGTGTCCCGAAGAACTGTCCCAAAGGATGCTTTTTGCGAGAAGCTGATGGCCTGGAGGAAGGAGGAAGATACAGTTTGAAATGCCAACTTGTTCAGGTCTGCAAAGGTTTCTTGAAAAAGTGAGGGTTCAGCAACCTGGCCAGAGGAATTGCTGGGAGAACGGAGTTTAGCCTAAGAAAAGTAATCCATGGAGGGCTGGAGAAGCTTCCTTTAAATGTCAACAATGAGCTGAGTGTGGTGGCTACTTGGGAGGCTGAAGCAGGGGAATCACTTATGCCCAGGAGTTTCAGGCTGCCGTGAGCTGTGCCCATGCCACTGCACTCCAGCCTGGGTGGCAGGGGGAGACCCTAAAGAAAAGTCTACACAATGAAGAGTTTGTTTTCTTTTGGAGAGGGGGAGGTTGCCTAATTCTAATGAATGTCTCAAAAGATCTGAAAGGATAAAGCTGAGTCCTACAGGAGGCTGTGTCCCCTGGAGCTGTCCAACAACCCAGTATGCTGACCCCTAATGGTGGTACAATCTACCTTATAAGTATTCAAGCACAGACTGGACCTCTGTTTGTCAGGCATTTAAAGAAAGGACCCACACCCTTGTGGATATTTGGGCTGTATACCCTTATTGCTTTCTGGTTTGGTTTTAAAAGTGAACACCCTTTATTTGGAGGGAGGAAAAATGTTTACAAATAGTCGTAAGCTGTGTCTTCTCTAGGGGTTTCTGACCACAGAATGTTCATTAGTATCAATTCCAGTGTTCTTTTCTGTATGTGTGTGAGAGAGATTCTGGGATGGGGAAGTGAGTAAATTTGATTTCTTGAAACAAAGATAGGTTTAAAACAATGTATGTTATTTCTTCATTTGGGCACTGAGTCCCTTACTGCTAATTGAGGTATTTGGGTAGCACTGAAACTTCAAGTTCCCACCTCGGTGTGATGGGCCAGGTTTCTGGGACATTGTAAATAAGGGTCTTGGGTGAGGTAGTGTTTAGTGGCCTCAGATCTGATTCTTCTTCTCTTTTCCACTCACTTCCCTCACTTCATACCCCACCCCACTTCTTGCCATCTCAAAGCTGATGAAATTTATTTAATAATCAGCGCAGAGTGACATCTGTTGTCTCTTCTCAGAAAGTACTAAGTTCCTGAGACCGTATAGGGAAGAGAGAGGGAAGAGTTAACTTCAGCCATTAGTGAGGCTCAGATTTGGCCAAGGCCGACCAGATTTGCTACTTCTTGGGGGATCAGTGATACCAACCGAGGCAGCAGAGATCTGCAAGCTTTGGCGTGACCCACGGCTTGATCATTTTCCTGAACTGGGCCCTCGGTCTGCGAGATTTTTCTGTGGTTTTAATTTATAGCAGGTGCAGCAGGAGGATTGAGTAGGCCTTTGGCTGGCAAAGCCTCCTGCTTCTCACCTCCTTGCCTTGTTGTACACTAAGCCTGTCTG
Source organism: Sapajus apella (assembly GCF_009761245.1). NCBI lineage: Eukaryota > Metazoa > Chordata > Mammalia > Primates > Cebidae > Sapajus > Sapajus apella. The sequence continues at coordinate 2,687,788 of NW_022437016.1, read as the reverse complement.
CCATAGGACATTGTGAACACGTGTGATGTGGGGAGAGGAGGGTAGAGACTGACAGTGACCTCTGAAATGAAGTCTGGGAAACTGTCACCACAACCATCGACTTTGATGGGCTCCCAGAATCACAGACTTGCAGGGCATTGAATTCACCCCATTTTATATGGAAATGTTGAAGAATCCTACCCTATAGTTCAAATTTAAGCCCAGTTGTCTTGAATCCCACACTGTGCCTCTTTCTATCACATTGCTGGGCCTCTCACAGGAGGCATTGGGTTTAAACATATTACAGAGTCTACAAGTTTGTTCAGCATCATAAAGGAGGCCACTCTTTCCTCCTTCCCCTGCCAAAAAAAAAAAAAAAATCTAAAAGGAAAAATCTCCTTAGGGAAATTGAATTGGTTTTCCTGCCTGAGTATCCAGCTGATTGGCTCCAGTCTCTCCTAAGCACCTGAGCTGATGGGTTTTGTTCTGGGGCAGAAGGAAGCCTCGCTGCCTTTCACCCTATCTGCCTTTGGGAGTGGGCGGAGGAAGTCTGCTCTTTTCCAGGAAAGGAGAAAAAGAGTCAGGTTTAACCTTGGGGTGGAGCAGCATTAGAGGAGGCCTCGTTTCCAGAGCTGATACTCTCCCAAATTCTCATACTGACCAGCTAGTGGCAACAAAAGATGAGCTACAGCGAGAGAGAGAGCTGGTTTTTCTTTCCTTGCAGCAGAGAGGACAGCCTCTCTGCCCCAGAAAGAGGCAGGCAGCAGTGCTCAGTGATAGTTGTTCTATGCTCTAGCACTTGCTCTCTCCTTTCACTGGTTTTTCTCTACTGACTGTAGCTCTTTTGGACAATAGCCCCCCAAAAGAACTCCCTTTTGAATGGAAAAGGAGTGGGTGGTGACTACACAATACAGGATTCAAGACTGAAATATGTGTAGCTTTCTTACTAGCATACTAGAATATATAAGCATCCAAGTCTGTGAGTGGAAATTTGACAAGGATGTTGTAGGTTACAAACTATGAAGGGAAACCATTTCTTCATTCCCAGTGCTGCAGCTGCTGGCAAGCTTGGGCCTCAACACTTCCATCTACTACAATTTCAACAGTCAACACACTGGTCTGTCTACCTGTAGTCTTATCCCCTCTAATCCATCCTCTGTACTTGCAGGCAAAATGATTTTATTAAAAGCCCAAATCTGATAATGGCCATCCTCTTGTAAAGCACTTCACTGGTTCCCCATTGTTCTGAGGATGATGAATTTCCCCCTCCCTACTGTAGTAGTGCAAGGTCCCTGATCACACTCTGCCAGATCATTCTCTACTAAGAATGCTTCCTTCCTATTCGGCACCTCTGGCTCACTATGCCCTCGGGAAATTCTTTCTTACCTTTCAAGACCGAATTCAGGTGTCAACTTATTTTTGAAGCCTTTTTGGACCCTTCCACACCAGAGTTGAACACCCTGAGCCTTGATGCCCACCATCAATAAAGACTGCTATAATCATAGCCAGGGCCTTTGAATTACTGAGCACCAGTGATGTGAGAGGCAGCATTCTATGTGCCTAGGATACATCAGAGGACAACAGACAGAGATCTCTACATTCAAGAGCTTTTATTTCTCTCTCCCTCCCACCACCCCGCCGTGTGTGTGTGTATGGGCGTGTGTGCGCGTGCATGCGTGCCTGTGTGTTAGGGAGGGGACAATGACAATAGACATAATAAGTAAATAAATTATGTAGTATGTGAGAAGATGAAATTCTATGAAAAAAGGGAAAAACGAAAACAGGGAAAAGAGAAGAGTTCTGAGATAAGGAGATGGGTTTTAATATTAAATAGGTTAGAAGGAGAAGAGCTTATTGAGAATGTGAGATTGGAACAAAGGCTAAAAGCAGGCAAAGGAGTTAGCCAAGTGGATATCTAGGAAAAGCACATTCCAGGCAGAGAACAGCTCCAGCAATTATCTAGCTTAGGAGCACACCTGGACCTTTCAAGGGACAGCATGAAGGTCAGTGTGGCCTGAATACAGTGAACAAGCGGTGGTGGGGGGATGCAGGAAAGAACGTCAGAGAAGAAAAGAAGACCCCAGTCATGTAGGGCCGTACGGACTACTGTCAGGATTTGGGCTTTGACTCTGAATGAAATGAAGAGCTCTGCAGGATTTTAAGCCAACGAGTGCCAAGGTCTGACTTCTGTTTCAAAAGAATTCCCCACTGCTCCGTACAGGAGAAACCATGGCTGCAGGAAAGCCTGAGGAGCCTCTACCGATGAAAAGTAATGGTGGCTTGGAGCAGAGTGAGAGCAGAATTTACTGTGTGTTTCCTCATCTGTCTCACACTGCTTGCCTATGTATCCTGTGAACAGCGAACGTAGCTTCTTCATCTCTGGGGCTGTGGTGACCCACCCTTTACTTGGCACATTGTAGGTGTACAGGAGAGCTTAGAGAGCTAGAACTCTGGGTTTGCTAAGTGTCATCCCAGAATCCATAGTGGACTAAAATTGCACTCATCTGTTAAGGGTGAGCCTGAACACCATCCATCCCACGGAGCCTTCCCTCTTCTGAGCACCCATAGCTATTGCTGCTACCTTCTCCTGTCTCCTGATTATTTTGGGGTGATTTCAGGATGGCTAATGAGAACATTGTGATTACAGGAAAGAGCCCTGTGTTTGGAGAAGGCTCTGTCTTGAGCATCTTGGAAGCCACATAAAAGATTAGAACCGTTTGCATTGTAGCAAACAAAGAGACAATACAAGTTTCGGGGAAATGATACACCATGGTTCTGGGACTGTCAAGTATCAGAAATGGAAACAGTAGGACATTATCTAAATGAAACACTTGTGTATGAAGATGGGGAAATCAAGGTCACCAAGTCAGTGGTAAAGCAGATGCCAGATCCCAGATCTACTGACCCCTGTGTGTTTTCCTTCCATCTTAGGGAAGGTCAGCTGGGCAACTGGGGACAGGAGGAGTTGGAATTCCAGCGTTGTAAGGTCACTGGCCTTCATCATCCTGGCATAGGATAGGTGATGAAAACCATGACCATTTATGTAACATGCAATATGTCCCAGGTGCCATGATGGTACAATTGTTATCTCATTTATTCTTTCCACAGTGCTGAAGGACAGATGTAGTTCATTCCATGTTATAGGGTGAGCTCTGAGGCTCAGAGGAGTGAGGGAACCTACCCAAGATCACACAGCTGTTATACAGCTAAGCTCAGCCTAAACCCAGGGCTGCCTGTTTCCATAGTCTATGTGCTGTCTGCCCTGCCTGCTGCATCGAACAAGAGGGGCTCTCAACTTTTCATCTCTAGACTCTTTTACTTATTATGTCACCTTCTTCGCATTAACAAGAAGTTGCAGACGTTTCTTATACAGGAACTTCAGGTGTGACAGCTTCACAGGCCCGAGGGACTAAGCACCTTATTCTGTGCTGCCAGAAGCTGACTCAGCAGCTCTCCAGACCCCTTCGCTTGCTCCTTGCTGCTTTGCCAAGAGAGCTTCATGCCTTGTCTCATACTCTCCAGAGGCCCCTCGTTATTCCTGGACCCATTTGACAAGCAAACGCCTATGGTTCTGTGCCTTGTTGGTTTCCTTCCTCTCTCTCTCTCCCTTCCTCTCTTCTTTCTACCTTCCCTCCTTTCCTCCCCATCCCCTTTCCTCCTCCTTTTTTCCCTTTTCTTCTTTCCTCCCAACTCTTAGAGTTGTCACCTTCCATTCTGTCAAGTGTTTACTAGGGGACCAGTGATCTAGTCCTCTGAGAAATTTGTATAAGCACTATGTCCTTTTTTGGGAAATGACCAGGGTGTCTGGTGTCTGAGATGTATCTGCTATCTGGCTAGGTGAACTTGCTTCTCACTCCTGCTCAATCTCGAGTTGAAATTTGTCCACTCAGTACTCTTCAACATCATCGTGTGCAGTTTTTGTGCTTCTTCCTTGAAGATGGGATCTATATTATATGTATAGACACACACACACACACACACACAATTTATTATAATGCACTGGGCACTGTGCTCACTTTTTACTGACACTAAGCTGTATGATCCTTATGGAGATAGTGTGTGCAAAGCACCTAGCGTAGCGTCTGGCACACAGCTTGGGCTCTGTGCCTCTTCGCCACCTGGAGTCCTTTTTTTGGAAGGAGGTGGAGGTATGAATCAATAATGAATGTGAATTTCCTTTCCCCTCCCCCCTTTCCACTCCCTCATGCTCTGCTTATGCCTCCTCTCTCTCTACCTCCCCTCCTCCCCAGCAAGGCAAAAAAGGATGAAATTGACCATTGATGTCTGCTCATTCTCTTGGAGCTGGAGGAAGCCGGGGGAAGCAGGGAATTCCGGGTTGTTTGAGGACAGTTGGGACAGAAGAGCTCTTAGAGACTGAGTCTTAGGCAGGTGGGTGTTGTGGGAGCAGGCGGGGCCGAATCCTCTGCCTTCTGGTGGAGGCTGGCTGACAAAGCCTTGCTCTCATGCACCCAGGGAAGTCACGAGTGGCTTTGCAAGCAGCCGAAAAGGGAAGGAACATTTCCATTAGCAGAATCAGCAGTAAAGAGATTTCCAGTCACAGTAATAGCTGCATTTGGGGGAATCATTTCAGTGGTTGCTGTGGGCGGAGGAGGGAAGGGGGCGGGGCATCAGGGGAAGGCACAGGAAGGCGTCTGGTGTACTTGCACAGAGCTGGGAGATAGCACCGAATGAGAGCCAGGTGCCAGACAGGGTAACTATTCAGGAGCAGGACTGGTCCTTTGACAAACATTCTGGATTCCCTATTGTCCTCCAAATGGACAGAGCTCCATTCTAGAGGGTCCCCATGGGAGGCTGCACACTTATTCAATGCTGCCTTTCCTCTGAATATCTGAATTACTCTTTTCAAGACTTTTACAGCCAGCAGCAACTTCTTTGGCTCCTGGGATTTGCAGGTGGAAGAGTTCCCAGATTATTTAACCCAGGCTTTCCTCAAGTTAGCTGCTCATTAAAACCACCCTAGACCTCAGGTTCTCAAGGCCAGACCTGCTGAGGCTGCTGGGGAGAGGCCTGGGAATCTGAACTTTGGCAAAGGTACTGACGCCCTAACCTGTACCTGGAGGACCTCTGTGAAGTGGAGCCCTGTGAGAAGCTCTTTAGCCTCATCCTCTGATGTTCCTTTCCTCCCTCAAGGCTCTAGCCTCATTAATGACTTGTGAATATCTGAGGGCAACAAGCTCATTCTATTCTCTCTGTTTAGATTGTTTTCCTACTCCAGGTTCACCTGGCCAACTCCTAGACTTAGCTCTATCATCTCCTCTAAGGGGTGTCATCTCTAAGATGCCTTCTCTTTCTCCTCTTGGGCTTAGGTTTCTTTTTCCTGTAGGCCTATACACCCCTCATCATACCACTACCACCCTACCCCTGTAGGTTGCTATAGTTCGCATAGAAAAATGCAGAATGCCAAGTTAAAAAGTTCAAATAAATAATGAATACTTGTTTAGTGTAAGTATGCTTCATGCAGTATTTTGGACATACTTATACTAAAAATGTCTCGCTGACTATCTGAAATCCAAAGTGAACTGAGCGTCCTTTATTTTATTCAGAAGCCAGTAGGAAACCTGTGTTTCTCTCCTTCTTACCTGGGATCATACTATTGATGTGTGATTTGCACCCCCCAAACCTGCTCTACTCAATTCTCCCCATCTCAGGAAATCAAACTATCATTAGCCTAGTTTTTCAAGCTAAGCAGTCACTCTTCACCCTTTTCCTTGCCTCTCATCCTTTCAGTCAGCTAACCCTGATGGTTTTGCTTCTAAAATTATTTTCAGGCAGGGCATGGTGGCTCATGCCTGTAATCTCAACTCTTTGGGGGCAGAGGCTTGCAGACCACTTTAGGTCAGGAGTTTAAGACCAGCTTGGCCAATACGGTAAAACCCCATCTCTACTAAAAATGCAAAGATTAGCCAGGCATGGTGGCAGGTGCCAGTAATGCCAGTTACAGGGGAGGCCAGGAGAATCTCTTGAACCTGGGAGATGGTGGATGCAGTGAGTTGAAGTCGCGCCACTGCACTCCAACCTAGGGAACAAAGCAAGACTCTGTCTAAAAAAACACCGCCACCACGAAAAGATGTTCAGAACTCACTCTTGGTAATTCCCACTGGCATCCCCTTCATCCAAGCTGCCATCCTTTTCCACATCAGCCTCCTAACTGGTCTTCCCGCTGCCTCTCCATTCTCTGTCCTTTCTTTATGCCATACTACGCATAGCCTATGGGCTAAATCTAGAATGTTGCCTTTTTTGCCAGCCCATAAACGTATTAATTTTTAAAAAATAGTTGACAAAAAGTAAAAAAAAAATATTTGTTGACATGCGACGATCACGAATTTCAGATGTCAGTACCTGTAAATAAAAACGTACTGGAACACAGCCCCGCTCCTTTGTTACGTGTCGTCTGTGGCTGCTTATGGTCTATAATGACAAAGTCAAGTAGTGGCACTAGAGTGTCTGGCCTGCAAAGCTTAAAATATTTATTAACTGGCCCTTTACAGAAAATGTTTGTCAACTTCTGCTGTACACAGCATGGTATCTTCCATAAAGCAAATTCCCTGTTAACAACCTGCGATTCCTTCTCACTGCCTTGGGAATAAAATCCTTATTCTTTTTCTGCATCTACAAAATCCTAAACGATTTTCCCTTTTCTCTGAGTTGTCTTCCACCATTTTCTCCCTTGCTCACAAAACTCAAATATCACCTCCTCCAGGTAGCCTTCTTGGACCTAAGTAGCAACATTATTCGCCACAATCTCAGCTATCTCAATTGTTTTTAAAAGCCTTTATCTGACAGGTCCTTGGAGGTAGGGAGTGTGTCTTGTTCATCATTTTTGGCTACATGGTTGAGGAACATCACACAGTAGGTTCTGAGTAGAAATTTTCTGACAAAATGGGCAGAAATGGAAGTGATAGTTTGTGAACACCACTTCAGGGGGAACACTACCTGATTGGGTTGTTCTGTTGCTTATTAGGAGAAGGATTCCAGCATCTAAACTTTATAAAGTATGTTTAGCAGTACCTGGCACTTAGTACATGCTACCCATGTGCTTGTTAAATAAACAAAAGCAAATAAGCCTGTACCTTAATCCCTAATACCAGCCCCGCCTCACCTCCTTTGCAGGTGGAGAGAATTTGAAATCACTCGTTGCAAGTCATGTGGGTAAAGATCTCATAGAACCTAGAGGCAATATAATATGGTGGAGAGGACTAGAACCAGGAATCGTGGGTTTTGGTCCCAGTTCCGCTGGGTGTCTGTGGTCAAGTATCTTCCTCTTTCCAGGCTTTCCCTCATCTCTAATGCAATGAGATTAAACTAAGTGATCCTAGGAGCCCAGGAGGGAGAGAAGGGTTCCCTCTGGGAACTTCTGAGGCTGAAGTTACAGTTAGATAAAGCTTTCTCCTTTCCTTCTCTCTCTATCTTTTCTGGGCCTCTGAAGATCAAACGCTCAGCCCTGAACCCAGGTGTGACTAGAGTTTTCAAGCCCAGTCTCACACTAATTTATTAGGGAACTTTCTTCAATTACTTCCTCTCTAGAGGGAGACTGCCCAAAGTAACCAATTAAGGGTCTGCCAATGATGGGGCTCCTGCTATCCCTCCCTCCCCTCTTTTCTCTCTCTTTTTTATTGTCCTGATCGCTTTAATCCATGTCTCCAAACCACAGAAGCCTCTAGGGAATTGCTCTCACTCACCTGCCTCCCTGCTTCCAGGACGGAACAGAAGGTCGGTCCTCCCACTAAAGGACAACAGGTGGAAAGGCTGATGGCTAAGAAAGGGCAGCTGCAGAGCTAGGAAAACCAAACAGGTTTTGCAAGTCTGGTAAGTACACAACTGTGCTGAATTTGGAGGTAGTGCCTGGAGTCTAGTCCTGTTTCTGCCATTGATTTGCTGTGTGACCTTAAATAAATGGCAGTCCTTTTTTTTTCGGCCTCAGGGAAGATTAAGTGAATATTGTAAGAGCCAGCTCCCCTTCAGGAAAGGGGGATGATTGGGCTGCATAGGCTACTCCAAGAGAGAGGTGACATGGTCCAGTCTGGTTTGTTGCAGAATCCCATGTGCCTAGAGCTGCACCCATCATATAGTGGACACTCAATAAATATTTATTGAATGAACAAATGAATACATGAATGATCAGTGAAAACTATGTTTGGCCATATTAACACTCTCCACTTCGGTATTTATGATAGATATTGCTGCTCAATGACTTAATGATATCCTGATATTCTTTCTCAATGCAATGCCTCATCAATCACTACCAGTCAATTGACATTAGCATGGGGGATGATTTTTATTTCCATTTCCTAGACTAAACCAGTTCACCTGAAAACCTTGACCTCTTTGCCTGGAGTTAAGACCTTTTAGTAATTATTCAGTAGTCCTTCCATCCCAGGCCCTGTGCTGGGTCCCTAGTGGTATAGAAAAGCAGGGTGCTCACAGACTATTGGAATAATAACATTTGCACTTTTTAATTTAGAAAACCCCTTTCTATGAGTATTTTTAGTAAAGCCACATTACAGATGAAGAAATGGCCGTTCAGAGAGATGAAGTCTATTGCATAAGGTCAGTAGTAATGGGGTTAGCTGTATTTATTTTAAAAAGGAAATTTTGTATCACAGTCATGAATGGAACACCAAAATAATTTGCAGTAAATGGAAGATAACCTGCAAAAGTATGTATCTATTGAAGTTAAAAAACAAAAAACACGTAAGTCTAAATCCATCTCTGGTTCAATACTTGGAAAACGTTGATCAACCCAAGTGCAGACATGAAGACAGTCCTCTAAAATTCCAATTTTGCTCACTTAAATATCAGATTTCCTTTAATATATAAATTTTAAAAGTATCTTTTCTGCCTCATAACTACCATCTTTTAAGATCCAACTCCTTCTAAGATGACTTTCCTGGCTCCCCCCAAAACAGTTATTTCCCAAGCATTTTGTACATTCAGTGCAGTCAGTATTTTCATAGAAATATTGTTGATTGCTTGTCTGCCTCTCTTGTTGGTAGGTACACTTTCTTTCTAAGTTAAACGTCATTTCTCTTTAATATCTGTAACTCCACCAGAGAGTACATGCATGTTTATTGGATTTCCAACCTTAATTTTAAATTTTAACAGAAATAATACAAGCTTGTATTGTTTGCTGGGATGCTTGTGGAATGTGGAATAGATATGTGTGTGAACAGCCACCTTTGGTGCAACAGAGGGGAAGAGATTTGTTCGAGGTCATTCTGCAAGTTTCTTGCAGGCGGTGCAGAGATATCGATAAAATTGTCTTTTCGTTAGGGCATTGGTTTTTATAATTGGCCTCCATGATAAATCAGGGGAATATCAGTTGCTCTGTACTTCTGTTACAGAGGTACTCTACTCTTACCTGCCTGTAACATTGGAGCTTCAATTTCATCTGAACAAAACATTCATTTAAACATTTAAAAAATGTTTTACAAGGATGGCACTATGTCTAAACCACAGCATTGGCCTCCATTCTCCATGTACAATATATTGGAAAGGAGATGGTTAATGTTCCTTCCGTATTTTTTGGTGATAGCATGATTGAAGGAATCTTACTGTCCATCTTGTAATTAATATTAAGCCAGATTTACAAACCCCTCATAGAATGTGCAGGCCCCTGAATCTACTTCAAGATTTCCTCTAGGTCTTAGAGAATTTTCTTTTTAACTTTCCTTTGCTTGACTTACACACACACATGCACACACATATATACATATGTAACATAAACATTCATACATGTACACACATATATATATACATACACACAGGTACATATAAGTCACAGAGAGAGTGTGGAATAGGATGATTCTTCTGTCTGGAGAAGTAGAATAAACTGAACTCAGCAAAGGAGAAGCTAGAAAAAGACCAGTTATTACAACCAGTTGGGGGTGAGTGTCTCTGGCATGGCATTTGCCATGATTGCTAAATCAGTGCTAATATTCTTCTTCCGTAAACCTCTCATTTGTATGGGAGACAAACTATTCAGGGGAAGGCTACCTGATTTAGGTTTAATTGCCTGCCCTAGAAATCTTTGTTTCTGAAGCCATTTAGACTGGCAGTTGGTCAGTTAGTAGAAAAAGTTTATTAAAGTAGTGAATCATAAAAAGTAATAGATGCCCTGTAAACATTCCATTTTAACTTAAAATACGTAAATGTGCATACATTTGCCAATTATTAGATGTAGGCCCAAGGCTGCCTCTTTGAGTCCGGGTCAGCAGATTGGAGTTCCATGCCATCTGTCTTGCATAAACCGTGCTCATAATGCACCAGATATGATCTCCAATGTTGGTTTTGTTAAAGGAGACTGAGGACCTAAAGATGCTTGCCAAGTAATTTTTATAGAGTTTTATGATTCCCTTCTAAATTTTTATAGCTGTCACACCTGACCTAATTCAATAGTAATATTTAAGTGACTTTGTTTTTTTTAATTGTAAAATCAACTTAGCCCTCCTAGAAACCACTTTCTTTAGATGCTCATAAATTTTTAATTTGCAGAATATTTTATTAAGTTTTGTACATTTGTAAATAACTTAAAGAGTCTAATTGGATTGTTTGTAACTCACAGGATAAATGCTTGGGGGATGGATACCCCATTCTCCATGATGTACTTTTTTAGGTTGTATGCCTGTATCAAAACATCTCATGTATCTGGGTGTCGTGGCTCTCGCCTATAATCCCAGCACTTTGGGAGGCCAAGACGGGCAGATCACTTGAGGTCAGGAGTTTGAGACCAGCCTTGCCAACATGGGGAAAACTTGTCTCTACTAAAAATGCAAAAATTAGCTGGGCATGGTGGCACATACCTGTAATCCCAGCTACTCGGGAGGCTGAGGCAGGAGAATCACTTGAAGCAGAGAGGTGGAAGTTACAGTGGGCTGAGATCAAGCCGCTGCACTCTAACTTGGGTGACAGAGTAAGACTGTCTCCAAACAACAACAAAAAATCTCATGTACCCTATAAATATGTGTACCTACTATATACACACAAAAATAAAATTAAAATATTCCTTTAAGTTTTATAATTATAAGAAATACAATGAGCATAAGCAGGCCTGGAAGGCAAACTGGCTTCCAGTAAAATATGACTTAACTGGTGGCAAAGTCCCTTAGAGTGCTGGAGAGGCAGCACCTTACCAATGCAAGCACTCATGGCTGGAATGTTCTACAGAGATAATGTGAAGCGCAGGCTCATCTGGCAGTCGGTGGAGACAAGGCCGGATGAAAGCCTTTGAAATACATACATTTCAGGTTGGCAGAGGCATTAAGTCATAGCAGTTTTAGTGGGTGGGGCTTTAGGTATCATTTGTCCAAAATTCTGATTTAAAGAGGAGGAAACAGAATCCCAGAGACGAGCCAGGAACTCCTGACTCTTGTAGTTCATAACCCTTCCTAGAATTCCTCAGCTATTGCTGTTGACGTCCTCATGCTTTGGGGTGGTCTTCTGAGGGAGGCACCCCCGCTATCCCTGTTTTATAGATGAGAAAACTGTGGTTCCATTAGTGAAGTGGCTTAGCGTGTTAGAGCTGCTGTTAAATTCCCAGATCACGCCGACTTCCCAAAGACCAGGAATATTCTGCAAAGTTCTGTTGTTGTTGTCGTTGTTCAGCAGTAGCTTTCGATATTTTTAGAAAATAATTATGTATTAACAAATATGTTTTTCCATTTGGGACCACACCTGAACAGACATTCCCCTTCAAGTCTTCTTCGCGCTCGTCACATACATGTAGAGTTTTTTGGGGGTTCTGTGTCACTCTGCCAATCTGTACCCAAATTCCCCCGATTATCCAAATTCAGAACTCCCCGGGCCCTCAGGCCTCATCCAGACCAGCTTTCTTATTGCACAGAGGGAGGCAGAGGCCGGGAGACAGCTGCTATGTTGTCTAATGTCAAGGGAGGGAGGCTGCTTATGAACATGGGACTCAGAACACCAGCCTTGAGTTCTTTCGCCTCCACTGAGTTTCCTGGCATGCCTACCTATGGGGAGGGTTGGGCAGGTAACGAGAGGGCAGTGTGTGTGAGCAGGCTGCCAAGAGTTCCTGTGCTTTATGAGGTGCAGAGTATAATTCAAAACCTATTTTGGGGATGTCTCGCCCCATAAAATTTCCTCCAGCAGGAATGGCTGGGAATTTGTTTTTGACTTCCCCAGCACATGTTTTTTAAAGACCTCTTCTCTCCATCTCATTTTCCTTTCTTCTGTGCTTCCTTTCTTCTATCTAATTCTCAGGGACCCTGGCCTGGTGGCTTATGAGGGGACACAGTGAGGGTGGCATTTGGGGAAGGAGGATAGGTTAATGGGCTGATAAATGGTTATGAGAAAACACTCTTTCCTTGGATGATTCTGTCTCTGAAAAGACATTGGCTCAGGAAATGACTTCAGGGATCTGCTTTTCACAATGATAGTTAGACTTTTAGATGCCATTCTTACTGTAGGAGTAATAGGGTCCCATACAGCTTTGTGTCTGTCTTGTAATCCAGTAGCAGCTCCTCCTTTTTCATTCCCCCCTTCCTCATTTTCCCCATTCTCATCACTCCCCCAGTCTCTTGCAAGCTTCTACTGCTGCAGTTTATTTCTTCAAGTAAATACTTGAAGAAGAATCATTCTCAAAGTTTGTCTTTTTCTCACTTGGAATCCTCAGTGACTCCCCACTGCTTACAAGATTAAGAGTAAATTCCTTAGCAGCTGCGTCCTCCATGTAAGGGCCAAACCCACCTCTATTGCTTGTCTCTGTCACAGTTCCTTTGCCTGCACTTCAGCCAAACTGGGTTTTTTACTCTCCAGAAAATAAGCTTTACTTTCCCATTTCTGTGACTTTGCTCAAGCTGTTTCCTCTGTCAGGGATGACCTTGATCTGAATTTCTGCTGGTGGAACCTATTTCTTATAAACTACTTTCTTCACAGAAACTTTTATATTTTATTCCTCCTTCTGCTTTCCTTCTTTGCCTTATTTATCTTTCATTAACTTTATTCAAGACACTTTATTTATGTCTTTCTTAGGCCTCCTCCATTATATTGAAATTTGATGTCTCTCTCCTGCAAAATCCAATATGGTAGCCACTAGCCACACGTGACTATTGAGCATGTGAAGTGTGTCTAGGATCACTGGGGAACTAATTTTAGATTTTATCTAATTTTTATAAATTTAAATAATAGCCACGTGTGACTCTTGGCTACGTTATTGAATAACATAGATATAGAACATGTCCATTATTGCAGAATGCTATGTTGGACAGCACTGCCTGTGAAATCCTTGAGGGGATGGGAGGACTCTTGCCTTTTCTGTCTCCTGTTGCCTGGTACAGAATCTATTAGTGAATAGGTGTCAATTAATGTTGGTAGTACTGACTTTCATGACAGGACTGTAACCAGTAATCCCAAAGAGATCCACTTTGAAGATGAAAGTTTAAAGCAATTTATTTTGAAAACACACCAAGGATTGCTAATACAAATATTGCATCATAAGCTTCCATTTGCAAAGTTTGGTACATCTTATAGTCCAGAATGTCTTGGATAAATCCATTATTCACACTTACCAGTAGGAATTCTGGACCCTTGATGGGTCATTTCTCAGTCATCCCTCCCCTTCCCATCTCCTCCTCCTCCCCCATACCCCATTATCTGCCCATTTCTCACCAGAGCCTGCCCATTCCTAGGCCTCAGCAAGAGGGGCATCAGGAGCTCTCAGTCCCTGCAAGGCAAGAGCAGATGTAACTGCCTGACATGAATGCACAGGTTTGAGCTTTCATCACTGTTTTATGGAAGATTTATGAGTGTTTCTTCGAGAGAGAACTCCTGAAAACTCTCCCCTGTGAGTGATGGCATGAGAATGGAATGCAAGAAGCTCTCCTCTCTCTTCTCCTCCCCATCCTTGTCTCATTCCTCTCTTTACTCACTTTTCTTTCCTTTTCCACTTTTTAAATTTCTTCTCTTTTCTGTCTTTAGTGTTTTTTTCTCTTGCTTTCTCTTTACTGTTAATGTCTTTTTCTTCTCTTTTTCTACATCTGTGTGTGTGTTTGTGTATCTGTCTGCCTTTCCGTCATTTCCCTCAATCTCTGTCTATCTGTCCCCTATGCTCTCAAGTTCTCTTTAGCATCTGTGAGCACAAGTCTTTCCTATCCACCTACCCTAACCAGAGAAACCAGCCAGAGCCTCTTGCTGACCAGCGTGGCCCCATCTGCAGTTTAGTGCTGGCTCCTTCTGCTCAGAGTCAGACATTCCAGTATGGTATTTTCAGCTAAGGAGAGAGTAGAAGTGAGACTCTTGGCTGAGGGGTGGCTGGCCATGCAGGGAGCAGCTCTAGGTTTTGTGTGAGGTCAGAACCACAACATTACTGACAGGTAGCCTCTTTGTGTACTCCTGCTGTCAAATGTGACTCCAAAGGTCCTTCCTGAGTGAACTTAGAGGCCATGATGACCACTTGGTCCATCTTGTGCTAATTTGTCCATGATCTTGATTTTTGATGTGGGGTGGGTTTTTGAGAGCAGCTGGTGGAGACCTGAGTGTCTTATTCTTGTTTTGCAAACCTCTTTTTCTGTGACTCTGGTGGACTCCTCTTTCTCAGCCTCCTCTGCTGCTCTTGCACTATTCATCACCAGCTCTTTTTTTAAAGTTTTTTTCCTCAGGGCATTGGAAACATCTGCTGGATAGTTTCAGAAGAAAACTTGCAAGACTGCTAAACTCTCTTAAGAGACTATCCCTTCTAAAATTTCGACTCTTGGTTGTAACTGACAATGAAAAGCATTTCAGCTAAGCTAACATATCCCTAAAATATCATGTAGCCTTCTGGCATGGGCAAAGGAGATGGAGTTTGGCCTTAAAGGCATATACCCAATTAGGTTATAAGAGTTTAGTAATCCTTTAAAATAGCAATCGGTATTGAGTTAAGAGGAGCTCTTACTTCAAAAACAAAACAAACAAACCAAAAGTACAAAACAGAGAAGAAAGAAAAAGAGAAGACCATGACAGAAAAGAAAATAAGCTAGTAACCTTTGTGCCTATCTGCAGGGCAGATTTAAATTTGCTTCTGGAGCAGGATTAGAAGTATCTTTTGTAATCCTTGGATCTCTCCCTTTGTTTCCCCTCATTTTAATGTTTAACCTATGACCAAAGCTTATTGATTTTCCTCCCAACATATCTTTTGAATCCATGTATTTCTTTCCATCTCTGCCTTTCTACAAGTTACCATCAACTCTGACCTATAATTCAATAGTTTCCTAATGGTCTCTCATTCTCTCTTGCTCCTAATCGTCAGTCAGCCTTTCCCAACCCATTCTTACATGCTGCCAGAATGACTTTATAAACATGTACATCAAATCATGCCTCCTCTTCTCCTTAAACTCATGATGATTTCCCATTGTGCTTATAATGAATGCCCAAGACTATGGGAAACTACCTCTTGTATCAGTGTGACCTGGATGTGAGGTATGGAGTCAAAGGAGATCATTTTAGAACTTTAAGATTTTACTGCCCTGCTGGATTTCACACTTGCATGGGACCTGTAGCCCCTTTGTTTTGGCCAGTTTCTCCCATTTGGAATGGATGTATTTACCCAATGCCTGTACCCCATCCTATCTAGGAAGTAACTAACTTGCTTTTGATTTTACAGGCTCAAAGGCAGAAAGGACTTGCCTTGTCTCAGATGAGACTTTGGACCGTGGACTTCTGAGTTAATGCTTAAATGAGTTGAGACTTGGGGGGATTGTTAAGAAGGCATGATTGGTTTTGAAATGTGTTACAAGATGATATTTGGGAGGGGCTGGGGAGGAATGATATGGTTTGGCTCTGTGTCCCCACCAAATCTCATCTTGTAGCTCCCATAATTCCCACATATTGTGGGGAGGGACCCAGTAGGAGATGATTGAATCATAGAGGCGGGTCTTTCCTATGCTGTTCTCATGATAGTGAATTGGTCTCACAAGGTGTGATAGTTTAAAAAAAATGGGAGTTTCTCTGTGCAAGCTCTTTTTTCCTGCTGCCATCTATGTAAGACGTGACTTGCTTCTCCTTACCTTCTTCCATAATTGTGATGTCTCACCAGCTATGTGGAACTGCAAGTCCAATAAGCCTCTCTCTTTTGTGAATTGCCTGGTCTCAGTATGTCTTTATCAGCAGAGTGAAAACAGAGTGACACTTAAACTCATGATGACTTCCCATTGTGCTTATAATGAAATACATTGTCCCTAATCAAGGCCTACAAGGTACTCAGCTTTAGCTGTCCCTTAGAATACAGTTGGCCCTCCGTATTCATACATTGGGCCCCTCAGATTCCTAGGGTTCCCTATCCTCCAAGTCAACCAACCTCAGATAGAAAATTTCTGCACTGTACCCTCTGTTTCTGTGAGTTTCCATCCATGTTTAAATCTATGGGTGCAAAGCCTGGGGGTATGGAGAGCCAATTATACTTAGGAAGCTTTTAAGAATACCAGGACCTGGGTCCTATCTTAGGCCAATTAAATTGGTATAACTGGGGATAAAACAATTTGGAAGTTTCTTGTAAAATGAAACATACTCTTACTGTGGGTATTGCACTCCTGGGTATGTACCCAAATGAGTTAAAAACTCATGTCTACCGTGAATGTTTATAGCGGCTTTATTCATAATTGTCAAAATGTGGAAGCAACCAACATGTCTGTTGATAGGTGAATGGATAAACAAACTGTAGTATATCCAGACAATGGGATATTTTTCAGCAATAAAAATAAATGAGCTATTAATATCAAGCAGCAAAAAGACATGGAGAAACCTTAAAAGCGTATTGCTAAGTGGAAGACACCAATCTGAGAAGGCCACATACTATGTGATTTCAACTATATGGCATTCTGGAAAAGGCAAGACTGTGGAGACAAGTCTTGACCAGTTGTTGGACTAGTAGGGAGGGAAAGATGAGCAGGGTCAGAGCACGGAAGATTCTTAGAGCAGTGAAACGATTCTGTATGATACAGGAATGATAAGCACCTGTTTTTTTTTTTTTTGTTTATTTTTAATTGTACTTTAGGTTCTGGGGTACATGTGCAGAACATGCAGGATTCTTGTATAGGCACACACATGGCAAGGTGATTTGCTGCCTCCATCCCCCCATCACCTATATCTAGCATTTCTCCTCATGTTATCTCTCCCCAACCTCCCCACCCCCTGCTGTCCCTCCCCTAGCCTCCCCCACCCCAGCAGACCCCAGTGTGTGATGCTTCCCTCCCTGTGTCCATGTGTTCTCATTGTTCAACACCCACCTATGAGTGAGAACATGCAGGAACACCTGTTATTGGATATTTGCCCAACTCATAGAATGTACGCTACAAAGAATGAACCCTAGTGTAAACCATGTACTGTAGTTAATAACGGTGAGTTAATATTGGCTCATTCAATTATAACAAATGGGCCACACTAACACAAGATGTAAATAATAGGGAGAACTGTTTGTGGAGGGGAGAATTAGGATGTTGGAATTCTCTGTATTTTCTCGTCAATTTTTCTCTAAACCTAAAACTACCCTAATAAAATAAAGCCTATTAATTTAAAACACTCTCTCTCTCTCTATATATATATATATATATAAACTCTCTCTCTCTCTCACTCTGTCTCTCTCTCTATATATATATGTATACACACACACACACATGCACACACACACACATATACATAGATATATATCAGGACCTGAACCCTACCCTAGGCTAAATTGTAATCACTGAGGGTTGTTCCCAGGCATTGCTGTTTTGCCTTGTTTTTGTTTGGAATCTCCCCTAGTGGCTTACGTGATTCCAAAGTGCCAACCGGGGTTGAGAACCACTGCTGTCAAGGCTTTGTCTAATTTCACTTTTACTCATTTCTCTTGCTTTCCAGGGACTCCAGAGGCTCCTCTGGCCATTCCATTCTAATCAGAGTCCACGTTCACCTCTCCGCAACTCCACTGTCTTTCTCACAACCCCCTGTTATTTTTTTCTTTTTGTCACTCAGTATCCACGTTGCATCTGGTATCTTTTCATGTTACTTTTCTGTGGGCCCTCCAGACTAAACTCTTTGAGGACAGGGACTTTGTCTCTTTTTCTCAATACTGCATGCCTAGTGCTTCTCAAAGCATTTGGTTAACAATTAGTACTCAGTACATATTCACTGGATGGATGAATGAGTGAAGAACAAATGAATGGATAGATCCCAACGTTGAACATGGTCCTTCCTTCTGCCTCCATGG
Organism: Sapajus apella; assembly: GCF_009761245.1. Lineage (NCBI taxonomy): Eukaryota > Metazoa > Chordata > Mammalia > Primates > Cebidae > Sapajus > Sapajus apella. The sequence continues at coordinate 2,669,607 of NW_022437016.1, read as the reverse complement.
TGTCATGTCCCCATAGACCACGGGGGAAGAGGTGAACGGCTAGAGCTAGGTAAGAGAAAGTGTGCCCATACCCTACTTCTACTCCTTCCAAAGGGCTACAGACAGCAGAAATAATTTCCTCAATTATCCATGAGCGTTTCCTCTATTCCCTTTGCCCTCCAGCTGGTGGCCTGAGTCCTGAGTTTAAGTAAGAGAATGGCTGAGTTGAATTTGTCTCTGTCATTTTCATTTTTTTTCTCTGCAATCAAGTCAGTGACTGCTTGGTCAAACTGCAGTATAATGCAATTAGGTTTGTGTGTTCCCATCTCCTTCAAATGCCTTGGGAGCAACTTCTGCTACTGTGGGAAGCAGCTCTCATCCATGGGCTTAAAGAAAAAAAACCAAAAGACCTTTCCCCCTTTTGCCTGCCCTTTTGCTGCTGCTTCTTTCGTGTAGGAAATTAACCTGCTTGGATTGTGAGCAAAGGGAGGAGTGATGTAGATATTCACGGGTGCTATCTGAAGCAGGGTGTATTGTAAATGATTTCTTTAATCCTTGCTCAGGTTGAAGGGAGAGGCACCCACGTACCATTAGAGTAGCACAGTAAAGATTGGTTAAGAATTTATCTTGCTTTTGTTTGGCTTAAGATCCAGATCCTGGCGTAATACTGGACTTGTTTCTTTTCACATTCAATAAATTATGTTATGGTCAATGAGGAGTGACTGATGTCAGATTTATGAGGAAGGACCCCAAGAGCAAGATATCCTGTGAATTCTGTTGGAGGATACAACAAAAAGGATATAATTTTAGTCTTCATGAGACTTTGAGGAAAGAGTCTGGGAAGACAAAGCAGAATACTAGGAATTAAGGATGCAGCTAACCTGAGGCTGCAAATAGTCACAGTCATAGGCTGTAGTTGAAGAGCTCTTCTTTCTAATCTTGGCTATACTCCCAACTGTCTGAGCCCCCTGACCAAGCCATGCATAGATTACAGGCTATATCAGTTGGTCTACAAGCAATAGAAGCCAACTCTCTTTGTTTAAGAGATATCCAAATATTTCTATTCGGGATGGTTGAGGGAAGGATGGAATTGCTGAAGGAGCTTGCTCTGGGGATCTTGGGAGGGTTAGCCAGTACACATTCTCATCAGAGCACTCCCACCAGGATAAAGGAGCTCCAAGTATCTGTCATCCATTCCATGCCCCTATGCACCCACTGGAATTCACAGTTCTTGGGAGAGCCTGATTAGCCCAGGGTGACCTGATAGATACATCTCATCTAGGGAAGAAGATGACACTTGGACTGATGTTCTCTCTCGGCTATACAGCACATAAATGGAGGAGAGGTAGGTTTTGAAAGGTGGGTCTAGGAATCAATACTAAAATATTGTTGGGTAGAAAAAGCAAGACGTGCTCATTGGGACCTCAGAGTTCTCATCTGCACCATGATAGTGGTTTTCAAAATCCTTACGTTGGCATCAAAGCCTTTCTTCAAATGGAATCTTGGATGGTTTCACTGTGAAGCCTGCTGTTAAAAACTAGAGCAAAGCTGAACTTAGTAAGGGATGGGTGAGGGGGTCCAAAGCCCTTCCTTGTAGGCCTTCCCTTCATCTTTCTGAAGTGATTCTTGAGCTCAGGGAAGTACAGTGAGATAAACTGGGCTCTATGATCTCCAGGGCCCCTTTCAGCTCTAGCCTTTGCAGCAAAACAGAACATCAAATCATTAAGGGCTCTATAAAGACCAGGTGAAGATGATCATGGAAATAGTTTTAGGACCTCATAACCTTTAGGTGCCTGGCAAAGGTGATGACTTTCTTGTGGCCTGATCTACATGCCACAACCCATGCCCGGAAGTCAGAACTCTGCATCTGCCTCCAGAAATAAAGAGGATTTGCCTTAGGGAAATGATGCCAGGAAGCCTGTGGATCTTCTGGTTCAAGCTCTGCTTTTATCTACAGCCTCATATCCTGCCATTCTCCCTGTGATTCTTTGCTTTTCCATCTCTGCTGATCTTATCTTTGCACTGATGTAACAGACCCACGTCTGCCTCTCGGCCTTTGCAGAAGCTGTTTCTAGTTCCCGGAAGGGTCTTGCCTCTAACTCTTTTTGTCTGACTGACTCCTGCTCATTTTTCAGATTCTAAGTTAATGTCACCCTCTCAGAGAAGCCTTCTCTGACTTCTTAGAGCCAGTCTCTCTGTTTTATATATAAGTTCCTGTTATTGGCAGCACTTAATCACAGATTTTAATTATGTATTTGTTTCTATTTGATGCTTCTTTTATACTTTCACTCACTGAAAACTCATTGAAGATGGGAATTATGTCATTATTTTGTACTGAAAAGATGTTTGTTAAAGGAAGAAATAAATACAGAATGTAGCATTTTCAAATGGTTTCAATTCAGTGAGAATATATTGAGCACCTTCTGTATACCAAGTGTTCGGCTAGAAGCTGGGGATGAATCTCTGAATAGTACAGAGATACAAGCCACTGTGTTGCTCATTCTTCATAAGAAGAATTTTCCTATTCTTTCTAATCTACAGCCAACCCCAGGAGACCAACAGGGTATAGACTGTGAGGCCTGGAGAGGTCAAGGGACCTTCCTAGGGTCCCACAGTGTATTGGGGGCAGGCCTGGCTCCTAAACCAGTACTCTTCTGCTTCTCCCAGTCTTGCAGAGAGTAATGAATGGATTTAGTGAAAATGGACTTTCTTGCACAATACAGTGTTGCTCTTTTTTTTTTCCTAGGGAGAAAGTAGTAAGCTCTGTGGGTGCAGGAGGAGGAAAACAGCGGAAGCTTAGCCAAGGAGGGTGCTGCACTGCACGTGCGTCTTCATAGTCCAGGAAGATTCAGTGACACCCAAGGGGCTGAGGAATGGAGCCGGCAGTCCAGAGTGACATGCACTCTGCTCTCAGAGAGGGAGACGTTCCTCTGGGACCTTGCCGTCCTAGGATCTTACAGAACTTATCTCCTGCTTCCTGTCCCTGCCCCTTTCCAGCTCCGCCTCACCTCCCATGTCTTTTTCGGCTCTCCTTCCCAGGACTATAGTCCAAGGGGAGCTCCTGCTCCTTCAGCAATTCCATCCTTCCATGAGCCAGCCCAAATGGAAAATATTTGAAATAGAAATAGTTCTGGTCCCAGGTATGTTGGTCCTAGAATGGTGGCCCCTAAGCTGTGTGAAGCTGATCAGCTGAGGTTAGCCCCTGCTGGCTAAGAGGAGCACCATGTTCCTAGGGCCCTGAGACTAGTCACACCATGGCAGCAGAATGGGTACATATCCAAGTCTTCCTGCCTCACACGTCTTCCACCCCATTTAACCTCCTGGAGGCTGTCAGCTGCTCCATGTTAACTGAGAGTAGCTGGCATTTCCAGCTCTCTCCAAGCTAGTAACAGAGGGTGGTCCTGATAAAGATAGTCTTCTTTAACTGTTGGCAGAGTTTCTACGAAACTCTATGTGAAAGCCAGTGGGGCTGGCTTTATTATTTTCTTCTTGTCTGAGTATGAAATGTCTGCTTTCTTTTTTTTTTTTCTCCTTTCCTCCTGATCTTTGTCAAAGAGTGACAGTTTCTCTAATTAGGCAGTTGAGAAGGTAACCTTAGCAACTTAGAGCTGGCAGTGGAGAAAGAGACAGGGTTCCAGGGACCCCACTTCTGAGCAGTGGGCTTCCTGGGCAAGGTACCACGTCCCCTTCACCTATTATCAACCCCCACCATTGCCCTATTGGGTGGCCTCAAAGCTTCCTGGGCATTTCCTGCTCCCAGCGAAATTCAGCCCCAGCTTTACCCTCTTTTGATCAGGAAATAGAAATCCTGGGTGCAGAATATTTTTTACTCCTTTCTCTTCTTATGTCTTGGTTTAGTTCTCCTTTTTCCTCTCTGTCCCTTTTTATCACTCTTTCCACTCCTCTCTGTCCCTTTCTATCACTCTCCTTATTTTTTTTCTGTCTCCTTCTTTCCCTGCTTCCCTCTGTCATTCCTAGGACACTCAGAAGGCTAGAGCTTTATGCCAGCTTGCTTGAGATGAACAGCCCTTCCCCAACCACGACACCCCATGGTGTTGATCAAGCATTTCTCGATGCTCCCTATCCTCCCCCTCCTGCATCTCCTTACTCTCTTCTGTACTCATCCCTTGCCTGGCTTCTTCCCATCTTTCAAGGCTCTTCTCTGGGAAATCTTTTCCACCTAGCCTGCCCCTCCCCATGCACCTCCCTGTTTTCACAGATCTCTCTCTCTCTCTCAAATCCATATTCAGTGATTATTGGGTGGACCACATACTCTAGAAACAGTTCAAACTATTTTATTTTTTAACACTATATGGTTTTCTGAGCTTGAGTTATGGTTTTCAGTAGTTGAAGGAATCATATATTCCCTTAAGACTGGGCACAGTGGCTTATGCCTGTAATCTTACCACTGTTGGGAGACCAAGGTGGGAAGATCACTTGAGGCCAGGAGTTTGAAACACATTCCCTTATGTTCCTTTCACAGTTAATATATTGATAGGCATGATGTGTGCTTATAATTCATGTGCATATTTTCAAATAAAAAGAATGTTATGCTTTTTTTCCCTGAAGTGAAGAATCCAGAAAGCATCAACAATTTTGATACTATATTTAGTGGAGTTTATCACTGTGGTTACTCAGTACACTGGAACTGAACTATGGACAGGAACGAAAATACTGAGGTATTCATTGTAGACTTCCATCATCCCATTTATCTATTCTGCAATTTCCCCAAACTCCTTTTTATCTATTTATCCATCTGATCATCCGACCACTGATCAATGTAGTTGCCATCCACCCATCCTTCCACCCCTTCATCCATCATCCATTCATCCATCTATGCATCCATTCCCTTTGCTAGAAATTGAAGTGGGAACGGGAGGAATGATGTATACTCAATAAAACCCCAAAGTACGGTTTGACAAAATCAATGAGATAAATGTTCTGAGTCTTAGCAGATGAGATCAGAGAGCTCTAAATTTGGGAGGGCCTTTAGAGATTGTCACAGTCAACCCTCTCAGGGTATCATGTGGAAGCCATGGCCCATAGGAAATGACTTGCTCGGAGTTACTCACCAACTTAGTGGGAGAACCAAGGTTGGAGTAAAAGAAAGTTAGAACTGAAATAGATTACTCAGTTTAACTTCATTTCACAGAGGGGAGAGCAAAGCGCAGAGGTGGGAAGGGACTAGTATCACATCTCTTGTCATTAATCTGGCAGCAAAGCTAACATTTGAGCAAAGATCTCCTGGCTTGGTTAGGTTGAGATGTGTTATGCTGTAAAAGGACCAGTAATTCACTCAGGTGAAGGTTATCTTGGGTTTCACTTTTGTCTTTGAATCAACGGCCCATTCTATTATTTCCCCTAATCAACTACCTCACTTTCCCCAAAATTCCCAAGACACCTTAAGTTCTGTGTAAAACTGGACTGCATATCCATCTCTTTCTCTGGCAACCCAGCATAATCCTATATGGCCACACTGCCTGCTCACCTTCCAAGGACTGCTATTTGCACTCACCCAACTCCACCCAGCAGCTCAGTCCCACTGCCCATATTTGAGCTGCTCTACAGATATTCCCAGGTAGCACTGCAGCTGGCTGCTGAAGCCAAATCCCGGGTGCCGAGGAGACGAAGATCTTGGCTGCTGACACAAGATAAGTGGAGACGTAAACGGTGATTTTCTGGCATGTGAGTCCCTGTTCGTGGATTTCATCTTTTAATGGAAGTGCAGTAAATAAAAGCCATTGTCACAATATGCCAAGTAACAGGTCAGGAACATCTGAGCAGCTGGAATTGAGAGACGGGAGCTGAGCGTAACAAATCTCCCCAAATTGCACCCGGCTCCACTTGTATCAGCTCCCAGACTGCATCTCCAAATTATTGTGCAAAGCAATTATTTCTGAGCAGGAGCTTTTGGACAATAAGATGTGGGTTGGGGTATACTTTCATTGCTGCTTGTTAAATATGATTTTTTTCCCATTTTCTGTTAGTGTTCGAGCCCTGATTGAATTTTATCTCTATTCCTCTTCAATGTATTTCTCCTGACTTTGGAGGCTGAATTCATTCTTCAAGACTCATCAAATGAAACCTCCTCCAGGTAGCCATTCTCCCCACCCCCAGCTCCCACAAGGGTTACAGTTCAAAGCAACACACTTTTAGATTGAAGTTAAATTTGCATGCAATGAAATGTACAACTCTCAAGTGTACATTTCAGCGAGTTTTGACAAATGTATCCATTCATGTAACTAAAAACATTTCTATCACCCCAGAAAGTTCCTGAGTAATTCCTTCCAGTCGGTTAGTTTGTAGGCACCCACTGGTCTGATATCTGTAACTATTAATTTTATCTATTTTGGATCTGCTATAAATGGATTCAAACAGTACAGGAGTCAGCAGACTATGGCCCATAAGCAAAATATGGCCCATTGCCTCTGTATGACCTGTGAGCAAAGAGTGGTGTTTACATTTGAAAATGGTTAGAAAGAAAAAAAAGAATGAAATTTGTGACCCATAAGTATTATATGAAATTTCAGTTTCAGTGTTTATAAATAGTTTTATTGGAACACAGCATGCTTATTTGTTTATGTAGTGCCTACGACTGCTTTCCTTCTATATTGGTAGAGTTGAATAGTGACAGAGATTTTCTGGTCCCCAAAGTCTAACATATTTACTGTCTGGTCCTACACTAAAAACATTTTGGACTAGGTGCGGTGGCTCATGACTATAATCCCAGTACTTTGAGAAGCCGAGGTGGGCGAATCACGAGGTCAGGAGTTTGAGACCAGCCTGGCCAACGTGGTGAAACCCCGTGTCTACTAAAAATACAAAAAATTAGCTGGGTGTTGTGGTGGGTACCTGTAATCCTGGCTACTCAGGAGGCTGAGGCAGGAGAATCGCTTGAACTCAGGAGGCGGAGGTTGCAGTGAGGCCACTGCACTCCAGCCTGTTCTTGATATAGTGTTCATTCTTTTGTTTCTGCCATCTTTTCTCAGTCTAATATTTTTGAGAGTCATCTGTTGTGTGTGTGGATATGGTTCACAAGTGGCCATTTTTAATCCTTTGCCTAGATATTATGTCTTCCTCCTCTGAACTATAGAGCAGGAATGGCAAATAGGGTTCACTTTCCCCACCACTGCCTCTCTCTGTACTCAGAGCATTCATTCCTGATTAATCATGGTCTCTTTTCCTGCTGGGCCTGGGCTTGAGCTCAGAATTTGTCTTAAGCCAGTGTTCCAAAGCAGTCCCTACTGATAGATTGGAGTTGGGTGTGTGTTGAAAGTCATTTGCCATCCCTGACCCAGGAGCATTCTAGTATAGAGCAAAGATGCAGAGAACTCTGGCATCAAGGCTGGATTTAAATCCCCATGCTGCCACCTACCACCTCTGTTTGGGCAAGTTAGTCTCCCTGAGTTTTAATTTCCCATCCTAAATAGTGTGAATAACCAACCTCATTGGTTTGTTGTAAACATGAAAAGAAGCATGGATATAAAATGCCTTGTTCAGTCCCTGGCACATATTAGGTATTAAATAAATGTCTCTGCAGATCAGACTTGTTCTGTTTTTCCAAACCTGCTGTCCCTTCTGGTTCTTGAAATCAGAATACTCCTAGTCCTCCATGCCTAAAATATCAGAGGCATAGTCTGTTCCTTCCATGTACACACCTACTCTTGACCTCACTTTTCTCACTGGGACTGTTGCCACCAGGTACCCTCTATAATTTCCTTGTCTCCTTCCAACTCATGTTGACCAGGACTGGCCCAAATAATAGAATTATGTTATTATCTTGCATAGAACTCCCCATCAGAATCCTATTATTCTGAGGACAAAAACCAAGCCTAAAGGGTATTCATGATCTGCTCTGCCTATGTCTCTAGCCTTAAGTGCTGTCACTCTCTTTTGTTCCCAGCACTCCAGCTACCTTGACCTTGATCTCTATTCTCCCTGTGAGCCACGTCTCCCCTCCCTTGGTCATTTACACATTCTTTCTTGTGACCAGAACACTGTCCTTATTTTTTTACCCTTTTTACCTCATTTATTCTTTTCTTAAAATTTACTTTTTACTTAAGATATAATTCACATACCATAAATTTCATCTATTAAGAGTGTACAATTGAGTGGTTTTTCATATAACTATGGACTTGGTATATTCGTTTGTTCACACATTGCTGTAAAGAAATACTGGAGGCTGGGTAATTTATAGGAAAAGAGGTTTAATTGGCTCATCGTTCTATAGGCTAGACAGGAAGCGTGGTGGCATCTGCTTCTGGGGAGGTCTCAGGGAGCTTTTGCTCATGGCGGAAGGCAAAGCAAGAGCATGGCAAAAGCAGGAGCAAGAGAGAGAGCGGGGTGGGGAGGTGCCACACACTTTTAAACCATCAGATGTCACAAGAACTCAGTCACTATCTTGAAGGCAGTACCAGGTGAATGGCACTAAACCATTCATGAGAAATCCAGCCCCATGATCCTGTCACCTCCCACCAGGCCCCACCTCCAACACTGGGGATTGTGTTACAATGTGAGATTTGGATAGGGCAAATATCCAAGCCAAATCACTTGTGCCACTATACCCACTATCTACTTTCAGACCATTTCATAACCTCCAAAGAAATCCCATAACCATTAGCAGTCACCTTCTTTTCCCCGTCCTGCAGCCACCAATCCATTTTTGGTCCTTCAAGTTTGCCTATGCTGGACATTTCATATAAATGAAATCATACAATATGTGGTCTTTTGTGACCTGCTTCTTTTACCTAGAAATGTTTTCATAGCTCATCTATACTGAAACATCTATCAGCCTTATTCCTTTTTATCAATTGTATGAATATACTACATTTTATTTATTCACGCATCAGTAGACGGACATTTGGATTGCTTCCATTCACTTTTTGGTTATTGTGAATAATGCCTCTATAAACATTTGTGTACAAGTTTTGCGTGGACATAGGTTTTTATTTTCCTTGGGTGTATACCTAAGAATGGAATTGCTGGGTACTGTGGTAATTCTGTTTAAGTTTTTGAAGAACTGCCTGTGGTTTTTCAAAGTGACTGCACCATGTTACCTTTCCATCAGCTACTAGGTTTCCACTAGCTCCACATGTCCTCACCAACACTTGCTGATGTCTGTCATTTTTATTAGAGGCACCCTAGTGGGATGAAGGGGTATCTCATGTGCCTAGTTCATTCTTACTTATCCTTTAGACCCACATCAAATGTCACTTCAGTCAAAGAAGATGTGCCCAGTGGTCCCACCCCTGACCAGAGCAGGTCATCATTCTTTCATAGCATCCTGTGATCTCTTTTTCCAGAGAACTTATGCTTTTTGAGTTATACATTTATTTTTATGATGCTCCATTACTATATGACCCCCGCACTCAACTCTAAGCTCAAGGAAAGTAGAGCCCTTCTGTTGGATTTCGAGATTCCAGTACAGTGCCTTGCCTGAAGTAAGTACTGTAGAGTAAAAACATACATGGATCCCTTCATCTTTTTCAGAGCCACCTTCTCCTGCCATGTCCTTCACATCCTATTGTTTCTTGTTCTCTAAATTCTTTCACATTAGCTTCTCACCTTTTTCTCCTGATGCTTGCCTTGATTCTTCTTATCCATCTTCTACAGAGTTGTCAGATAGATCTTTGCAAAGTACTTTTTAAAAAATCATGCCACTCCCTCCCCTTCACCCAGAAAACATCCATAGCTATCTGTTATATTCCAAATAAACTACAAACTTTTTAGCCATGTTAATGGAAATTCCCCAAGGTGGTAAGTCCTGTCATCCAAGCTCCTGATAAAATAAACAGATGAGAGAACAATTAGGAAACTTTATTCTTAGTTTATCTTCTTTTGAATTTTCTCTCTTGTTTTAAGTAATTTGGCATACATCTCAGTGCTTCTAATGATCTACAAGCTCCTGGAGGACAGGATAGCATCTAATTCATCCTTGGACACCCTACTATGCCTCACAAGTGCCTGGTTTGAAGCAAACTCAGTAAATGTTTGTTTACTTTAATTACATTTTATTATTCCTCCCAAGAGAAACACTTACATTGCTAATGGAGGCCTTTGAAGCCTTAACTGGAAGGATTAATGGTGGAATTCCAGTCCTCTAAGGCAGGATGATTGGAGAGAGATTTTTGGAGCCAGCCAATCACCATCACCTGACCTTGTCAAGGCTGTCTCTTCTACATAAACCTGGGGCTAGTTCTCCCTGAGTCAGTGGGAGGTAGTTTAGTAACTGTCCTCAGCAGCCAAGATGAGCACCAGGTCCCTTTGCTCTTGCAAGGGGCATCTTGCCTCACAAGCCTTTTTCTCTGCCTACTCCCTGGCTCTAGACTGTGTGTCCAGGGAGCACTTCAAACTCCTTAATTCTGATGACAGCAATTTGACTCAAAGACTGCATTAATCTGTCCTCACATTACAATAAAGAAGTACCCAAAAGACTGGGTAATTTATAAAGAAAAGAGGTTTAATTGCCTTTTAGTTTTGCATGCTTTACAGGAAATATAGCAGCTTCTGGGGAGTCCTCAGGAAGCTTCCAATCATGATGGAAGGCAAAGAGGGAGCATGGCATCTCACATGGCAAGAGTAGGAGCAAGAGACAGCAAAGGAGGAGGTGCTACACACTTTTAAGCAACCAGATCTTGTAAGAACTCACTACCACTAGAACAGCACCAAGGGGTTGGTGCTAAACCATTCATGAAGGATCCATCCCCAGAATCCAGTTGCTTCCCACTAGGCCCCTCCTCCGACACTGAGGATTACAATTGAAGAGATTCAGGTGGGGACACAGATCCAAACCATATTGAAGACATATTTACTTTTCCCCTTGATGAGTAGGAAGGACCCAAAGGTATTCAGAGAATTTGGGAAGGAAAAAGTATGGAGAAGTTTTCCGGAGGTCCTTAAACACTGCCAGGTGGGTCAAGGACAGAGAAGACACTGGAACCCCTAGTTTTGAGACACACTCAGTCTGGTTTTCTCTCAGCTTTTCCCAAGAGTGGCATCTCTTTTATTAAAGGGGGCAGGGGATGGGTGTTTGTTGAAAAGTACAAAAAGGAACAACTGACGCTCATAACATCTCCCTGAGAATGGTGTTGGCCTCACATTGCACATAAGGAGTCAAAGGCTCCGTGTGGAAAAGCAACTTGACCGAGGCCACAGGCCAGCCAGTGGCAGAGAAGATCAAAACAGCACATTATTTTCAGGTAGTGTGTCATACTATTTAAAGTTCCCCTGCTATCCAGTGGAAATCTGCCTCCATAACATGAACCCCCCAAAGAGCTAGACTGTGAAGATGGTGGAGACACTCTAGACTAGGTGCCAAGAGCCCTGGACTGACTCTCTGGCCCCACTCTGTGCTGTTGAACAGGTCTCTTCTTCTGTCTTTGCCTGCTCTCCCATCTGAGAAATGATGATGTCAACCCACCTGCCAACCCTTTTTTTGTTCCCATCACCTGTGGAAATGAATGTCATTGTTTAATTTTTATACTTTTCAAAATTACAGAAATAATATGTAAAGCCACTCCTTTTATAAAAATATAAACACAGCAAAATCACATGGGGTAAAAAGTGATAGTTCCTTTCAGCATCCCCTATCTCACTTTCGGACCCAGAGACTATCACTGGTAACTGTTGGGTGTTTATTCTTTTCACTTATTTTTCTCTTATTTATAGCCACATATATGGATAAATCCAAATATGCATCTGTCTTTTCGCCCAACACAGAATCATTGCTCTATTATTCTGATATTTGTATGTATATGTTTTTTACGTCAAAATGATTGCAAATCTTTCAATATCAGAACATTTGGATCCATCTCATTATTTTTAATGACATTATTCTGTAGTATTGATTACTATAATTTATATCCTATTGATGTATTCCTATTGATGGACATTTATGTTATTTCTAATATCTTTCATTATTAAAAATATGCTACAGTGAACTTTTTTTAATGTGTGTATAGATATAGCTTTTTACTATGTGCATTTCTATAAGTTAGTTACCCAGTAGCAGTATTATGAGGTCAAAAATATGGGCATTTTAAATTTGCATAAATATTGCAGAAATGCCCTCTTAAAAAGCTATCCCATTTACACTCAAAGAGAGAGTCAAGGTGGAATTTTAGATATGGCAACAAAGGTATGGGACATTTGCGGGTTCAGGATGCTGTCCATCACCAGTTAAACCACCCTCTGCTAGCCATTAGCAATTCTGTTTACAGGTGAGGCAGGCCCTGCCCCAAGGGCCTTCTCTGCCTGGCTTCCTGCAGTTTAGTGCTTGCATGGCATCCAAAACAGGGTTTTAGAAAATGCTTTCCAGAATGGGGAGGTGGCTTGATTAACCTCCTGCCCTGTTCAGAGCCCTGGGCTTCCTGAAATAGTCCCAGTAGATTGCCAAGGGCTGGCAAACAGCTGACTAATAGGGGCTGTGGCATCTGGCCTCGCTCGGATATCAGCCAAATCCTGAGGAGTTCAAAAGACCTCTCCAGTTCCCCATCCATTCTTAGCAGAGGCCCACCATGGAACTCCCTGAATAATGCATCGTGTTTATCCCCTCCCGGTCTGATGGATGACTGCAGTTTTTCTTTATCCACCTGCCTTCCCTGCCTTGTCTGCCTGGTATTTCCAAAACCCTCAGCTGAACCTTGAGCATAGACAAGAGAAGGGAGTGGTTGTGTTTTTAAAGATTAGCCGCATAGCCAGTGGTCTGTCTTCAAACAAAGGCCAGATGTCTTTGTTTCTTATTCTTAAGCCTGAAATCAGGACAGAAGAGAGAAAATAAAAATGCCCACCATTTATTTGGCCCCTACGATGTATTGGATGCAATGTTGGGCACTGCACAGGCATTACCTCATGTACTTTTCCCAAGAAAACATAGCCTTGATTTTCAAGTTCAGAAACTGATCCCAGAAATGTGACACAGCCTGGTTATGACTGGCGTCAGAAGATCTGGAGTTTGAATCCATATCTAGTCTATTTAAGCTCAGGCTTCCCACCTCCCACAAAGCCTGCTTTGCCTGGCTACTGAGAAGGAAAAATTTTGCCTAGTTAACCTCATCATAATTCAGCAAACCCCTAAATATTTCTTGGGATTTCCTAAATTGCAAAGTGGCAGATCATCTGCAACTATTCCCATCATCCCAGAGAATCACCAAACCTGTCTTAAAACCATCCCTAAGGTTTATTCATTTTGAGTTGGTCATTTATCCATTTGAAAGTACCAAATGGTTATCTGTGACATTTCCCTGGAGGCTATATGCTATGGGACAGGGAGAAAATGGATTTTGATATTGTACTAGTTTGGGTTCATATTCCCATCTTGCCACTTACACATGTCCCAAAATACTCACTTTACCTCTGTGAACCTCAGTGTCTTCTTTAGCAAAATGGGCTTATCATGGTTTTTACTACAGTTAATTATGCTTCTGCCATCCGTAATAGGCTCAATAATGGTCCCCTAAACATGTCCATGTCCTAATTTACTCACCTGTGAATATTCTATGGCATATGGCAAAAGGGACTTTGTAGATGTGATTAGGTTAAAGATCTTGGGATAAAAAGGTTATACTGAGTTATCTGGGTGGGCCCTATATAATCACAGGCTCCTTGTAAGAGTCAGGCAGTGGCATTAGACTCAGTGAAGGGGATGTGAAGATAGATATACAGAGAGACTTGAGGGCTTTGAAGTGGGAGGGAGGTGCCAGGAGGCAAGGAATGAAACTCTAGGAGCCGGAAAAGGCACGAAAATGGACTGTCCCCAAGGGCCTCCAGAAAGGAATGCAGCCCTGCTGATACCTTGATTTTGCCCCACAAAAACCCACTTTGGACTTCTGACCTGCAGCACTGTTTGCACTTGTGGTAATTTGTTATAGCAGCAATGGGAAACTCACACACATCCGCACTAAGCGGTGAGCTTCTTAAAGTCTATAGGGCAGATGGACTTGAGCTTGATTCTCTTGCTTCTGTACTTGCAAGCTGTGTGTCACATTTTTCCTTCTGGAACTTCCATTTCCTCATGTGCAATATGTGGTTAGTGATGACCGTAGTAGGATTTATAAAGACTGTATAAGATCATGTGTTAAACAAAACTCCTGGCACAAAATAGGCGCTCGCTCATGGAAGTTATTATTTTCCTTGACCTGTATCTGTGAACTGGTGGGACAGACATTGGTTGGGGAAGGCTTTGGTGAGCTTTGTGTAGTCAAATGGAGAAAACATGGGCTTTTGTGCCAGAGAGACGGAATTTTGAATGCCGGCCTGTGGTATTTGCTAACTCTGTGACCCTTGGAAAATAAACTTGAGCTTTTATGAAGGATGACGATCTTCCAAACACAAATTCAGGCAAGGTTAAATGAATATACCATGAAAACTCTGACCCAGACATTTTCCTCCAGACTGAGCCCTGGGGGCAGGCGAAGGACTCTCCCCTTGTCCATCTTTCCGTCCTTACAAAGTAACAGTGTGTGGTGCATAAATGTATGGGAGATATTTCTTGCAGATGCCGAACTGTGATGTGAGGGAATTCGATCTAAGACTGAGTAAACCCCAGATCTTAAAGGGTAGTCTAGGTAAGGATTTGGGGTTAGGAAGTTCCAAAGGAAGGAGGATTGGTTCTAAAGATGATCTTGGTGGCTGTGTCAACTGGACAAAAACAGGATGGGGAACTGCAGAAGCTGAGCAGGACCTGAAATTATGGGTCTTCAATTCTGGGTTGATAGTATTCAGTTTGTCCAGATAGTCAGGCTTCTGGTCAACCTGACTTATTTCTCCTTCATGCAGTGCCTGCCTGTAGCTCCTTTTTGGGGGGGGGGTAGGAGGGGTAGGTGCTCCTGGTGAGAAACTAGCCCTTATTTGTACCTTACCTTTGTTGACCCCAGGATTTAAAAACGAGGCTTTATTCAGCATGACTCTACTTTGCCCAGTCCTGCTGCATTGTCAGTTCGCCAGGAGGATTAATAAAATGACATTGTGAGGGGCTTTGAGCTCTACCAGACTTGGTGCCTTCTTTTGTATTTGAATTATTTCCATCATTATTCTTTGTTTACTGCCTTTGAGTTAATTTTCAAGCCTTGCAGCTATGCAGCCTCTCCCAGTCCATTTGAATTAATTTTGTGAGAAATGTTTTTGAGTTATTGTGGTCCAGATTAAGTCATCTTGTGATCTTTTCATCCATTGTCTTTGTAATTCTATTGAAAATCTCTCGTGTTTGTGGGCTGCGATCTGTGTTTCTTCTTCTTCTTTTTTTTTTTTTTTTCCAATATAACCCTGGCCTTATGCAGCCTCATAATTCTTTTGTTTCCCTGGATTGTGTCCAATTTGTTAATCTTTGTTGTAGAGCAATAAAAATGGCAAGACATGGGTCCTGCCAGCATGAGGCAGAGACTGGGGTGAATCCCAGCGCTAGCAATGATTAGCGGCTGTCTTGGATGATTTGCTTACCTATTTTAAGCCTTGCTTCCTAGTCTGGAAAATGGGAAGAATGCAGGCCTGGCTTACAATGGATGATTGAATGAGTTGCTATATCTGAAAATACCTGCCACACAACAGTTGCAAGTATTTCCCCTCCTTTCTTCATTCTTAAAGCTTCTATTTCATGTATTATTTTTCCTTTCTGTCTAAAAGATCAATATGACATTTGATGTTTTAAAAGATTTAAGTGTATGTTCTGCTGCTGTTTTTGAGTGACTTTTCAGAAGTGATCGTTAAGTGCTTCAGTAACTCTATCATCTCTTCCCTGGAACACCTGAGGATATGTGCTGTCCAACCTGCTTTGTGTCTTCCCCCAAATCCCTGAGTACTCCCTTAACTGCTTTCTGTCATAGATGCTTCTGTGAGATCTTAATTACTTCCTAATTGTCCACATTTCTTCTCTTTTCTTTCCTTTTCTGGCAAAATACAGATGATCAAAGATGAGTTCAGGATCTTTGCCACCTTAGAATCACCATTAACTTCCTTTCTTCCTCATTATGAAGGCAGGAATATGTTCCAGTATGCCGTCTGATTTCCCACCTGCTTCCTTCTATAAACTCTTGATAATCTCAGCATCTCTGAAATCACTTTTCCCCTTCAAAAGAGGCCTTTGTGAATGAATGTTCCTCGCATTCTGAGAGTATGTTTCACTGGTCTGCATCCCTTAGTTTGAAATGAAAGTTTTCTACTGTAATACATAATAGTTTGCTGGTATCTGTTAAATACAAGGCACCATGGGAGGTACCAGGGAAGCCAAAATAAAGATAACCCTTTCCTTGGTTTGAGCACCTCACATAGATACACATGTTCTTAAATAACAAGTAATAAAATGTCATTAAAAATCATTTTAGCAGCCAGTGGAACACAAGCAAGACCAACAGAGTTTGAACAGGTGGGCATCGCAAAAATCTACAGAAGTTTTTCTTTTTTTTTTTTTTTTGAGATGAAGTCTCACTCTGTCACCAGGCTGGAGTGCAGTGGCGTGATCTTGGCTCACTGCAACCTCTGCCTCCGGGGGTTCAAGCGATTCTCCTGCCTCATCCTCTCAAGTAGCTGGGACTACTACCACGCACAGCTAATTTTTGTATTTTTAGTAGAGACGGGGTTTCACTATGTTGGCCAGGATGGTCTCGATCTCTTGACCTATGATCCAACCGGCTCTGCCTCCCAAAGTGCTGGGATTACACGCGTGCACCACTGTGCCCAGCCAAAATCTGTTGAAGTCTTTTAATGGGTTTATTTATAAACTATAATTTCTGTGTCTGTAAATGGAATCGTTAACTCTAACTTTTCAGTATGGGTATAAAATTAGATAACTTTTAAATGCATGGCTCATACTTAGCCCTCAATAATAGTGAGTGTGTTCCTCTAATGGTAATAACAATGGTGCCAATGACAGCAATAAAAATAAGACTACCACCTTTCGCCACACTCACTTTCAGTTGGCAGATCCGGGAGCACCGTCACCCTCAATGTAGAAATAAGAAAACCGGATCTCAGAGAAATTCAGTGACTTACCAGACATGATGCTACATCTAAGAAGTGCTAGAACCATGAGAATCAAGTAGAAATATTCTGCTTCCAAATCCAGATTTTGTTTTGTGCCTCTTTGCTCCAATCTGCTTACAAACAAAAATCTGCTTGATTTGCAAAGGATTCCACCCTGTAGCCAACACCAACCAGGGGTTAGCAGGGAAGAAGTAGTGAGCTGCAAACCCTGAAGATTTGTAACACAGATTAACCAGAGCATATTTACAAAATGTTTAAATCTATTAATAATAGAATTAATTCAGTATCATGTCTTCAGTACCTGCTATGTGACAGGCATTTTATTGTATTGTATGCTTTGTATTTATCATCACATTTAATTCTTGTAACGGTTTGAAGTACGTACTCTTATTATATCCAGTTTGCAGATAAAGGAAACTGAGGCTTAGTGAGATGAGTGAGTTACCTAAATATATACATAGCTAATAAGTAGCAGCACTAGGATTTGAACCCTTCCAATTTGGGATCCTAGCTTGTGATTATGGAAACATCCCTCACCTCTCAAATGGCCATGTGAATGGGGTCCAGGGGTGCAGATCTACCATTGCATCAGAAGCTTTGGTAAGACTTGCTAACTAGTACCAATATCAGACTGATCATTACTCAGGCTCTCCCTTCCTTCCTCACCCTGTGGGGGAAGAGTCAATGAGGCAGTAAATGATCAAGGGGCATTGGAAAGAGAGAGGAAGAGGCAGGCACAGGGCTTATGTACCAAGGACATAATTACCCCTTGAGTCATTGCATTGACTGGATACTAATGTGCCCACACTGGCTCTGGGGACTGCAATCTGGCCTTTTACAGTTTCTAGATTGAGCATGCTCAACAAGGCACTGGAAATATCAGTATCTACTTTGCCAAGTAGTGTTAAGGATTCCCTGCAAACCCTGCTCAGTCAAGACCAGCCTACCACCTCTCACAAATGAGAGGCGGAAAGCTGTTTTCAGGTCAATGCAAGAACTTTGAGAGAGGTATGCGAAGGCAGCCGGAGAGCCCTGTCTGGGTGTAGGCGATCCATCACTGGCTCTCTGAATGAGTGTGTGTGGAAGGTGGCGTGCGGAGTTTCTTCTCTCTGATCCTCAGTTACTTCCTCTATAGAATGAGAAAATTAGACTCCATAGGAGCCTCCTTAATTTAGCATCTTAAATCCACGGATGATCCATCAGTGCTTTGACATCTAGCAATAATAACAGTTTTATGAAATGCTTTCCATCTTTCAGACACTAAGTGCTTCAGGTATTATTTCATTAATCCTCACAACAACCTTAAGAGATGAGGTGTGACTGCTATTCTGACTTTACAGATCAAGAAATTGAGGCACAAGGAGGTTCTGAGCCTTGCTTAAGGTTACACAACTATCGAGGGGAAGATGGGATTCAAATCCACGTTATCTAGCTCCTAAGTTTGCTTTTTTAACTTCCTTGGCATTGCTATTTTTGTTCAAGGTTTGCTTGGATTAGGGAGGCAAGGCAGGGAGAGATGTTACCATATTAAAAATATATACACCCTTTTAGTTTTTATGTTGGGATGAGTTTGACTTGGAGTGAAAAATCTCTAGTTGTGTGTGGGATATCCAACTGGATTTAGTCTTGGCTTATTCTTGGGATTGTTGTGGGTATTTGATAATGTAGGGACATCCAACTAGGTTTCATTTTTTTTCCTCTCTTGGGATTGCTGGGGGCTTTTGATAATGTGGAATTTAAGCTTAGGCTGGGAGTGGTGTCTCAGGCCTATATCCCAGCTACTCGGGAGGCAGAGGTGGGAAGATGGCTTGATCTCAGGGGTGTGAGGCTGCAGTGAGTGAACTATGATCCCTTCTCTGCACTCCAGCCTGAGGAACAGAGCAAGACTCTGTCTCTAGGGTTAAAAAAAAAAGAGTTTGGCATGTGGAGGTTAAAGATTAAAGGAACCTGATTTTAATTTCTGGACACTTATTAGCTGCCTGATCTTCAACAGGTTACTTAATTACTCTGACTCATTTTCTCATTGATATTTAATAAAATAGGAACCAAAATAGTACCCACTTTAAAAAGGTTTTATGAGTACCAAATGACTGAATTGGGTAAAGTGCTTTCTAAACTGTAACATGTTCTTTGCAAGATTGAAAATGGCCAGAATGTAGATGACATTTTTGGTCAGCTATTTCTTTTTCCGATACTTCTTTCTCCAAGTACCACCACCCGGAGGACTCAATAACAGTTTAGAGACCCTTAGAGGCCATGTGCCTTTGATGTTCACTGAGGCCTTGCTGAGCCAGGGAGAAACAGTGTGATTGATTGGCTTTGCATTGACTGTGCATGACGAAAAGTTGCTTTTGTTTTTGTTTTTTTTCCCCCTTTTCTTCTTTAGTCCTGGGAATTATATTTTTTATAGAGCGTTGTTAATGGAAAGCATTGAACCAAATTCCCTCAAATTGAATTTGGCTACCTGAATTGTCAGTTCTCCATCTTCTTTTTCGTCGTGCCTTCATCTACTCCAAAGGGGGAGCCTTCACATTTGTATTCATAATCATCGGTGGGCTTCCAAGTGGGGTTAATAGAAGGGTGGGGCTGTGGAGGGAGGTGGGTTATATACCTGGACTTAGGGCCAACCTATAGCTCCTGCTCATCATTTGTCAACCAGCATGCCATGCCATAGCAAATATGCATGTTTTTTATGTCATTAAGAGGTAGCCTGGGCCTGTGGATCCCCTAAAAGACCAGAAGTTAGAAGGATGAATATGGGCTTCTGTCTCTAATGTTTAATAGTGTGTGCCCTTGGGGAAGTCAGTTCTCTTGTTAAAGCCTCTGCATCCCAGTTTATTAACAAGAAAAGTACCAAATGATCTTCCTGCCTCAGAAGAAGAACCTATAAGACTTCACTCACTTACTCATGTGTTCACTTATTCTTTCAGCAAATATTCGTCAAGTGCTACGGTGTCCCAGGGACTGTGCTTGGTAGTGAGATTACGACTCTGAACAGGAGATAGTTTCTGCCTTCGAAGGGTGTTTAGTCTAAAAATATGACAGATAATAGATAGTAAACAGATGACTTTAAGAGCACATGAAATGTCATACTTAAGGCAAAAATGGCCTGGATTATGGAGTCAGGCAGGCAGGGTCTCTGTGATCTTGAGCAGGTTATTTGACCTGCAGGAGCCTCAGTTTCCTGCCATATAAAATGAGCACTGTAACCTCCTTGCAGGACTATTGTAAAGAGTAGAGATATTGTGTTTCCTCTTCACTGAATGGTGCCTAGCCCCTAAAAAGCACACAATAAATGGTAGCTATTATTATTAATAATGATAATATTAATAATGGATGAAAAAGCACTTTAAAGCTACAAAACCTACACAAATATAATGAATCATTATAATCACGTTACATGGAGGCTTATTTCCCAAGAGGTTCCAAGAGCAATCAAGATCACTGGTGCCTAGAAAAATAAAATAATATAATTAACAACAAGCAGAAGAGCTTTACATTTGAATAGCACTCTTTCAGGTTTAACAAACAGCCGTGATGGGGAAAAACACTTAGAGAATTTGTTAATCCAGGCTGGCCTGGGCTTTTGTTGGCAAGTATTATCTTGTGTTTGTTGTAAGATTTTCTATCTTCATTAGCAACACTTTAGTTTCCCTTAAGTAAATGATGATTTAGATAAATTTACCCCATTTTACTTGACCTAAGTTCAAGCAGAACTATTCTGTGCCGACACCTACAATCAAGGTGCAGGACATTTCTTAAGCTTATAAATGAATATTCTTCATACTGTGTTAAATGCACAGTAATCCTTTGTCAGTGGGGACTCGGCCAACTGTGGCTTTGTGATAATGGGATTTTATATTTGTAAACCAACATGTTAAAAATGTTTGTTATTTTTATATATGAGCTTTTCAGATCGGTTCTTCTAAACAGCACGTGACAATTGTTATTCTGGTTCCCTGGAAACTAAGGGAGTTCTAAGGTTTAGTACAGAAAAAAAGAAAGCTGCTTACTTTCACTTTTCAGTGCAAGATTAGGATACTGTCTCTCACCCCTGTGCTGTTAACTCAGTGATAATGGAAAAACTCACCTGTTACACACACTGGGAAAATTAACAAGGGAGAAGGAAAGTATAATTCTATGCTCATCCTACCCAAAAACAGCAGATTAGATTGTTCCTTAAACTTTAAAATTAGGTACAGATTTTGTAATGGAAAATGGGTATGATAATTTTCTTCAGCAGTTTTCAATACCACAGCAATGTTTCTTGAACATTCTTTTTGTTTCAATGGATAACTTCTTCTGTTTGTATTGAGTATAAGATCAAACTGTACGTGTGTGTGTGTGTTTGTGTGTGTGTGCATGCACACACTGGTGTATTTCCAAGAATCCCCTAATTGATAAGGCTCCTAGATCTCTGGAAGCTATTCTTGTTAGTTACTGTACTTTTTCAAGGGTGATGAAGAATTGGTACATAAACATTACAGTAGTTTTTTTTTTGTTTTTTTTTTTTTTTTTAGGTTTAAGGGTACATGTGAAGAACATGCAAGATTGTTGCATAGGTACACACATGGCAGCGTGATTTGCTGCCTTCCTCCCCATCACCTACATCTGGCATTTCTCCCCTTGCTATGTTTTATGAATCCCGTATCCTTAGTTGCTGCTTAAACCCTGCTGACTTGCAGGTCGTCAGCCACCATAACATCATTTTCTCTTCACCCTCACTTTTCTTGTGGTCAGGCTGGGACCTGGGATTGGCATTCTATTTACATGCAAGAAACTAAGGAACTGCGACTGGAAGTTGTTTATGAAAAGAGCTCATACTACATACCATGGAGGGGAATACTGTACAGAACTCATATGGTAATAAGACAGGGCGTTGCAGAGGTAACTTTTGCTGATGAACATGGGCTGACGTAAAGTCCCTCCTTCCTCAAGGTTTCTATGATTCTAACTGAAGCTAAAAATAACACTGAGTGAGAGCTAGCCAAGTTCTGTTTTTCTGAGAAGCAAAAGCCTCAGCAATTTTATAGATAAATATCTCTGCCATCCTGATTAAGTCACATAATAATTACAAGAGTTATAAAGCATCCATCCTAGCTCAAGAACTGTATTAGACCCTGGGGAGAAAGCTGTGATCACAGAGAGAGCACCTCATCTCTTAGGAGCTTACCGTCTGAAGGGAAGGCAGACCATGAAGAAGGAACTCATGTGCTTAGCGTTTACCATGAGCAGGGACTTCACAAAAGCTTCACACACACACTCTTATCTTTACCATGACCCCAAGAGGATCATGAAAATGTCCGTTCTTTACAGAGAACGCATTCGAAGTATAGAGGTGTTAGTAAATAGCAAACGATCACAGAGCTGGTAAGTGGCAGAGCCAGCATGAAAGCCTAGCTCTGGCTGTTGCTCTATAGCTCATCCTCTCCACTCGTCACTGTACTCCCTTTTCTGTCACTTAATTGCTATAGACCTCAAGCTGGTCACCTGCAAAATGGGTGGCCTTGGTGTTGCAGGGAATCACTGAGAGAATCCTGCACGATAGTATGCCTTGTTTTGCTGTAGTTCACTCCTGTTGACTATTGTTGCAATAAAGCAGCACACAAAATGGTGAAGTACCAAGTCTATGTAAGACAGCCTCGATTCTGCTCTGAGAATGTCCTTAGTAGAGTGCTCAGTGAAAAAGAAGATGGAGTAGATGCTATTTGTGGTTCAGGGCAGGTGTTTCCAGAGAGCCACAGTTGCTGGAACAGGGCAGCAAAGTGGGCAGCCTTGGATGGTACGGGAGCTCAGACACCAATACTGAAGTCATGAGGATGGCCCAGGAGTCTAATTAGGAAGATGCAGGGAAAAATTGGGTATACGTATTACAATAAGGGCTCATACCTGTGTTCTCAGAAGAGTTAGAGAGAGGGAGAGAATTCTCATGAAAAGATCATGGCCAGGGAATGAAAAGACTTAAATTTTAGTCTCAGATCTACACTGATGAGCTGTGTGACCTTGAGGAAAGTCCCATTGACCTGTTCACTTCACTTCCCTTCTGTATAAAATGAGGATGCCAATTCCTGCGCTGCTTCCCACACAGGGTTGATGAGAGCATCGAAGGAGAGAATAGAGGTAAAAAGGGATCTGTAAATTGGAAAGTGCCCCCATGCACTTTAATATTATTTATTAAATTATTAATACTTTCCATTAACATTGTCAGCTTGTCATTGTCATTGTCAGTGTGTTCATTGAGTGTGTTAATTGGGACATCTACTGAGCTGCCTGGCTTGACTCCTGAAAGTCATCGGGTTTGAAAAACTTTATCTGTGCTTTCATTAAATAAACATGCAGTGAGTGCCTCCAGTATGTAGGAGCTGTGCTAGGTTTTGCAAGATAAGTGAGACGAGGCCTCTGCCCTCAAGGAGTTTACAAGGGGAAACGCAGAGGCCTTGGATAATGGCAGAAAAGGCTGAGTTACATAATGTGTCAGGAGCACAGGGCAAACAGAATGCTATGTTAACTTGTCACATTCTACGACGGTGAATCCACTACTTGGAAAGAGCTGGGAAGGAGCTCGTGTTGCATCACCTACACACAGCGAGAAGAGAAGTGGCCTGCCTAAGATACCTCCAAACCCCTAGGCCAGCGCCCTTCCACCATCCGATACAAGCTGCCTTCACCCTTGGCAAAGCTCAGATGCTCCTGGGGCCTTGCCACATCATCAGAGCCTTACGGGCTCTCATGGGAGGGTCTGTTGGCCAAACTGTTAGTATTGCTTTGTCAAATATTTCTGATTCCTCTCCTTTGTGGGTACATGTTTGGGTTGCACTTCCTGGTCTATTTCTACTTGGATGGCTCAGGTAACTAAGTGTGAGAGGAAGTGGTGAATGCCACTCAAGGAGAGAGCATTTACCTGTCAGGGAAAGGATCTCCAGAGCTCTTTCTTTTTTCCTTCTTACCTGGAGTCTGGCAATGTTTCAGATACTGCTGCCCCATCAGCCTGGGTCATTTTGAGACAAGGAGGAGCTGAAAAATCCCGCCGATCTGAAATGAACATATAGCATGACATGTGGAAGTTGCTATTGAAACATACTCTAATGCCTGTTTTCTTTCTCTTTTCTTTTCTTTTCTTTTCTTTTCTTTTCTTTTCTCTCTCTTCTTTCTCTTTCTTTTTTTTTCTTCCCAAGACAGTGTCTTGTTCCAGTGCCCAGGCTGGAGTACAGTGGGGCAATCTCAGCTCACTGCAACCTCTACCTCTAGAGTTCAAGCAATCCTCCTGTCTCAGCCTCCTGAGTAGTTGGAACTACGGGTGCATGCCACCGTGCCTGGCTAATTGTGTGTGTGTGTGTCTGTGTGTGTGTGTGTGTGTGTGTGTGTGTGTGTGTGTGTGTGGTGTGTGTGTGTGTGTGTGTTTTGTAGAGATGGGGTCTCACTATGTTGCTAGTAGGCTAGTCTTAAACTCCTGTGCTCAAGTGATCCACCTGCCTTGGCCTTCCAAAGTGCTGGGATTACAGGCATGAGCCACCATGCCTGGCTATTTTCTTATTAATTTATTTACTGTGCCTCTTTTCTTATTTATTGTGTCTCATTATAGAATGCAGTGTGGAGGTCCATGGTTCCTGATAGACTTTGTAATCTAAGTTTAAGCCCAGCCGCTTTTATAAGCATAGAATGCTTTTCTCAGGGTTTTAATCTAGCATCTCTTCATTTCTGTAGCTGCCAGACCTTTATGTCCTGAGCCTCACTTGCCTCCTGTGCTGCAGCTACATTTTAAACCCCACTCCTCAGGTGTTTGTCTTCCTTAGTAATCTTCCATGAGATACCTCATCAACTGCATTTTGGAAAACCAAGTAAATCATGCCTGCTGTTTATTTCATGCTTGATTAAACTTGTCAGAGAATTCAGGCAAGTTCAAAAGGCTCATTTTTTTTCTTTGCTCACAGAAAGACTCACCTGGCCCGTTTCTTTCTTTAACCCTACATCTGCAGTGGCAAACAGGGGTTGGCAAACTGTAGCCCAATGCTTGCAAAACAAGCCCTCTGTGATGAGTTCTAAGAGTCAGTCTTTATTGGGTTGGTGCTCAGGGAGAAATATTAATCTGCTTGGCTAAGACCTTGGACAAGTCACTGTCTCCCTGGTCTTAATTTTCTAAGTTATCAGAAGGGGAAGCAGGACTACATGAATTTGCTGAAGGTAAATTCAGTATGGCCCTACTTTGTGAGGGCTATAGAGGGAATATATGTGGGTCATGTCATCATCTTCAATCATATGGCTTAAAGGCTAGTGGAGGGGGATAGAGAAAACAAGATGTCAGTTACTGTGAATATGAGCCAGAAAGTGTTAACTATTAGGAACCATTCCCAACTGTCATTCTACTAATGGATTTAATCCATGTTTAGACAGGTAGATACAAAACAAAACAGCCCACCTTTGTGGATGAGGAAACTGAGATTCCGTAAAGAATTCATATGCACTACACAATCCCAGTAGGTCAAGGAAAACATATATGTCTGACTGTGGTTGAGGCATGGCTGCAAGAAACAAGGATGGATGGACGGATGGTGATGCAAGGTCTTTAATGCCGAGGTCCAACTCACATGACCCACTTCTCTACATCATGTCCCAGGCACTGATAATAGACCTGTTTTGTGTAGCCTTGTTCCCTTGTGACTCCTCCTGATCTCTGTGTCTTCAAATCCTACCCATGCTTTTAAGCCTATTAAATATGCCACCTTTGGGCCATGCGCAGTGGCTCACGCCTATAATCCCAGCACTTTGAGAGGCCAAGGCAGGTGGATCACGAGGTCAAGAGATTGAGACCATCCTGGTCAACATGGTGAAACCCCGTCTCTACTAAAAATACAAAAAATTAGCTGGGCATGGTGGCGTGTGCCTGTAGTCCCAGCTACTTGGGAGGCTGAGGCAGGAGAATTGCTTGAACCCAGGAGGCAGAGGTTTCGGTGAGCTGAGATCGTGCCATTGCACTCCAGTCTGGGTAACAAAAACGAAACTCTGTCTCAAAAAAAAAAAAAAATAGGCTGCCTTCTCTGAAGCCCTTAACTAAACTATAACCAAAAATGGCCTTTCTGTCTGCTGATCTTTTGCAGCATGCTCTGCTGGCATTTCATTTGTTCCCCCCTGTATTACAATCCATGATGGTTGTGGCTTCATAAAGAGAGGCGGGAGAGTTGAAACGGAGTTAGTCCCAGATTCTTGTCTCCCTTCCACCATAAACATGCTGTGTTACCTTGAGCAATTTTCATATTTCTTCTGCACTTTGTTTTACTTATAGAATGGGACTAATGATGCCAATTTGCAGGGCTGTTGAGAGAACGAAATGAGATAATGTGTGTAAAGTGTTTGTTTTATTTCTCTTTCTGTAAAGCCATCCTTTACTACACACTCCCCTCAGACACAGTATAACTTGTATAAGTAGGTGATTAACAGATGCTTGATGAATGCATGTGCACGTGGACCTTTGGCGTTACATCAGTCAGGGTCCTGGCAGGAAACAGATGGCTCTCTTCTGAACATACCCAGAAGAGCTGACAGTACAGTATTTAATGAAGGGTGTGGGCAGGGCCAAGGGAAGGCACCCGGGGCAATGAGGTATTACAGGCTGGCATCAGGGTGTTTTGGTCATTGCAACAGCAAGAGGTATCCTCACCCCAAATTTGGTTTGGATAGTGAAACTAATGATGCTATACACACACCAAAAGGGTAAGAAGAGGCTTATTAGTTATATACATGAAATCTCTAGGGAGCAGAGCAGGCTTCTCAAGCAATTCCAGAATGACTAGAGAGCCAGAAAAAGAGACTGGTCTGGGTTTTTACGGTGGCACGAGAGTGGGGTCAGGGTGAGAGTTTCCACACTCAGGCAGGACTTTCATGGTTAGAATACTCAGCTAACACCAAAGGAGGGAGCATCCAGGCATTCTTACTAGGTTGCCCAGATATGGGGCACAGCAATGGTGGTGGTGAAGCGGGAGTGGTGAGACTTAAACACTGTTTATGGTCAAACATCAAAACAAGGAATCAGACTTCTCATTACAAGCGGAAGCTCTTGCCATCCTGAAGGAGCCAGGAAAGGGAACACTGATGCCAGAAAGAGGGTCTCCCTTATAGAGACTGGCCATAGGACCCCCCTTACCCACTGTTGAAGCTACAGATCAGTAGCGATGGAGAGAGGATAATAAATACCCTGACCTATCTCTCTCTTACCTGCCCACTGATCTACCACCAGGGCCTCTCTTTAGCAGAACCCAACTGGAAGCTGAAGGCAAGATCACCTGGGTAACATAGGTTTTGCTTTTTTCCAGGGGCAAAGAGCACTGCAGAAAATGGTTTGGGATGAGACAGGGCAAATGGAAGATAACAGGCATGGGATAGGAATCAGACAAAATGCAGGATGATCCTAAATCTTAGCTAGCCATCACTCACTGTGTACACGCCATCTGCTGGGTGTCATATTAAGTACTTGATAGGCAATATATATATATATTTTTTAATCCTCAAAACATCTTAGGTTATTACTATTTTTTATATGTGAGGAAGCTGAGGTTTAGAGGGGTGAGAAGAGTCCTACAG
This sequence comes from Sapajus apella, assembly GCF_009761245.1. NCBI lineage: Eukaryota > Metazoa > Chordata > Mammalia > Primates > Cebidae > Sapajus > Sapajus apella. Next base: position 2,642,079 of record NW_022437016.1, on the reverse strand, counting down.
ATTGGTGTAGATAAAATTTACACTCAACAGTTAGATTCCAGTGCTCATATGCTTTCTGTTAGAGTATATGTTTTCCCTTGCCTATTTAGGGTCTGGGGAACTGCCCCATGGGAGAAATCTGGCACCAGTGAGCTGAGCACCATTGACATTTCCTGTCAGCTTTCTGCAGAGCCCTCATTCTGGTTTAAGTTTGCCTGCTCTTTATTAAATACTCAATGGGCCACATCCCTGTAGTATTTCCACATACGCAGTTTTGATTGGCCCTTACAGCAACTCCCTGAGGAGGTGATGGTATCTTCACTTTACAACTGGGGAAACTGAGTCTATGAGACAGTAAAGTGACTTGCTCAGGCCATACAGAATTTAACCAGGCAGGAGCTAGGATTCCTAGTCAGCCCCACAGGACCCCGTACATGGGAGCGACTTGCTAGGCTGGCCGCCTCCCACTTAGGTGAATCCCATTTCCTTTTGAGAATAAGAAGCAAAGACTCAAAATTAAATCCTCTCCAATCTGCTGGGGTCTTTGATGTGCATCCAGGGGAAAGTGACTTCTTTTGTCTTTTCACAAATGCTCGGCTATTTTTTTAAAAAAATGTTCTGCTTTTCCCTCCAGCCTGACTTGGTGCAACATTTTCCTTGGGTAGAATGTTGGAGCCAAATCCCTGATGGAGGTCACAGGAGTGGCAGCTCCCATTTATCTCCATCCCCCTGAGATTGAGAATTTATTTGTGGTGTCAGGTCTGGGCAAGATTTAGAATAATTCAGGGATCTAAGTCCTGAGGATATGAGAAATAAATAATGTCACCCATTCCACATAAAGGGGCATAATGTGGAAGGGGAAAAAAAAAACCAACAGTTTGTATTAGAAGCAAAGAAGGAATCCTGAAAAATGCTAAGTCATTCTAAAGCACAGAATTTTTAGAGTACAAAAGTATATACACAGTTATCTAATAAAAGCCCCTCATTTTACAGATGGAGAGACTGGGGGTAGAGAGGGGAAGGTCCTTGTCTGTGGTCACACAGAGTGCCACCAGTAAAGCCAGGCCTCGAAAACAGATTGGCTGCTCAGTTCCAGTGACCCTCAGAATGTACATCATGGAGTCATGAAAGTGGAAAGAAACCTCATTTAGTTATGGTTATTTGCACAGCTCACACAATGTGATATTAAAATGCTGTTTGTTCAATGCTCTCTCCATTAGACCAGCAGCTCTTTGAGGGCAGGAAGTATCTCCTGCTCATCTCCATATCCCCAGCACATTTTCTCTTTCCTTTCTTTGGTATAGTTTCCATGTTTTTTGCCTGACTGTCTTCTGTTCATCCTGAAATCCTCACACTGTATATAATATTTCAAATGAAAGGCCTTCTCTGACTACCAACTCAGTTAGACACCTGCTGTTGTATACTTCCATATTCCCTGGACTCTTTCCTGATTTCCACATTACTCATATCCTCATTACCTATTTAATTGCCTGTATTACCCACCTAACCATAAGTTCTGTGAGAGAAGGGATTGTGACATTCTTGTTTTCTCTTGTTTTTCCAGTAAGCTTGCCTAGCACAGAGCCAAACATATTCAGCAAATGTTTGACACATACATAGAGGAATTAAACCAAGATGGTCCTAACCTCAGAGTAGAATCCAAGAATCTCCATGTGCTGGACAGCTGTACACACACCCTGGGGGTCAGAGTCAATAAGATCTTCATTGGCGTCTACTACTTTATGTTTAGCAATCAATCAAAGCCAATGGGCTTGCATCCACTTTCTCTTATTCTTGGGTTTATTCCTTCTGAGAAAAGCTGATGTTAACCACAGTCTGACTTCTTAACTCCTACCTCTATATTTTTCTTCACCAAGTTATTCTTGCTGGTTATAGTTATCACTTCTCTCTTTTCCTACTTTCAAGGAAACAGAGGCTCAGAAAAGTAAACTTGCTGACGCAGGCTCACACCAAGACTGAGTGGCCACATCACAATGGAATCCACAATCCCTGATTCCGTTCCTTCCCTCTGCCTCTGATAGTTAAAGACCTTTAACTAACTGTTCTTTCCTCAATGTATAGATGACATTATAAATGACATCCGTACTGTGCTGGCTGCTGATCAAAAGACTCCCCATAATCAGACAAACACAGATTTCAAGAACCATATGGTTCAACAAAGTTAAAGCATAAAGGACAATCCTTTGCATCTTATTTTGATGGTCCTTTCCCTTCTGCTGGGACCTACATGGTTATATAGAAGATGGTTAACAATATCTTTTAATTCGTAGTAGAAAGACTGAAGCCTTATCTCGGCATTCAACAGATAAACCTTGAAGACAGCTTTTGCCTTTCTTAAGCCAAAAAAATGGGAAGAATATCAAGTTTACGTGTTACTTTACTTGCCACATTAGTTGTTCCTATTGGAGGGATAACCATAATTATTCCTTGCATTTGCATTGTGTCATGTCATGCCTACAATCTTTTTTTTCTTTCTTGGTTTTTGTTGTTGTTCTCGTTAATCCTCAAAACAGCCCATTAAGCACTTTCCATTTTACAGATGGGGAATCTGAGGCTCATAGGTATGAAGCAACTTGCTCAAGAGCATGGGTTTAGGAAGGTACAGAACAGGAATGAGAACTGGAATGGAATTGTCCACAATACAAGTTTGATCCTTTTTGCATTAATCACTGTTTTCGTTGTTGTTGTTATCGAATCTGCGCATTGTTTTGTGCAGAGAAAAGGGCTCTAAGAGAAATGAGAGTCCACTTAGGTTTGCTCATAGAGTAATTTTATTTAGGTCAAATTCAAACCTTGTTTACCTTCCCCCCATTCACAGATGATAGAGGTCGACGTTCCAGAAAGAAGGTAGTGGGAGGTAAGTTTGGTTGGGTAGGCTTTTCCAGAAAGGTTGCATATATGAAGGGGAGTTTTGAAGGATGGATAGAACTTCAAGCAGCAGGGATGGGGAGAGGAACGACAGGATGAGAGAAGCAGAGCAAAGAGATCTGTCGGAGCGGCTTGGAGGGAGGCTGTTGAACAGTTGGATGCAACTGGAGGAGATTGCATTTCTCCAGCAGCCCGTGAGCTTTCTTCGTTTCTCTGCTCTTGGGACTACTAGACAGCAGATGCTGAGAAAGTCACTTTCAGGCCCTGCCTGTTGTAAATTACATGATAATTTCCACACTCCATCTAGATGCCACAAGAGGCTGGTCGGCAAGTTTGTGATTAGAAGTGGTACCCAGGGTGACGTAAAGACAATTGCCCCCAGTTTAATGCTGGCCCCTTTCTCATTCAAATGATTGGAAAGGAAATAGGATTTCTCATTGTGCTATCAGGCTCAAAAGCAGAGTTTGCAACCTTAGGACTAAGGTATTTGTAATGTGAGAACTCATGCAGGGGATGGAGCCACACCCTCAGATTTGCTCTGTGGCCTTGGGTATGTGGGTGTGTATATATGTGTGCCTCTACATGTATGCATATGTGTCACCTAACCTGAGTGACCTTTACTTTCTCTCCCTCTGCAAATTCTTAGGAATGATACTTCCTGTACAGAAACTAATAGGCATATCTTAGCTTTTGAGGAAACTAGAAGAAGGCTTCTTAAACACCAGAAATGATAGATTTTCATTATATCACTGACTTTACCATTTTGGGGCCTGTGATAGGATCATCTGTGATATCCCACGTGTTCAGTGTTTAAAGAATCTGAAACTTTACATATCCCAATAACTTCCATTTTTCAGGTAGTGAAAACTAAGACCCAAAAAGACAAGTGACTTACCCAGGTCACAAAAATTTATGGGTTAGCTATTTCTACAATCTTTGCCTTCTTATCACATTCAGGTACTCTATCCATCCCTCCAAAGGTTAGATACCCAAACTTTCAAGAGGATCTTATTGCAAGGAAAGCCTCACAGCAATTCCAGGAAAAGCAACGTTTGTAAATTTTCACTCTTAAAAACAGCAAAATTAAAGACTGTAGTCAAAATAGGCAGGATTTAAGTTAGGAATGAAATAACATATTTTTTTTAGACAGAGTCTTGCTCTGTTTCCCAGACTGGAACACAGCTCACCTGCACTCAGGAGGTGAAATTCCAATTCTCTTGGTAATGCTCTGAACCTACTGTGCCCATGGAAACTCCATTCAAATGTTTATCAGAACATAGCTGAAAACACTCTTCCTCAACTCTATGAATCCTCATTCGTTCATTTTCACTCCACACTCAATGGCTAAGGTGATACTCTCAAAGTCATAATGCAGGTTCACCACATGACTCTCACAAGCCTAGGCACCTTTACCTTTGTGGATCCTTCCTTAATAAAAACATTATGAAACTATTATGATTACTTTAAAATATTTTAAAATGTTACCAGTTAAAGATGCTTATATTCATGTTTACATTAAAATGCTTTTGACCTAAAAATACATTTTTAAATTTGCATCTAGTTTTAAGAAAAATTAAAACGTATCTATTGGCCCTGAAAGGACGGTGAGTGCTGAACACTGTGCCTGATGGGAAAGTAAGCTCTGCTAGCTCATGTTTCATATGTAATTCCTTTTTTTTTTTTTTTTTTGAGATGGAGTCTTGCTCTGTTGCCCAGGCTGGAGTGCAGTGACATGATCTTGGCTCACTGCAACTTCCACCTCCCGGATTCAAGAGATTCTCTTACCTCTACCTCCCAAGTAGCTGAAATCACAGGCATGAGCCTCCATGACCAGCTAAATTTTTGTATTTTTAGTAGAGATGGGGTTTCACCATGTTGGCCAGGCTGGTATTGAACTCCTGACCTCAAATGATCCACTCGCTTCAGCCTCCCAAATGCTGGGATTACAGGCGTGAGCCACTGCACCTGGCCCATATTCAGTTAATTATCTTTCCTGAGTTGGTATGAAGATAAATTGTTTTTCAGTGTTCTTTTTACCTTCCTTCATTTGTTCTCTAAATTCCTCTTTTCTAACCACTTTTGACATACTCTGATTTTCTTTTTTATATTTTAAACATCCATATTTTACATGGAAGCCCATAAAAATTGAAAATCAGATTGAACAGAAGAGATAGCCCTATTTTATTGTAGAGCCGGTCCTGACATACTGCTTGAGAAAGGGTAAAAGACTTATCTTCCTGTACTGTTTTTACTCCTCAAGTCTCAAGGTGAAATCTGAAGAATTTTGTCTGATTTTAATTGCTGCCCCTGCCACTTGCAGTACATGATTTCATTTCTCAGATTGTCACTCAATGTCATCACATCAAACATGGGATAATAATCTCAACCCTTTATGTCATGGCCCATGTGGCATATCTGCCCGCACACAGGTGTCCAAGAAGAATCTAGATGTATATTTATCTCCCTGTGAAAGTCTAAGCCCCTGCATATTTTGAGATTTTGACTTTATGATGAAGACTCTTGCTTTGGATTACAAAGCAAGAAAGCTTTTAATAGAGAGAGAATCAGACGTACTTGGCATTCTCATCTTGGTTCTAGTACTTGTACCTTGTATCTTTGAATGAGACATTTCCTTTCTACCAACTTGGGATGTGTGCGTAGACAAAATGGGGATGATGGCAATGATTTCAGTAGGGTTTGGGGGAGGATCTAGTGATAGCATAAATTAAATGTTTGTAAGCATCTGCACACTGTGCAATTATAAGGAGTATTTCCATTTTTCTCTGTCCCCTGACCCCCAGTGTAGGCTGCTCCCTTTCTCTCAGTTCTTTGGGGGAACCATTTTTCATTAGCAAGTGCTTGGAACGGACATACATGCCATCTATCACTTTACTGCAGCCTGAAGCTGAGCTGTTCCCTTGTCCCCCAGCATGGCCCTCCAGCTGCAAGCCGGCCTCTACCTCCAGCTTTCCAATTCCAGATGCTCAGAGGTAGCCAGAAGGTGTTTGATTGCCAACAGACTGGCATCACAGCACAATCCAATCAACTCTCTTTCAGCAGAAGAATCCTCCACAGATTGTAATCAGAGTCCATTCTGTCTCTCCCCATCCGGCTCTGGTACCCAGAAATCTTAAGGACTTGTTTTGCTGCTCTGTCCGGGCAGCCTCTCAGCCTCTGTTCCCACCCTGTGCCTTCACCTGGGAGCCAAGCAGCCTGGTGTCTGGTTGGCCACTAGCTCAATATGTTACATGTGGCCAGCCATGTTCTCTCCCTGCACCCATTGTCCTTTTCTAGAAGTGGGTTTGTATTATCCAGCCCACAACATTACTGAAAGACTGTGGTAGGAGAGCATGCTTGAAAATACTAAATAAATGAAATGCTGTTATCATACACATAAGTATTATTTTTGTCCTAACTTGTAGCAGCCTCTTCAGTCTGAAACTCTGAATATGACGTTGAATCATTTTTACTGTCAAGGAGTTGAACAGTTCATTTGTTCAAGGATTTCTGAACTTTTCATTCACTTTTTTGTTCAACAAATGCTGAATTTGCTGACTATTCAGTGTATGTCAGGGTCTTAGATCTTGGAGATAAATGACATACAGTCATTTCACAAATAATTATTTAGTACCCACCCTGACCCTTGGAGTAAAGAGAAATTTATTCATTGTAATAAGGTATTCCTATTCCAAGAAATATATACTGGGTCAGGACTTGTGGATAAAAAAGAGAAACAGGTGAAAAAAACAGGACAAGGAGCTTAAAACCTAATGGAGAAGATAATATTGAACAAATACTTTCATAAATATTATAGATGTGTTTATGGCAAATGCCTTGAAGGAAGAATTGTTGAGTATTTTGATAACTTATTAACCAGGGCATTTATTTTAGCTTGGGGATTCAGGGAAGTCTTTCCTAAAAGGTGAGGTCTGAGCTGTAGGATGTATTTTAGTTTGCTGGGGAGTGGGTTCTAGTAGCGGGGGGAGATGTTGGAAAGGCTGTGGCAGTGAAGAGTTCCGTGTGTTCTGGGATCTGGGAAGGCCTGTGTTGCTGGAGGGAGGGAAGGAGGAGGGATGGAGTCTTAAGAAATTGCCTGGAGCCAGATCATGTAAGGTCTGGTGGGAAGGAGTAAGACCTACCCTGAAGCAACACAGAGACTGTTAGAAAAGACAGATGAGTAACAAAACAATGATACGAGCTGTGATACTTATTCAGTGCATGGGTGCACACAAGAGGGAGTAGTTAACTCAGTTTTCATGGCTCAAAAAAGTATTCCAAAAGGGGGATTCGGGTTTTGAAAGCTCTAGAGGCAGTTCTAGTAGAAAGGTGAGCAGCATTCAATTCAGAGTGACTAGCATATGCAAAGCCTCTGCAGTGAGAAACAGCTTGGTGAGTGTAGGGAGCTGGCATATGGCATGTGCAGGGAGAGGGGGCAATGAGAAAGGGGACAGGAGGAGAGGCAGGGGCAGATAAAGAGGGGCCTCATCTGCCAGGGAATAATGAGTTTTAATGGTGTTTTCTTAGTAAACAGTTTCATTTTTTGGAGTAGTTTTAGGCTTATGGCAAGATTGAGCAGGAAGTACAGGGTTCCTTTACTCCTGAGTACCGCCCACCCTTCCCCACCACACATAGCCCGTCCCAATGGCAATACATCTTCCCACCAGAGTAGTACTTTGCTACAGTTAACAAACCTGCATAGACACATCATGGTCACCCAAAGTCCATAGTTTATATTGGGGCTCACTCTTGGTGTTGTGTTGTCAAATGTATAATAATGTGTATTCACCACTATTATTCATACAGAATAGTTACACTGCCCTAAACACCCTCTGTGCTCTGCCTATTCACCCCTCCCTTCATGCTAACCCATGGCTATCACTGATCTTTTTGCTGTCTTTGTAGCTTTCTTTTTTCGAGAATGTCACATAGTTGGACGTATAGACTGTGTGGCCTTTTCAGATTGGCTTCTTTCGCTTAGTAATATGCATTTAAGGGTCATATTTAGTGGGATTTTCAGAGAGCAGATTACGTTATTAGGTCAAGGTTACTCCAGGTAATGGATGGATTGAAGGTAGGGGTGAACTAAAATCAAGGAAATAGGTTGGAGGTTGTGCTGGTAATTGTTGGAACATTGGGGCCACATTTTTAAATACTGAAATCTTAATTTGAAAGACTGATCTTTTCAGTACGAAGGTGTCATTGTTTTGCTATAAAGTCTCATTTGGAATCGATGCTTCAGCTCTTCAGCTTCACTTGTGCTATCCAACATGTGGCTATTATTTAAATTTAAAATAATTAAAACTAAATAAAATTGAAATATTAGTTGCCCAACACACAGTAGCCAGATTTCAAGTACTCAGTAGTCCTGTGTGGCTGGTGGGGACCATATTGGATAGTGCAGATGTAACACATTTCCATTGTTGCAGAAAGTGCTATTGGACAGCACCCCACTAAATCTTAGAGAAACTTTTTGTGGTTTGCTAGAAAGACTGGATTTTGGAGCCAGACTGAGGTCTCAAATTGCTGTCAAAACATTGATTAGTGATGTGATTTCATTTTTAACTGTGGTAAAATATATGTAACATAAAATTTGCCATTTTAACCATTTTTAAGTGTACAATTTAGTGGCATTAATTACATTCATCGTGTTGCGCAACCATCACCACCGTGTATTTCCAACACTTTTTCATTACCCCAAATAAAAACTCACTGCAATCATTAAACAATAACTCCCTATTCCATGCACCTCCCAACCCTGGTAACCTCCCATTTATTTTCAGTCCTTATGAATTTATCTATTCAAGGTGTTTCACATAAGTGAAGTCACTTACTCCATCTTTTTGCATCGGGCGTCTGTAATCACTTAGCCTAGTAGTTTAAAGCTTCATCCATGATGAGGCATATGTCAAAGCTTCATTTATTTTTTTTTATGGCTAAGTGGTGTTCCGTTGTATGCATGTATTACATTTTATTTATTCATTCATCATTGATGGACACTTGGGTTGGCTTCAGTTTTTGGCTGAGTGATGAGATTTTGAACAATTTGCTTTATTTCTCTGTGTTTCTTTGAATAAAATGGAACTCTTAATCCTTAAATTCTAGAATTATTGTAAAAACTGGAAGAAACACCAAACATAAAGGGCTTGGATGACTTTCCCAGTTCCCCTGCCACTCTTTGTCCATTGCTGCCCACTGTCCCTTGGTGCCTAGATTCCTGTGCATTGGAGACTAGACAACTGTTGGCCAATTTTTTATTCTCTTGTCCCATTAGCTCAGCTCTGATTCTTGGTAAAATGTGAGGAGAATATTTTGTTTGACCTCTGTGTGTTTAATGTGTGGGAGGTTCCAGGTTGGTGGAGATAATATCTCTCAAGTGTCACAAGTTCTGGGATGCAGATGATGGCCCATGTTCCTCATTAAACTAATAATTGCTCTCAGGGGAAGTACAGCGGAAATCAGTACTTGACATTTTAAAGGTAGATGAAGTCATAAGAAGATTATGACTTGGACTTGAATTGCGTTTCTTGGGCCAGATCAGAAATTCGCATGAAAGAGTAATTGTTTTCTGGGGTGTGACCTGTGTTCTCTTCAGCCCAGGGCTGAAGGCGTAGCCTGTGAAATTCAAGTGACTGTTTCTCTCTGATAGAACTGTATTGAAAACACCAGGTTTTCCTCCTCAAAATGGACTCAAATGTTAGGAAATCTTCACAGTTGATTCAATTAAGAAGATATTAATAATAAGCAATTTTTGTTTAGGATACTTTTATCTGTATCCTAGGGGCTTAGACAGTGAGGACATTTAATAAACTTAGGTGACTAAAGTTTTGGAGATAGTTGAATTTGCAACTCCAGGTGTCAGCGTGCAGGATTGGAATCTCTCTGGTCATCTTGGCCTTCTCTTTGTGGCTCTAAGATGGTTATAGCACCCCTGACCCAAATTAATGAATTAATACATCATCTAAAGCAGGCATGAAGAAAGAAGGGGCAGAAAACAGAGCTTTTCCTGTGAACTTTTTCCTCTATTACAAGGAAACTTTTCCAGAAGTGCCTCCAAAGATTCCACCTCATAACTCATTAACCAAAAGGTTATGATTGGCCACCTATATGTGCAAAGGAGGCTTTTCATCTTGTATAGGGAGAAATTTGAAAACTGTAGAGACTTGAAGGGAGAAACAGTTTTTCTTGTTTGAGTGGCCAGGCAAGGCTTCATGAGGGCAGTGATACATGCATGAAGTATTGAATGGTGATGTAGGATTTTGACTCAAGTAAAGGCAGCTCAGGCCGAGAAAACAGCTCAGCATAAGCAGGAGATTTGGGAATTCAGATTTGTTTTGTTTTGTTTCATTTTTTAAAAGATGTGGTATTGGGATACCTGTGGTAAATGCAACAAGAAAGGAAGAAGTGAAATATAAAAAGTTTCTGGAAAGTTATAATAGACCTTGAGCTCCATGCTTAGATGTTTGGACTTTACTCTGGAGACACTGATTAGATATTAAGGTTTTTCGAAGTGGGATTGCCATACTCTGTTTTCCTTAATCCTACTAATTCTTTATAGCTTAGATTTGCCATCATGAATGTATCGTGTTGCTCCCAGTTGCCCATATCTTTCCCCAAATGCTCTGTCATGTACTTCTGTTAAAGAGAGCAGCAGTGTAGACGTTGAGGGTGCCAGGAGAGTATACAGATTTGAATTCTGTATATTCTACTGAATCCTGAACTTGACCAAGCATTTAGACATCACTGCAGGCTTCCACCTTCAGTCTCGAGTAAAACCATATCAAGAAGCATGCAACATGGCGGTCATGCCAGAGCAGGGTTCCCTAGGATGGCCTGGCTGTGATTTAACTTGCTGTTTTCTCTACTTTGTGACTTCAGTACTGAACATGACTTGCTGGATGTCTTTGTCGGCTTACCTAACTTCTAGACATTTTGTTCATATCTGACAAGCTTGCTCTGCTCTAAAGGCTTCGCTAACTTGCTACCATTCTTAGTCTAACCTGGAAGATTCTTTATGGTATTGTCTCCATTTCCCAGCCCCATTCGCTACTGCCCAGCACGCTCTGACACCGTATCAAATACGCAAAGTGCTCTGAACATATTTTCTCTCATTATGGTCTTATCTTTTCCTCTGACTACACTGTCTCTGTTTATTTTACTTTTCTTTCTTTTTCTTTTTGTTTTATAAGATGGAATTGTAGTAGCACAATCTCGGCTCACTGCAACCACGACCCAATTCTCCTGCCTCAGCAGAATTCCAAATAGCTGGTATTACAGGCACCCACCACCATGCTCGACTAATTTTTTTGTAATTTTAGTACAGACAGGGTTTTACCATATTGGCCAGGCTGGTCTCAAACTTCTGACCTCAAGTGATCCACCCCCGTCAGTGCTGGGATTACAGACCTGAGCCTTGATTTTTATTTCTCTGTTCTCCAAATCTCTCTTGTAGTAGTAATTATTCTCTCAGAACCCTTCTGAAGTGCTGTATCGTTTTTCTTAGACTTTTAATTTTGGAATTGTTTTAGATTTATAGAAAATTGGCACAGACAATACGGAGACTTTCTGTATACCACTTAGCCAGCTTTGCCTAATGTTACCGTCTTACATTACCAATGTACATGTGTCAAAACTAAGAAATCAAAATTTGTATGTTGCTGTTAACTATACCTTAGATTTTATTCAGATTTTACTTGGTTTCCACCAATGTCCTTTTTATGTCCCAGTGTTCAATCCATGTGGCTTTTAATCCTCATGTCTACTTCCTTTCCTCTGTTATGTGACCGTCTCTCAGGTTTTCCTTGAAAATAATTATCTTAACAGTTGTGAAAAAGTACCGACCAGAGGTGAAGTACCTTTGCTATCATATCAGGAGTATATGATATCATCCTGACTTATCATTGCTGACTGATCATGTATTTTGGGCAGCACCCATTGGGTTTTTCCACTGCAAGACAATTAATTTTTCCTTTTACTTACTTTTTTCATTAGAAGTGGGTCATTAAGTCCAGTCTACACTGAAGGAGAGGGGAATTAAACTCCACTTTCTGGAGGAAGGAATAACCATCGTATTTTTAGAGCTGCCTGGCCTCTTAAGGACTAGTGAACCATTCTTTTTCAGCATTTTTTTCTGAACCTGGTGTGTTCCTCTCTCCATGGCATGAATAAGTTCACTTGTCTATTTCCCCCACCCCCATAACAGTAGATTCCTGAAGGCAGGGGGGCAAGTCTAATTTCTCCAACCCTGCTGAATTCAGTCCAACATAGATTCTCAACAAACTTAACTGATAGATTCAAAGCAAACTTAACTTTTCTTAAATAGGGAGTCCAGTCATGCGCACTGGCCCTCATTTTTTCCCCCAATTTAATAAGGGAACAAGCTGGAATTAATGACTTCTAAGGCAGGCAGAGATGATTGTGTTCCTTACCCTGCTGTGACCTTGGTGATGTCTCCTTGGGAAGGACTGGAGTGGAGAGGACAGAGCCTTTGCCGGCCCCCACAGCTTCCTATCTGCTGTGTGTGTGTGTGTGTGTGTGTGTGTGTGTGTGTGTGAGCTTACCGTTTGGATTTGAGGACAGAAGATAAAATCCTTTTTGACCCAGGTCCCTGATGATCAATGGGCCTCCCGGCATGCTTCACCACCCTCGCCTAGCTCTCTCTGTGGCACTAGTTGCCACTCGATAAATCCATAAAAAGACAACTCAATTGTTTTGACTTTCCTCTACCTTTTCCAGCAATTCTTCTTTTCCAAGTTAATGGGGCAGAGGGAGGGGAGTCACACAATTAGATGCTACACACACGTTTTTTGGTGGGGGACAGAGACAATTTCCTCTATGTGCTGACAGGATCATAAAAAATGAATTAGGAGATCTGTTATTAATGAAACACTCCAACCTAATGTTATAGCAATGAAGCCCTTGGCTTTATACAAAGTGTTTGGCACTTATAAAATACAAGTTGAGATGTCTTTCTTTGCCTCCCTTTTTCTCACAGTAAAAAAGGAGCTGAAACAATCTTAACCCAAATTTTCTGAGCTCTGGTCAAGAATAATGTTGTGAACAAATGACTATCCACACCCAAACGAACACATGTATACACGTTAGGGATACAGAGTACAAATCAGCATATCAAGCAAATAGGCTGTGTGAAACCCTACAGTAAATAGACCCATTTCTCTTTGCTTATCTCAACATCTCCTAAATTTCTTTAACGACAGCACACACTCTTTCCTGTTCTTGCTGTGTGGATAAAGGGTGTCATGAGACACGTTTTCAGAGACAAGCTTGTATCTGACCCTTTTGGATTATGTTTATGGAGACTAAGAATGGCAAATTGAAATGAGTATCTGTAGAGTTAAAAGGGAAATACAGCCAATCCTCAATATTCTGTTTTCATTCTCAGTTGTTTTGCTTCCTGAGTCAGAGTGGTCAATTTTGGACTGAACTACCTGGAAAATTGCCTTGAATCGCCACTTCATTTTGCCTTTGGCCAAATTGCTTAATCTTCACCACCCTGGGAGCAGGGTTGACTCGAACTGCCAGGCCTAGGCTGAACAGGCCTCCACAATTACCTACCTACTTGCTTATAAATGGATTATGCTCCTCTCTGATTTTAAGCCTGGTGCAATGTTGGTTGCAAACATTAAAAATAATGAGAATGTAAGTTAAATGTAATCTTCTCATCTGGTAATAGACTCTGATTAGAATTTCTTTTCATTTCCTTTAGATTCCAACTAAGCAGCATGCACAAGGCTTTGGAATGTAAATTAATATGCCATATTAGTCTTCAGAAAGCTGGACATATAACACTTAGGTCCCTAGGCCTTCACTGCCCTTTAGCAAGCACATGAGCCCTTGACATCCATTGCTGGGGATTTTGCACAAGGAGAGGTGTGAGGTCAGAGGCGTCTTTTTGTTCCTTTTTAGTAATTCACACCTTCTCAGCCCATGAGAATCTGCTGCTTTCTTTGTTTGGTTGTAGCTACCACATTCTCATTTTCAATTTATTACCTATTTCTGATTTTCAGAAAAAAATTGGCTTGATATTTATATTTCTATATAAAGAACAGAGAATTGGGTGTGGTTAGAAAAGAGAATTGCACTAGACAAAGCAGGAGACCTTACTTGCTAGCAGCGTGATTCAGGGCAAACTCTTAATCTCTCTGAATCGTGATTTTCTCATTTATAAAATGAGGCTAATGATAAGCCTGTATACAGGCTTGTTGTGAGAACATGAGAAAACTTAGCAGTATCTAGCATGCTGTGTCTAGCATGCTGAATGCACAGTGAAGAGCTGGGGCGACCTCCCAGGTGGCGATCAGAGCAAATGGGAGACTAAACCAGGAAGTACCCTCTCATTGCTGAGAGCCATCTACATGTGAGCTATCAGTATGATGTATCTATGAAGCAATTTCTAAAGTGTCTCACTCCAAAAGCCCACCTCTCTGCAAAGCCCGCTGATCATTATAGAGAGTACTTCTTAACTGTCAACCTCTTCATGATTTTGGAGAAACATTGCATGTGCCTCTTTTCTTCTTGACCTTGCTCTCATTATATTTTCCACAGTTTTCCCTCCAAAAACCCCTGCTTGGATGTTGACCAGTGCCAGACTGGTCTACTCAGCCTCGTAAGTAGCTGGGACTACAGGCATGTGCCACCATGCCCAGTTAATATTTTTATTTTTAGTAGAGACAGGGTTTCACCATGTTGGCCAGGCTGGCTTCGAATTCTTGACCTCAAGTGATCCACCCGTCTCAGTCTCCCAAAGTGCCGGGATTATCGGCATGAGCCACTGCGCCTGGCTGGGAGTTTGGGAGGTCGTCTTACCTCTGATAACACACACCACTGAAGCAGCATGCCCTTTAGCTTGTACGTAGACTAGTAAGTCCTGACTACTTTAGTGATAGTTAACAAGAAAGAATGTGCATACATTGAGTACAGATAGGTAAAAATTTGAAAGAATCTGCATGTATTGAGCACAGATGATTTGTCAATCATTAATCTTATTTCTTCATGTATATTTCAGTTTAATCCTCATAACAACCTCAAACATGTAGGTATTAGGACCTCCCTTTGCAGACTGTGGAAATTAAGCTCAGAGAAATGAATATATTGAGGTTGGCAGTGATATGATTTGAACTCTTGTCTCTATGATTTTAATACTCATGTACCATGTACATCACCTTGAGGGAATAGAGATGGCCCAGAGAAGGTTCACTCCTACCACTGGCAAGAAAACATCTCAGATATCTGTTACCACTTTACAAATGAGGGTACAGTTATTTTTCCCCATATTTAATTGCTTATTTTTGCTAAATCATGTATCAGGAAACCCAAATTCTGTCCCCGATTTGGTATCAATTTTCAGGTCTGCAAAATAAAAGAGTTGGGCAGCTCTTACTGCACCACACTAATAGGATTGCAGCAAATAAGCCCAGGTGAGTGTGTTAGGAGTTTGGTTAGTTCGTTGGACAAATGCTGTTTAAATGCATGGTCAAGTTCAAGATTCAGTAGAATATGCAGATCTGAATTCTGTAGGATAATACAGATCTGAATTCTGTATATTCCAGTGAATCCTGAACTTGACCAAGCATTTAGACAGCATTTGTCAAAGAAACTAAGCACAGAAGTTAGTAAATACTCTATTGGTTATACTGTTTCCTAGTTTTCTATACCTTACCTTGATTTGAGATACGCAAATTGTTTAAAAAAGTAACCAAAACCTTGAGGGAATAACAGGGTGCTCTGGACAAAGAGTCAGTACAAATGAGTCTCATCTTTACTCTTTGTAATGCCATGGGCCAGGTAGCTTTGGAAAAATTTTGTAACACCCCTGCACCTCCACTGGAGGGTAGCCAATAAAATATCTGGAAAATGCCTGGTATAATTGTCCCGCTTCCTCCTTCCTGTTTGTTTTGCCCTGTAGTTTGCTAAGCTGCAACGTGAGGATTAAAATATAGGCCAGAATGGGAGTTACAAGAAGACCTGAATAGCGGATGGAAGGAACTAACTAACGAAAATAAGTAGGTATAATAAGAAAACAACAGAATTGAGGATATCGGGGAAGAGATGGGGTAGAAAATAAAAAGAAGTTAAAAGGTAAAGGAAAATGGACTAGGGAAGTATATGTGTTTTGCGGAAACAATTGTGGCATTCTCTAGTTTACATGTTACCTCCTCTGAAAACCTCCCCCCTTACCACCTTGTCCACAGGAGCCTTTTGCCTCAATTATTCCTTGTTCTCGCATCCTGTTCTTTTCCTTGACAGCACTTAACACCAGTTGTAACCTGTGTTTGTTTTTGTTTAGTTTCAATTTGCTTGAATTCAATAAGGACCAGACAGCCTGAGTTTGAAAACCGAGCCCTGCCACCTACCAACTCTGTGACAGTGGGCAAGTTCATAGTCTCTTTGAGCCACAGTTTCCTTATCTGTCATTGCAGGATTACAGTAGGGATTTTGTAAAGACGAAGTGATTTACTATATCTGAAGCACTTAGAATTATGCAAGGTACATTGAGAGCTCTCAAAAAGTAGCTGTGGTTATGATTCATACTTGTTTATATCTGATGCTCCTTTAAATTGTAAATCCATCTGCTCAGGGACTTTTATCTGTTTATTTTCTACTGAAGGCCTAGGACCCAGTCTGTGGCTGACACATATTAGGTACTCCATACATACTGGCTGAATATTGACAAGAGTGAATGTAAAATAATAAAGCATGAATAGCAAGAGCAAGCCTTGCTGGCTGAAGGATTTCATAAACGACAGACTTGGCTCCTGGCAGTCCTCTTCTAGACTCCTTTGTGCTGCAGAAAACACATCTCCAAGGAAAAATAGTGGGTTAGACCCTTTTATTTCAATGGAGCCTCCTACCTCTCACCCTGGCTCCCTTAGATTCCTGGGTCCGTTCATTTAGCCCCAACCTGCTCATGCCCCAGGGAGAAAAACGTCCCCTACTCTTGTACAGGCGGCATGTGTCAGTGTTGATATCAACATTCCTGAAAAAATAAATAAAACTAATTTATGTTTGGATGAGAAATACATCAGGTCCCTTAGGAAAAATGAGCTTTGGGAGGGCAGCGTTCACATTAGTATTGCATACGATGCTTCCACCTGGGCGGCTTCCCTCCCCTGCATTCCCTCTACCTCACCCTTTTCATTACTCTTAGGTCTAGAGTAGAAAGCTGTGTTCATTCTTTCCTTTTTCCTTAGTTTTAGGCTCAAGGATGAAGAAATGAACACAAAATAAACCACTGAGGAGTAAGGGGATAAATTGCATAAGGGAACACAACTTCTTCTCATACAGGGAGCTTCTATGTTGTCCGTAATTCTCTGTCACTCTGTGGGGTATGTGTGCATAGGTTGTGTACGTACACACAGGCAAACACAGCCACCCCTCTCTTCCTGAAGCCAGGTAGCTTCCCAAATGGTTTGCAGTACTGAGTGGTAATACAACGCTTTTCCTCCTGGAACTCCCAGAGTCCGGGGAATGAATGAAGCAGGGGAGGGGCAGGATCTCTGGGGGCCTGGACTCATTATGGCTGAGTAAATCTTCACACTGCCTGTGCTTTCATAGCCTCTGTCCCCTTCCCTGGTATCCTAGCTCTAGCTCCCAAACCTGCCTGCAGGATTCATTTCCATACATAGAGGGCTTTGAAGTCTTATTCACTGTGCCATGGTAAAGGGTTTAATATTCTCCTGCTAATGTTGCTTTTGGGGACGGGTTTTTCCTCCATGTGCTTGTGTGGAAGGCTGTGTAGTTCTGCTGGCATCTTTTTTTAAGCATGCTGTGCTGGAGATATTTCCTTCTTTCCCCACTCTCAATGTTTCTCTACTGGAACTAATGATGGGGCCACCTTGGGAGATGCTTCTCCTGCTTCAGGAATTTTTGGAGTAACATCTAAGACAGAAACACTTTGGGTGACATTTTCAGAGAAGTTCCAGCTCCTTCATCCCCCCCTTCCTTCTTCTTTCCCTCTACCTTCTACTTTCTCCCGCCCTTCCTGCCTTCCTTGATCTCTTTCTTCTTTCTTTTATACTTTTATTTCTTTTTAAATTAATTGTTCATGGAATCAGAGATTGTCCCAGGTGCAGGAGGGGTATAAAAATGCAAAAACCTCAGCCTTTTAAAAATGCACATTCTAGTGGGAAATATAAAGCTGCTATAGAACTAATTAATGTGAGGTAGAGAGCTGGGATCCTGGAACCATACATATGGGCGGGGTTAGAATGTGCTTTCCATTCCTTGCTAGCTGAGTCATCTTGGGTATATTACTCCATCTTTCCAACTTTCAATATTCTTAACTGTACATGGGGTTGAAAATAATAGTATCTACCTCACAGGATGTTTGTGAGACTTCTATGACATTATTTGTGGAAAGTGTTAGCACAATGCCTGTGTCTGAGGGAGTGCTGCACAAACGTTATCTGTTGTTACTATTGTCAATAACATCATGCCAGTTCAAATGTTTTCTGTGACTCTATTCCAGGGAAAAGCAAGTTCATGCACTGTAGGGATCCAAGAAAGCTTCTCGGATAAGCTTTCAAACTGAAAGTGTGAGTAGGCTATGCGCAAGTGAATTTAGAGCAGAATGTAGTTTAAACAAAAGTAATTAAAGATTTTTGATAAAAGGGAAGCAGAGGGAGATTTGACATCATGTAGAAGAGGTGATGGCACATTCACAAAGGTAGAGATTGGACAGATGCAGCCACAAGCCAAGGAAAGCTAGCAAATACTAGAAGCTGAAAAAGGCAAGGAATGGTTTCTCCCCCAGAGCCTCCAGAGACATTGTAGCCCTGTACATACTTTGAGTTTGGACTTCTGACTCTTCCTACCTTAGTTTTTCTTCAGTGAGTGGGAGATGCAGTAAGGGGACACTATTCTCCTTCCCTAGCTTTGGCAGCCAATCGGGAAGAAGCTATCCAACGCACCAAGCTCCTGAAATTCCCATGGGATATCTGGTCTGTGGCCTCCCAGCATGTCATTTGATGGCAACTCAATGTCTTTGAGACTTCAATGTTTGCCATGCTACCCTGGGCTTCCCAGGAGGAGATGCCACTGAAGGTCATCAGGGACATGGAAATAGGCAGGGTTCCTGATCCCCACTGTTATTTGTTATACCCATTGTCATTTGTTATGGATATTCTATTTCTTCCATATAAAACTGTGTTGGAATAAACAATTCTGTTCTGAAAACACAGTTTGAAAATGGTAAAATTGCATATTAAGTCCATCGCCCCTTATTTTGTAGGTGAAGAAACCAGGACTTTGTAGGTGAGGAAACCAGGACCTAGCCAGAGGAAACAAATGGCCACATGTTCCTAGTATATGAGTGGCAGTACCAGAAGATCCCTGGGCTTCTCTGAAAACCTGACCTTCTAAATTCCCGAAATCACACAAAGAGGAGGAAGGGGTTTGGAAGCAGGACTCACTTCGGGAAATTCCGACTCACTGCTGTTAAGTGGCATTTCCCAAGTTCTCTATGATTTCTAACACACTTTTCACCAGCCTTGCCACATAAATTGAATTATTCTAACAAACATGTATTATTTTTGTTTCATTTTTCAGCTGATAAAACAGAGTTTTAGTGAGGCTAAGTGACATGCCAACAGTCAAGCAGCTAGAAGTGGCAGAATGGGGACTTCAAGCTCCCAACCATCTGGCAGTTTAGCATGTGGGTTCTTCTGTCTCTGAACCTGATTGTCCTATTCACAGACCCAGGATGCCTTTGTTCAGGGACCTGAGTTCAGGTTGACAGCAGTTAATGAATAGCTGTGTGCTGCTTTGTAATACATGACATGAAATGGAAATGCTAAATATTATCTCTCCAGCCATGGGGAGAGGTGATATTTGGCCGGGTCCTCACCTAGCCAACCAGAAGAAAATAACTAGAGCTATAGCCGCAAACTTGGGTCCATACTTCAACTTGAGTCAAACAGCTCATATATTCTTGTTTCCCTAAATGAAGGATGCACTCAAGCAATTGAAAACAACTTCTGGAACAATCTTCTTCCATTACCTCTAATGGAATTGAGTGTATGTGGCACACAGTGTGTGCTGATATTTTGCAGAAACAAGGCGGGATTTTCCCATTACTCTGAGGATGGATGAGATGTGAAATGAACTCCTTAGAGACCTCTCACTTTGTCACAATAGAGCTAGTGAGTCTCATTAGAAGATTTGGGGAACAAAATGCATTTTTGTTTCTTCATTTGTTTCCTTCTATACACTTTACACCTTCCTTTTCATGCATTTCTCTCTCTGCTAATAAATCTGGTGGCAAAAGACCCATATAAAAGACCCAGATAAAAGAATCCACCTTGCTGTTTAAGGAAATGTCACTGCTATCTGGAATACAAAGAACATGCTTTGAATCTGCCATTGTCTTTTGCTTGATCGTTCGCTACTTTACGGTTTTTTAGAAAATTATTATTATTATTCACTTTCTTCTTCTTTTTGTTTTCTTAACCTCCTGCTCGCAAAGAACAGGAAAGTTTCTGCCTCTAGCTTAGAGACTGTGTCTGTCTATGTCTCTCACCATCTGTCTGTGTATCTCCATCTCTTGTGTGTAAAAATGTTTTGGCAGATCATTCTCGTCTCAGTGAATAAAGTACCCATGACAGAGAGAAATGCAGCAACCAGAAAAAAAAAAAACTATCTGATTCATGAACATTTACTTTCTCTGGGGTCCATTTCTACTTGGACTATTTCCTTCTTTCTTTCTGTCCTCACTTTTATTAAGTTGTTCTCTCCTCAGAGCATGACATGAGATTTCCTTGCTCAAGGGCTTTAAAAGACACAAAATGTAAGAGCTACAGTAGTTTTAAGAGATCATCCAATGCTATATATCTCTTCAGTTTGACCTTGTAATCAAGGATAACCTTGGGTCCCTAGAGGAGCCAGTGCCATGCTGGTGCTGCTTAAGAGCAGGGCCTCCTCCCAAAGCCTTCTCAGGGTTGACATAGGCACAAGACTGTGCATAGGCCCCACAGGGTTATTGAATAGTGGTCCCGCCTGGCCAGGTTGCTGATGGGCACACTGAAGCCTGGAGGGATAATAGGCATTGTCCAAGGTCACACAGTGAATCACTGTTGGAACTGGGACTGGGGTCCCAGCCTTTTCTCCTTTACTTTCCACCTCATCACGTAGACATGAAGGTAAGGGGATATCTTGTAAAAACAGGTGCCTTTTATGGCACTTGACAGTTTACATTAAGAGCATTTCTGCCCCTGGCTTCACTGGAGCCCAGTGGCAGTGATTCTATGAGAGCTGTCCAAGGTCTCACACCATGGAAGGGGGCAGAGCCAGATTCTTCTGCTCTATTGCCTCCAGCAACCTTCTTCTGCTTCCATTTTGGCTTCATTCCCCGCATAGGTCTTAGCATGGTAGAGAGTAATGGTCACTGAGCCCTTAACGTATTCTTTAGAGGTGGCAGAAAAACTTAGCAGGATACACAGGGCATTTTTCTTCTATAACCAGTGTTCCTTCCAGGCTACATCTCTTCCCCAAAGCAGTCACACCTCCCCTCATCTCTATGACACCTTTTTTTTTCTTTTTCTTTCTTTCTTTTTTTTTTTTTTTTTGGAGACAGAGTCTTGCTCAGTCACCCAGGCTGGAGTGCAGTGCTGCGATCTTGACTCACAGAAACCTCTACCTCCCAGGCTCAAGCCATTCTCCTGCCTCAGCCTTCCCAGTAGCTGGGATTACAGGCGCACACCACCAAGCCTGGTTATTTTCCTTTCTTTCTTTCTTTTTTTTTTTTTTGTATTTTTAGTAGAAATGGAGTTTCACTATGTTGGCTAGGTTGGTCTTGAACTCTTCATGACACTTTCTGTTAACATGGAGAGGTGTGTGTGGGAGGAGGTGGTAGGAGGATCTGGTGTCTCTGAGAACTGTCATTTGTTCTCCCTGTCCAGGCAACAAGGCCACACTCTGGGCCATGCCTTTTTCTCAACAGGCCTCATTTCTCATCTAAGTAAAACACTATGATATCATGGGGGTCTCTTTAAATTTTTTTTGTGAAAGAGAACATTTCCTGACTTAACAGATCGGTGCATTAAAATCCATAAATATTTGATTAGCATGTGGTCCTGAGAGAGTCTCTTGCCAGAATAGCTGAGTGGTATGTATGCTTCTCTTCCCCTTTCTCCTTTTTCCTTCGACTTCTTCCTCCCCTCACCCCAAACATTTTGGTAATCTATTTACTAATGAACTCAATATTAATGTATCCATTTTTCTCAGTTAGTGTCAGGTTTCATTAGGAAACATGAGAGGCCTGACATTAATCGTATGAAAAATGGGTCTCAGGGAAGCTGTTGGGTTCTTGCTTCTTAACAGAAAAAGTTTCTTCAGGAAAAGGCATGGTGTTTCTGTCTTTTTCTTCTTTATAAATGGAGTGTTGGCAAAGGAGTTCCTTTTTTTGGCATTTGTAAAGACAGCTGGCCTGATGACATTGGAGATGTGGCAGCAGCAGACTGGTGTGTGTGTGTGTGTGTGTGTGTGTGTGTGTGTGTGTGTGTGTGTGTTCTCAGTGGACCTTTTAAAGTGGGACAGAGTGACCTTGCCTCTTTCTGCCTCTGCAGCACACAAATTGTGTGTACCCTTCAAATCTCAGCTCCGATGCAGTGTGGCATGGTGGAAAGGCCACTCGTGGAGTTAGACACATTCAAGTTCCTACCCTGATTCTGCCACTTGAAAGTTGTGTAATCTGGAACAAAGTGAATTTCCCTCTCTGAGCCTCATCTGCCTCGTGGGCTACATGGGAAATACTAATACCAGTTTTTAGAGAAAATTGGGGGTTTGATGATGTTATAGCCAGGAGTCACATATGCCTAAATCCTGCTGTGCCCATTACCTCTTCTTGTCCTGAGGGAAGGCTGGGATCAAAAAGCAGCTCAAGCCGTAGCCCAAGTGGGGTCTGCAGCTCCCCCATCATCACCCTCAGTCAGTCTAGCTCCAAGGGCCTAACTGTCCCCTAGATAACTGCGTGAACTCGTGGTTGATGAGAGACAGCAATCAAAGCTGGGGGACTGAAATTACCCACACAGCTGTGAGATTCCAAGAGGAAGAGAAGAGAGTTCCCGTGGACAGGTGCGCTGTTGAGTTTTGGTGACCAGGCCTGAAAGTTAAGAGGTTGGTGCAAAAATAATTGCGAGTATTAAAAGTAATTAAAGCTAGTGGCAAAAAACCCACAATTATTTTTGTACCAACCTCATAATCCACTGATATTCAGTGCCTACTAAAACTGTTAAAAAGCTAAAGCTTGGTAGATTAGTGGTAGCAGGGTGGAGGTAAGAAACACCGTCCTCTATTTTGTCTTAAATGATTGATCATTTTCTTCTATGTCTCAGGGTATGTTTTAAGTATCTTCTATTTTTCCAATTAACTGCTAAGCTCCTGAGAGAAAGAGCCTTGTCTTATGTGTACCCAGCACAAGATAGGGCCTCTGAAAAAAAGGTTTTGGAAAGATTTGCAGATGAGAATATGGCTGAATGGATGAATGAACTCGTAAATGGATAGGATCTGTAGGGTTGAGGGTGCTTATGTGCTTAAAGAAAGGAGGTTTGGGATGAAGGTGTAGGAAGAAACAGAGGCTAAGTGGGCATGCTTTATTTGGGGGATTAAAAGGTTGCAGGAGACATATCTATTGAGGTTATATTAAGAATGAGGTTGAGTCAGAACACTAGGTGTCCTGAATAGTAGTTTGAATAGAAAATAATAATTAAAAAATAGTCAGACACTGCGTAGACCTAGTAGACACATTACAAAAAAGTGGAATCCTTTTCTAATCCTCCTGTTCCCAATAGATGTCCATGAGGATGAAAGGATGATGAGGAATTATTAAACACTATGAAATTATAGATAGATAAATGATAGATCATCATCGATTCCCTATTTTTTATATGAATAAGGACAAAATTAGATTTTCATAATTCCATGAAATACAGATTCTTGGAAACGCTGTACACAGCAAAACATGATCACATCTGTTACCTCACTTAGCTGTGTGAGAGGTGAGCTAATTTATTACATCTGTTATTGGCTTGCCCAAGGTCATGAGCACCCTGGCCTCCCACCCTCATGCCTTAGATATTAGCTTAGTTGTGTTTGCTGACTCTTCTCCCCTTGGCTATGAGCCTACTCATTGTGCCCTATGTAGTGTTTTCACTTAAAACAGAGCATCTACTAGTTGGTTATTTACAGAGAAGCTCTCCACCTTCCTCTCCATGATGCCTCATCCCCTGATATCTGTGTCATTAAAAGGGAACCCCAGCAGTAATAATTCAAACATATTGAAGTTATTCAAATGTACAGAATACACTTAAGAGTTGTTTTGCCTCCAGAAAGTTGCTTTCTTTCTCTACTCCTCACCATGCTTACCTGATAAATAGTGTTATTACTTAATGGTGTTATAAGAATTAAAAGAAGAATGCTTGCAAACCACCCAGTCCAGTACCAGGCATAATCACAGACCTGGTCTTTTGCAACATGTGGTAGATAATAAAGAAATAAAAATGACCTCTCTTTTTATTGCTCCCCATTCCGACTTCTTGAAGATTATTAGGATAGGCCTTAATTTGCAGGAATTTTGATCTCTGGAACCCAGAAATCACAGCTCATTACCCTGTGACCAACACAATAATTTTGTCTTTGGATAAACCATTTAACTCATGGCTATTTTTTCTCCATTGGCCTCTGTGGACCCATGTATAAAATGGGAATTCCCCATTTCATAGTAGTTTGTTGCATTAATGTAGAGTTACCATAGGGGTATGTGTGATTTCTTAGATTCCTCAATTTAAGTGTGATTTGCATACATGTATTTTTAAAATCCATCTTCATTAATTTGATGTTAGCATTATTTATTCTTATTTATGCACTTATTTATATTGCTTCTCTTTCTAAAAATAATGTTAGATAACTTATTTATTCATGCAAACTGACAGCAAACAGATATAAAGCTAAGGGGAAAAATGGAAGGGCCATAAATTTAAGCATGTATCTCATGGTGTTTTAACATTTATTTTTAAATTCTCCTTTGCATCAGAACTTTTCACGATGGCTAAAGCTTCAAGTTTTGGGAGAGTGATATACCTTTTGAGGACATAGACTCACATGAACCTGAAACTTTGGTGTAGGGAACAAAGTGGGGGGCCACCTGGGAAGTGTGAGGAATCATGCAGATGGTCCTTTCAACCAGAAACCATTTGGTTGGAGGCTTGAGAGTAAAGAGTTTAGGTGAGATCAGGGATGTGGTAGAAGACCTAGGCTGGCCTGGACTTCATGGCAGTGAGTTGGTGAAAGTTAATAAGGTGCTAGCAAAATGATGAACAGAATGCATAGACCAGGCACAGAGTAAATATGGTATATTATTATTACTTATCAGGATCTGGGGCTGAGGTGGGCTCCCTCCTGCAGATAGGAAATGGGGATCAAGAGATCTTCCTCTTTGTCCCTGTAGGAAAGTGGCACATGAGGTGCTGATTCCCCAGGGTTCCAGGCCCCAGAAGCCCTGACTTCCCCTTTTCACCTCTTGAAGAACTTTCTTTAATTCTTCTGAGAGCTCCCTAGCTGAATGTCAAGGAAACAAAGAGCAATTAATCCCAGCATGAGGGAGGTGGAGGTTAATTTGTATAAAGGATGAGTGACATCTTACAAAGGATTATTCCCCATACAGTCTCTTGGGAGCTGTGCACCAGTGTGCACATACATACACTCACACTCCATGCAGACACCTTCTTCAAACTCTTACCATTCCCCAGCACCTCCCGTCTGAGGCCTTGTTTTATAGACAGGCTTAGAAAAGAGCAGAATGGGAAAATTTTTGTGTATGCCTGGTGGTCCTTTTTTTTTTTCTTTCCAGACCTCCTGCCTCCTTAAGCTGCCTACACTCACTGCCAATTTGTTCAACGAAGCTGTCGTGTGTTGTTAATATTGTCAGGATTTATGAGCATTGCTAAATGTGTGCCTGGAATAATTTCATTTCCTTTTCTTTCCTTTCTGTTTTTCTCCAAAGAGCAGCATGAAGGGAGAGTAGTGAGATTCCAACTCTGGGTACACATAGATATGGGTTTCATTCCTAAATCTACCACTGAAGTGCTGGGTGATCTTGAGCAAGTCCCTTTTTTAAATTCTTGCTCTGAGTTCTTTATCTACATTTTTAGATGGAGTGATTTTTAAGGGGCCTATGGTTCTAGGATTTTACAGCTTCATTGATTTAAGGGGTTTCTCATTCAATGAAGATCAAGACTGTGAAAAAAATCTATTCTTTATGTAGCCTTGATTTCCCTATTAGCAAAATGTAAGTAAGACCGAAGTTCAACTGTAGATCTAATTTACTATGGAAATTAATGAAATGGCCCTCCTACAATTTGGGTGCAAGGCCAACTCTTGACAATCAGTGTGATTAGAAACTCAGATAATTTGCATCACAAAATTTCTATGTTCCAGGTAAAACTACACTGAACTGAGGAATATATAATCAGGGCGACCTTCCTAACATGGAGATGTTTGTATTGTGTTAAAGCCTAGTACGTATAGGAGCTTATGGTGGAGAAAATAATTCAGAAAGTCATAGCAATTCGGAGATATAATTTCTTCATTTTTCTTTCAACAAATATTTATTGAGTGTCTACTATGTTCCAGGCAGCATTCTGGATTCTATAAAAGCAGAAAGGTCCTTTTAGAGTTTAGAGAAAAACTGACAATAAACATGTAAATAATATATAAGTGATGGAATTTAAGATAGCAGTTAAGGGTGATGAATAAAGTAAAGCAATGGAGTGAATCCCTGGGGGTGCAGGGTGGAAATTACCATTTTATTTTATTTTATTATTTTTTTAATGCGTTTTTGAGACAGAGTCTCACTCTGTCACCCAGGCTGGAGTACTGTGGCATGATCTATGCTTACTGCAACCTCTGCCTCCTGAGTTCAAGTGATTCTCATACCTCAGCCTTCTGAGTAGCTGAGATTGCAGGCACATGTGAGCACACCTGGCTGATTTTTTTATTTTTAGTGGAGATGAGATTTCACCTTGTTGGCCAGGATGATCTTGAAATTCTGATCGCAGGTGATCAACCCGCCTCAGCCTCCCAAAGTGCTGGGATTACAGGCATGAGCCACCATGCCTGGCCTGAAGTTGCTATTTTAAATAATCATCAGGAAAACTGCCAGGAAGTGGCAGTTGAGCTGAAATTTGAAAAATTAGAAGAGTGAGCCACAGGAGGGTCTTAGGAAAAGTGTTCCAAGAAGATGGAGTGAGGACTCTGAAGCTGGTGTAAAAGGCGTTTAGGAAGGAGGGCAGTGTGGCTGGAACCAGGTGGTAGAGGCAGAATGATGGGAAATGAAGGCAAAGAATATGCCTGGCTTTATCATTATCATCCCCTCTACTGTCAAAAAATAAAAATAAAAAAAAAAAAGCCCCGGCATACCACTTCTCATGTAATCTTTACAGTGACCCTGAGGGTGAATATTGTTGTCTACATGTTAAAAATAAAGAAATGTCTCAAGGCATGGCTGATGTATCCTAGACTTGGCGGTCAGTGAGGGTAAGCCTCCACCACCCAGCCCTACCACCATGGACAGTTCCAACAAAGACACCAAGGAGTGACCACTTTGCTCATTAATCCCAGCCCTTTATTCCTGGAAAGAAGAGTATGGGATCTGTTTGGAGAAAGAGGCAGCAAATGATGGCTCTCAGGCCAATGGTAGCCCCCCACCGCTTTTATTGGAAAATAGCCACACCCCTTTCTTATGTGTTTCTGGCTGCCTTCCCACTATAGTAACGAAGTTAATTGCTGCAGAAACCATATGATCTGCAAAGCCAAAAATATTTACCATCTGGCTCTTTAGAAAAGCAAGTTTGTTGACCTCTGGTATGCAGCATGGGTTGGAAGTGAAACCAGGTTCTCTAGCCTACTCTTCTTGCACCAGGCCATTAATCTAGACAACAGGAGTGCATGACATGGAAGGGGCGAAACACTGGCCCTGACCTAGTACTGACATTAACTCACCACGTGGCTCACAGAGATCTTGTTTCTCTCCTATTTCAATGATCTTACGTTTAAAATGGGCAAATGTCTGGGTGCAGTGACTCATGCCTGTAATCTTAGCACTTTGGGTAGCTGACGTGGGTGGATCACTTGAGGTCCGGAGTTTGAAACCAGCCTGGCCAACATGAGGAAACCTCATCTCTACCAAAATAAAAAATAAAAAGATAAAATGGGCAAATAGGACAAGATCAGTGGCTTCTAAACTCTCTTAGTAGTATTTTCATTGAAGTCTTATGTGGAAGCTCAGTATCTAAAATAGAATTTGAAAATTGTTCCAACCTCCCTGCAATAACTGTAGAGCACCTGCATGGGCATCTTTTGGTCATGGTGTTTTGGAGGCAGTTTGAAGATAACCAGATCATGTCAGAATTTGTTGCTGCTCTCACATTCTCTCTTTATAATGAAACTGGGTGGTTTCCTCATATTAGAGAAGTTGAGAAAATCAGGTTTTTTCCTCTGTAAATTAAATTTTCCTTTGCAAGAGAACAGATTATTTTTCCTCTCTGGCCCTCAATTTCCTCATTTGTGAGACGAGCGTGGCCATGCACACCTCACAGAACCATACTGAGCATTCAATGAGATGGCACATACCAATGACCAGATGATGAGGTAGAATAAACAGGACTTGGGAGCCTTCCAGGCATGCGTTCAGGCATCAGCTTAAAAAAAAATAGCTTGATTGAGATATGATTCACATACAATATAATCTGCTAGTTAAAGTGTACAATTTGATATACTTTAGTATAGTCACAGATATATGCAACTATTACCTGTCAATTTTAAAACATTTTTATCACCACAAAAAGAAACCCCATACTCTATCTTCCCACCACACCCCCTTCCCCTAAGCAACCAGTAGTCTACTTTCTGGACATATCACACAAATGGAATCATATAATATGCAATGTTTTGTGACAGGCTTCTTTCATTAAACAGTGTTTTCAAGCTTTATTCATGTTTTAGCATGCATCTGTTTTTCAGAGCTTTTTAAGGCCAACTAATGTCCCACTGTATGGATATGCCACACTGAGCTGAATGTTCATTACATGATGGGCACTGGGTAGTTTCCAGCTTGTATTCCGCTATTGTGAATAGTGCTGCTATACACGTGTGTATGCATCTATGTGAGCAGATACTAGCTCTTTGCTTTGGGCAAGTG
Source organism: Sapajus apella (assembly GCF_009761245.1). NCBI lineage: Eukaryota > Metazoa > Chordata > Mammalia > Primates > Cebidae > Sapajus > Sapajus apella. The sequence goes on along the minus strand of NW_022437016.1, from coordinate 2,613,005 downwards.
GTTTAAGCCCCCTAACCCTTCATTTTCTCATCTGTTAAATAAGCTAATCCTATGTCTTTTTTTTGTTGTTGTTTTTGAGATGGAGTCTCACTCTGTCACCCAAGCTGCAGTGCAGTGGTGCAATATAGGTTCACTGCAACCTCTGCCTCTCTGCTTCAAGTGATTCTCCCATCTCAACCTCCTGAGTAGCTGGGACACAGGCATGCCACCATGCCTGGCTAATTTTTGTATTTTTAGTAGAGACAGGGTTTCATCATGTTGGCCAGGCTGGTCTTGAACTCCTGACCTCAAGTGATCTGCCCACCTTGAGCCTCCCAAAGTACTGGGATTACAGGCATGAGCCACCACACCCAGCCAATCCTGTGTACTTTGTAGACTTGTTGTGAAGGTTACACTATAAAGGGTGGCAACACATTTAGCTAAAGCCTGACAGAGTAGATATCTGATAGCTTATTTATTATTATTATGATGCATAGGTTTTTTTTTTCTTTAAAAAAAGTAAGGTAAAGAAAAGGAATTCATTCATTTCCTTTATTTCCCTTTTGTGTTAAATCTAGGGTTCCCTGGTGGCAGAGAGCAGACACCCTCCCAAATGGGCCTTACATTTTCTAGCTTTCTGGGTTCTGTCCTTTTCAGACAGAAGCTGAGGAGCCTGCCCAGTGAAGCCTGAAATAAAATTAACATCTAAGAACATGTGTGAAAATTAAATGGGGCATGAATGGAGGGTTCTTGAAGAGAGAGGAACTAAGAAGGCTCTAGAAAGAGGAAGGTAATTATTTTTCTGTATTCCAATTTTAAAAGGGAGGTGAGACCCTCCCTCCCTAAGTGTTTTTGCAGTGGAATTCAGAAATTTAACTCACAGACTTAGTTGTTGATTTTTAAGTCTTTGATTGGCTTTTGTTTTAATCTTCAAAAGCTCTGATCAGAGACAAAAGTTCTGATAGAGAAGATATGTTAGGACTGTGTTGGAAATTGCTAATATTTCAAGAGCACCCACCATAGGCCACATGCTTGGTGCACACCACTCATTCATTTATCCATTCTTTATCCAGTACTGTATGTCAGTTATGTTTTGTATCACTGGTGGATAGATAAGTCAATGAACAAGACAGACATAGCCCTTCCTCCAGGAGGGTATAGCTTGCCTCATTTAACCCTTAGAGCCCAATTTAATGGATGAGAACACAGAGGCTCAACTGGAATTCTGTCTGTCTCCAAAGCCTTTCTTCTTTCTATCAAACCCCACTGTTTGAAAGCACACACAGCGGAGTCCTTCTCCAAAGCCTCCCTGGGTTGGTTTCTGGGGGACTTGTTGGGCATGGGTTAGTGATCTCCATGCAAAGAACAGAAGGGAGGCTGGGCGTGGTGGCTCAAGCCTGTAATCCCAGCACTTTGGGAGGCCGAGGCGGGTGGATCACGAAGTCAAGAGATTGAGACCATCCTGGTCAACATGGTGAAACACTGTCTCTACTAAAAATACAAAAATTAGCTGGGCATGGTGGTGTGTGCCTGTAGTCCCAGCTACTTGGGAGGCTGACACAGGAGAATTGCTTGAACCCAGGAGGCGGAGGTTGTGGTGAGTGACGATCTCGCCATTGCACTCCAGCCTGGGTAACAAGAGCGAAAAAAAAAAAAAAAAGAACAGAAGGGAAAAGAGGAAGACAGGAAACCTTGGGCTCTAGGCCTGAAAGGAGCCAATAGCTCGGGTTCCCCCATTCTGACTTCTACGCTTCAGCTTGATCATCAGTGTGAGATTCTGCCTCCAGCTTACAGAAGACACAGGAAATGTGACTCCTTCAATTGAGACACATAGAGTCTTCACTATCAAATACTCGCTCTGTGTGTTAGGAGTGATTCAGGCAAAAGTGACAGAAAACCCAAGTGGGTTACACAAGATAGGTGTTTGTTTCTGTCTCAGGTGTTGCATACTGCAGGACGCTGTGCTGGGGACACAGGGTCCCTCCACCTCTTGCTCTGTTGTGTATAGTCTGAATTCCCAAGTTCACCTCTAGAGCCAACAAGGCTATCCCGGCTCTGCCCATTGTGTCCTAATTCCAGCCATGGAAAGGAGAGAAGATCTGGAGTAGGTCATGTCCCCTTCGTTTCGGGAATTTTCTGCAAGGTAAACTAACTTCCATTTATATCCCTTTAGATAGGACTCAGTTTCATGGTTACAATTAGTTATAAAGGAAGGAGGAAATTGCCCAGTAAACTTGCGGTTTTCTATTATTGTTAAAAGGGGTACATTGTGTTTACAGCTGGGAAGAAAAGATGAGCTAAGTCTGCTACTCTCTCTCTACTTGTATTCATGGAGAATGACACAGAGGAGGGGCTAGATGGGGAGGAGGTGAAGTGGAAAAGTTATTTGAGCTGGAGACAGGGTCTCACATCAATGGTCAAGCTGAAGTATTGAAGTCATGCTGGAGGAACATGAGCTATTGACTCCATTCAGGCCTGAAGCCCTGCCTTCCTCTATTCTCTGCTCTTTACATGGAGATCACACACCAGTCCAGAGAGGGGCTTTGAAGAGGGATTCAGGTGGAAAGCTCTGCTTTGTTTTTCTACCCATCCCCAGCATCTGCCTAAGTTCTCTTTCACTGTGTCTGGTTGTGTCACTTGGGTTTCCTGAAGCCTCAGGTTGAAGTGTGTGAAAATGAGTAAGGCCTCAGAATCGCTCCCTCTCTGGTACTGTCTGAAGTATCCTGGTGGGAGGTGTAATGGAAGCACCCAGGCTGACTTGGGCAGGCTCTCCTTCAGGCACTTCAGCCCCATCAGCTTATTCCCTTAGTAATGAGGAAACCATGGGCAAAGAGAAGCAAGTCCTCAAATGAATGAAGAGTAAGGGCTGTGGAGTCACTAAGATCTGGGCTTGAGTCCATGTTTTGTCAGATACTGGTGACCTTGGCTAAACTACTTACCGTCGCTCAGTCCCAGTGTCTTCCTGGGGAAATGAGAATAACAACAGTCCATATTTCATGGGGCAGTTTGAGGATTAAAAGGGAGAGTGCCTGAGAAGCACTAAGTACAACTCCTAGGAGAGTGTGTGCTTAGTAGTGGCAGTCATGTGCATGATTATTTTAGTGTCGAGCTCAGTTCCTGGAACACAGTAAACAATACGTGGTAGCTGTTATCATCACAGTCTTCTGGCTCTTCTGGGCCCTGCATTTATGACCCCAGCAGCAGCAGAGTATGGCCGCTTTATATGGAGTCCTGAGAGCTAGAACCTTTTGCCAAGTGATCTTGGAGAAGCAAGGGCATATGGTTCCTCCTTTCACCTCCCCCAAATGTCCCCCCTCCTTTGTCATTTAGTTGATTAAGAACAGCAGAGTTTCCTGTCCCCTTCCTCCAAAACCCAATCCTAATTCATCTTCACCCACCAGCACCAGGGACCCTGAATCCACGTGAAAAAGTGAGCATAGTCTCTTCTTTCAAGGGAGGGAGCATTCCCTTTCCCTCTTTCCTTTCCTGGCTGCATTAGTTATTTGGGCTTTCTTGTGTCAGTGCTGGAGGGACAATGAGCTCTGCCTTCTGCTCACATATCACTGGCCAAGACCTGGTCTCTACATTAAAAAAGGAAAGTGGACAAGAGGCAATGAACAGTATCTACCTGCTACCTGTGTTTTCAGAAAAGTCTTGTTTCAATTATTTCAAAGGGTAGCAAAGGCATATAATAAAAATTTCAAAAAGTTAAAAAAAAAAAAAAGAAGTTGGAAGTGCAGTGAGTTGGACGAATTACCTTCTTGGTAGAATAAGATGGAACAGCTGCTTCCTAGAAGTCTTCCCATACCTGCTGGGGAATGTCACACTTCCCTTGGCCCTCCAGCTGCTGGTTAACCTGACAGAAGGTCACTTTGCTTCCACAGCAAGAGGTCACACTTTTCTTTTCTGAATCCCAGTAGAAGTCCAGGTTTCCTTGTAAAGTTCAGACTCCTTGGATGGTATCTAAACCTTAATTAACTTTCCTTTGCTTTTAACCTCCACAGGATATCTACTCTTTCTTGTTTTTTTTTTTTTTTTTTGGACAGAGTCTCACTCTATTGCCCAGGCTGGAGTGCAGTGGTGTGATCTCAGCTCATTGCAACCTCCATCCCCCAGGTTCAAGTGATTCTCCTGCCTCAGCCTCCAGAGTAGCTGGGATTACAGGTGCCTGCCATCACATCTGGCTAATATTTGTATTTTTAGTAGATATGGGGTTTCACCATCTTGGCCAGGCTGATGTTGAATTCATGACCTTGTGGTCCACCTGCCTTGGCCTCCCAAAGTGCTGGGAATACAGGCGTGAGCCACTGTACCCGGCATCCATTCTTCTTTTCCTCACCATGAGATGGCTCTCTGTCACCCACTCTGCAGTGGATTTGCCGTCACTTCTCACAGCGACCTGTTGCTAAACCCATTTTCTCTGTGGCTCTTTGGCTGGGTCGCCCATGGGGCAGCTGATGAATAGCTGGAGAAAGGCCCCGTGCTCTAGTCCTGATTCAGTTTCAGCCTGGCTAACCCTGTCAACCTTCAGCCCCTTTCTGTGCCCACTTCCCTGGGATGAAAAATGAGGCCCCTCAGCAGTCCCTCCCAGACATAGGAGTGGTGAGGGATTAATTAATCATTGGGAAAGCGTTTTTCCACCGCATATAGCATATCCAGAGAACACTGATAGACTCAGTAATTTTATTAATGAACGTGATGGGACACAGAAGGGGTCATTCAGCCTGAGGTCTTTCAGGGGGCAGGTCATGGCAGAGAGATGATTCTAGAGGTTTGCTGTAGAAATTCAGCTCAGCATCTCTGAACAGTCTCAAAGGTTCTCAAATCTGTTTTTTTTTTTTTTTTTTTTTTTTTTTTTCCCCTCTTTTTTTTCTTGGTTTTCTGTCCTTCTAGCCTAAGCGATTCCGCACATTGGGCCAGGCGCGGTGGCTCACGCCTGTAATCCCAGCACTTTGGGAGGCCGAGGTGGGTGGATCACAAGGTCAAGAGATCGAGACCATCCTGGTCAACATGGTGAAACCCCGTCTCTACTAAAAATTAGCTGCACGTGGTGGTGCGTGCCTGTAGTCCCAGCTACTCGGGAGGCTGAGGCAGGAGAATTGCCTGAACCCAGGAGGTGGAGGTTGCGGTGAGCCGAGATCACCGCACTGGTTGCACTCCAGCCTGGGTAACAAGAGTGAAACTCTGTCTCAAAAAAAAAAAAAAAAAGACAGAGAGATTCCGCACATTGTATATTATCCTCCTCCATGCTAACCTATCCCATTTGATCATGTTTAGTGTGTATGTGTCCAGCCTATCCCATCTGATCATGTTTTCAATTTCATGGATGATCTTGCGGGAACTATTCCAAGTTCCCTGAGTTTGCAGATGCAGAAAGTGACCCCGAGTCCAAGAAAGGGAATTGTTGAGGGTTATAGAACAATTACAAAGACTTGAGAATTAAACTCAGAATCCTGATAGAAGAATCAGAGATCTTTTCATTCCACAGGCGTCTTCTCTCCTAGCTATGCCTTTGAGCTCTCCTGAAATTTCCCAAGCTTGGTCCTTTAACTTTCCCTTTGGGCCTTTTCATGAAAATTAGATGGAACAAAGAGTCATTGAACAATTACTAGATGCCAAGGTCTCTTCTTGGCTCTGAAACGATTGAGGCCAAATCCCTGCCATCAAAGGGTGCTTGGAACATACTAGGTGTGAAATAAATGTGTTGAATGATTGCTTTATTTATCACTGGATGCCAAGCTTCCGGCATAATGCCTACAACACGATACTTGTTGCAGTATCTTGTTGCAAATATTTCCTGAAGGAAGGAGGATAAGGGAGCTCTTCACAACCTCCCTAGGGGCTTCTGCATCCATTTCTTCAAGCTGCTATTCAAGCTCCTTTATGTACTGCCAGGTGAATCTTCCACAGACACAACACCAGTACTGCCACCATCTCCCTTCCCTGCTCACAAACTTTCAACAGCTGCCCATTTTCTACTTAGCATATGCACACTTCCTTGCTTGGCACACTTGACCTTCTCAGATGTGGTGTCAACTTGCCTCTTCTGCCTGCCTCCCGTGGCTACCTCCTTGAGTATAAACCCTATGTACTGTAACCTCTGCTGTCCTGCTTTATGTACTTCCATGCATTTCTATCATGAGACCATTGCCTATCTGCTCCCGCTGCCTGGAGTCCACCCCTCCAGGTGCTGCTGTAGGTCCTCATGAAGATTGATAAGGAAGTAATTAGGGTGTCCTCAAATACCGCAGTTGTCTTGTGTCAAGAGTCCCCAGTCCCCAGGCCACAGACCAGTACCAGTCCATGGCCTATTGATAAGTAGGCGGCACAGCAGGAGGTGAGCGGTGGGCCAGAGAGCATTATCCCCTGAGCTCCATCTCCTATCAGATGAGCCATGGCATTAGAGCATAGGAGCACAAATCCTATGGTGAACTGCACACTTGAGGGATCCAGGTTGCATGCTCCTTATGAGACTATAATGGCTGATGATATGAGGTGGAGCAGTTTTATCCCAAAACCCCCCACGACTCCCATGGCCTATGGAAAAATTGTCTTTTGTGAAACTGGGTCCCTAGTGCCAAAAATGTTGGGGACTGCTCGCTGCTCTGTGTCCTTGAGGATTTAATTTATCTCCACCGCTCCATTCACTGGTAAACGGTTTAGCCTTCAAACTCCATGTCAAGTGTCATTTTGTCTTTGAGGACTTTCTTATCAATCACTTCCATGTAGATTCAGCACTCCTGTGTCCTGGCTCACCCTAATTTCTTGAAGATACTTTCTTGGCCTGTGGAACACTTCATCACCCATACTGATATATGGGTCTGCTTTTCCACATTCTGGGTTCCTGGCTGCTTAATGGTTGGGACTGTGTCTATTTTCCCAGTCTCAGTCCTCTAATACAGAAGTGGGTGCTCCTGATTCTTTTATCTAAGCAAGAAATGGTTTAGTCCCTTATGTATTAAGCCTTTTGTATATTCTTCTCCTTCCCCCACAGCTACCACTGGAATTGATATTTTCATTTTCCACTGCAGATTTTTCTTTGTGCAATTTGATATCTCTGCTTGCACTCATTGGTATTATTTACGTGCCTGGTTTTTTTTGTTTAGTTTTGTTTTTCTTATGATCTGTGCTCAGCCTCTAGTTTTAAGTATTGTGAAAAATGGGAGAGTAAGGAGCTAAAGCTTGTTTGAGTTTTGATTCTGCCATTAACAAGCTCTGTGACCTTGGGCAAAGCCCTCTTTTTCTCCAAATAGTTATTTCGTTACCATGTCTATAAAAAAAGTCACTGGACTAAAATTAGAGATCTCAAACTGGCTGCCCACAGGCCACATCTGGCATTCAGATATAATTTTGTTTGGCTCATATTTTGTTAAAAAAAATACAGATACATTTTCAAAGTGAGAAAAAAATGAGAAATTTCACACAACAGCTGGATTTCCAGCTTCTCTTGAAAAATTAGAAAAGCTGCCAAAATTGGGCTTCCTTCCTGCATGGCGATGTGTGCTGATGAGGCTCAGTTGTATGGCCTCTTCTGAAAGAGATGAGAATGCCCAACCCTTCCCTCAGGGTAACTCCCTAAGGCCAAGTGTCAGTTGTCATTTGTCATCAGACATGTACTATGGCTGTTCTTCTATCTCTTCTGCTCCAAACACTTGTATGACCTGGCTGGGGTCTGATGGCTTTGAGTTTGGACTCCCAAATTAGAGGGTTACTAAGGGCCTCTTCAGGTCTGAAATGCATATGCCCACTTTCTTCTTCCACTTCCGTTCACCTCACTCCTTTTCCAGCCTCTCCATCTCTAACAATCCTCATATCCTGCCCAGTTATTTGTCTGGGAAGGCGTGAGGGAAAGTGGCATTATCTTGACAACAGAACATTTTTCCCTTCCTGTAATCCCTGCATGTCTATCGTAATTACTTCCTTATCAGTCTCGGTGAGGACACACAGCAGGTAATTATGGGGGAATTGATGAGACACTCTAGATCATTAAGGAGTCTGCTGGAAAGGGAAGAGGGGAAAAGGAGATTCCAAATTCAGGGAGGAGGGGGAGTTCCAAGCCCAGGTGTCCAGCTCCTTTGTTACGAGATCAGTCAGTCTGCCCAGCTCAGCCTCAAGACTGGCCAGACAGACTGCTTTAATGAACATCAGAGAGGCTGCCTGAAGAGCCCATGGCAACAAAAAAGGCAGGAGGAGGGCAGCTGTCTGTGTTTAGCTATAGGGTCAGAAAGTAAGAGGTGAGCCTGTGCACTCAGCCCAGACATCTCCAGGTGGATAATCCAGAGTTGTCTTGTGCCATCTGGAAAGGGAGGCCAAATCTGTGCTGGACCAGCCAGAGTCTAGCCTGTCATAGGACTCTCCCTCAGGGATCAGGGTCAAAAGTCTATGCTTCAGATGGCGTCTCTTGTCTGCCTGTTTTATTGATAAATAAGTTACATGGATGATTCCACTGTCTGCTGTCTGCCCACTGCTCCTGGACTGCAGCATGCTGGGTCCCAGACCCATCCCTGCCTGTCAGCATTCCCAGCTTTAGGGGTCTAGACAAGTTCTGCCTTCACATTCAATTTCCCCCCATAGCATTCCCTTCTCACTCCCACTGCCTGCAGATCTATCTCTTCCTTTTGGGGAAAGAGAGCTATCCTAGGTATTTCATCCCTTCTTAAAATGTTTAAATCTCTGCAGTAGCTCCCCCTGGATAACAGGAGAAATTCCAAGTCCTTAGCATGGTGTGGGAGGTCTGGCATGCTTCAGCTGCCGCCCAGTTCTTCAGCCTTGCCACTTGCTCTGGCCTGTCCCTGCTTCCCTAAATCTATATAGTGAGATTGCATAACTTTTTTCTAGTATCCATAGTATGGTTCGTCTGTGTCCCCACCCAACTCTCATCTTGAATTGTAATCCCCATAAGCCCCACGTGTCGAAGGCAGGACCCGGTGGGAGGTGACTAGGTCATGGGGGCAATTCCCCCATGCTGTTCTCACAAATATGAGTTCTAACAAAATATGATGGTTTTGTAAGTGTTTGGCAAGATCCCTCTTTCACTTACTCTTCTCTGTCCTGCTGCCTTGTGAAGAAGGTGCCTACTTCCCCTTCCACTATGATTGTAAGTTTCCTGAGGTCACCTCAGCTATGCAGAACTGTGAGTCAATGAAACCTCCTTTGTCTATAAATTACCCAGACTCAGGTAGTATCTTTATAGCAGTGTAAGAATGGACTAATACAATCCATATTTGGACCTATTGTTTCCTTATGTTCACCTCTGTTCCTCCAGTTAGCATACTTTTGTCCTTTCTTTTTCCTTAGAAAATTCTATTCATCCTATAGCTCCCACATAGGCGTTATGGTCTCCTGTGAGCCTGCATAACTGTGGCTGGTTTGGGCTTCCCTTTTTGCCTTCCATAGCCACCTGGTGCTTGGCCCATCAAGCATTCTTTTTCACATGGCATTGTGTACTATATAGGCTGATTGGTACATCTTTCACCTTAGTTAGGAGGGCACATGAGTGACTACGTCTGTCGTATTTATCACTGGGTCCACTGTAGTTAGCATGGTGTCCAGCTGATATTTGGGTACTCAGTAAATATTTGTTGATAATTAAGTGAGTTACACAGATATAGATTTAACTCAGTTTTACTCTGAGTGTCCATTCCTCATCAACAGAGTATATGTGTCATTATAGCCCCCCAGCTATGACAAGGCGAAAAGCAAATATATATATAAAGAAAGAAAAGCAATAAGAATGTTTGAAACAGGAAATATTGCAGAAAATAATTAATGTTAGAAAGAGAGTGAATCCTGGACGTACTTCACACTGAAAGCATTGTTGAGTTATAACACTGAAGATGTCTTTGTGCTTATTAAGTCTCTCCCATGCCCCACCTCCGACCTCTTTGAATGAATCCAACATCAGTGATTCAGAGTAAGAACAGAAAGTGGGATGATCTTCTGATGGGTGGAGGCTGGCATAGAGCCATCACCAGAGATATTGGGAAACCTTCAGGTTGGCAAAGCCATAAACTCTTTGGAAGTTAAGATACATGTTCCCTGAAGAGGCTCTGTCTGAGTAAAGCCTGGGCAAAGAGGTCGATCCCAGACATTGGGTAAATGCAGTTAGGATTAAATGGTAGGTGTGGTGATGGTAGTCTTTGAGAGGTGAGGTCTTGAATGATTGCCTGGTTGCCAGTTTACATTTGAGAATGAGGCTTCAGGGGGCCAGAGGTGGGGTAGACTGTGCCCAGATTAGTTTAATGCAGATGATTTTCTGATTTTGTAGGAAAAATCACTCTTTTCAGGGTTTCTCTGTGTGTATATGTGTATGTGTGCGTGCACACATAAAAATGAGTCACTCTGTCTTTGCACCAGACATGCTATGGAAATGAATACACTTCAGCCCCCAGGACTGTCAGTCTAACATCAGGGATAAAACTAAATTAAAACAAAAATCTGAAGAGAGGAATTGGAATACCATAGTATTTTTTTTTTACCTTTATTAAATTCTGGACTTGACTCCAGGAGAGTAGAAGGAAAAAAAAATCATTGTTCTTATTTCAGCCCCGAAGGTCCCCATTACTGGATGGGCTGAAGGAACTAATAACACCACCGGAGACAGGAAAGTATGTTGAAAATGCCCACAGTCCTCTTCTTTGGCCTGTGCTGCTGTAGAAAGAAATCTTCCAACACCATGTCTCCAGCCCAACTTGTGCCCGTGCCGGGGGCCCAGGTATCCACATCAGCAAAGCTCATACCCACCTGCCTGCCACTTCACTGCTCAGGTTCAACAGGGTTTATGTCCTGATAAGAAGGAAGCGGCAAGGTGCACCTCCCCAAGACCCAAGGGCCTATGGCAGAGGGCTCTGTCATTGGCTGCTACTGTAGGAAGCAAGATGGCAAGCTTGCAAATGGGAAGACAGAAGGTCAGAAAGGCAGAATGGCAGCCAAGCAGACTTATGTCCATATGCCCAGTTCTGCCATTTGCTGCCTGTGTGATGTTAGATGAGTTATCTCTGCTCTCTGGAAGCCAGTTACTCCCTAGAAACATGGCGTAGGAGTAGTCCATGATGCAACGTTAACATAAAGACATGCTGAGATAGGATATACACGGTAGGACTGACACGTGGCAGGTGATTGTGGCAGGTGATCATTAGGTGTTAGTTCATACACTTATTTATTCAGCGCTAGGGCATGGTGCTAAGAACTAGAATTTGGAAATGAGTAAAGAAGAGACCTTGCCCTCACAATGTGCAAAGTTTAGTTCAAGAACGCAGAGAGATGACCAGAGTGTGTTAAGGGGGAGTATAACTTGCTGCCAAACAGTGGGGGGGCTCTGAATATCCCATCTTAGGACATTCTAGAAGGCTTAAGAAGTGATCCCTGAATTGGGAGCAGTAAAGGCTTGCCAGGGGATAAGATGGGGAGGGGGGAGAGTGGGAGAAGATGCCAAACAGAGGGAGCAGAAGATGCGGGCTGGAGTGGTGAAAGACCATGGCTTTTTTTTTGAGAACTTGCTTTGTATTAATGAGATCAGTATATTTTTATCATTTTATCTTTAGAGCAGTTGTTCTCAACAGGAGGTGATTTTTTTCTCCCAAAGGACATCATTTTTGGAGCCAGTTTTGATTGTCACAGCTGGTGGAGGGGGAAATACTACTGGTGCTGTCTAAAGAGTAGAGGCCAGGGATGCCGCTCAGCATTGTACAATGCACAAGATAGTGCCCACCTCAAATAATTATCTGGCTTAAAATATGATAGTTCCAAGGTTGATAAACTTTGTTCTAGGGCATCAGAACCTGGCCTGGCAGAGAAGGTGGTTACCAATTTGGTTTAAGATGAGTCACAGAACCTCCCTACTCCTTGCCCAAATATCTCCTAGTTTTGCCACCATGCTGACATCTCCTGTCTTGGAGTTGGAGATACATGACAATGAACTTTCATGGTGTTTATGACTTCACTCCGTCCCTCTGAATTTTTTGCCAGCAGCTGTTTATATCTTAGCCTGAATTTATTCATCACATATTTCAGTTGTTGTTTAGCAAAGAATGGTGAGAGTGGGGCACACAGCTTTAGATAGGCATCTAAAACATTCTGGAACTGGTCTGTTTAGAGAGAAGGCTGGGAGGTCCAGAGAGAGTCTCTGTAATCTGAGGCTGATCCCTGCAGCCAGAGAGATTTATGGTTTCTGAAGGCAAAAATATTTTGTTGAGTGTCTGCTCTCAACCCAGTACTGATCTAGGCATGCCACTGCATAATTTCCTACAGACCTGCCTGTTTCTTCCACTCCATCCGCAGATACTCACTACGCACTCACTGTATGACAGCCACTGTTCAAAGCGTTGGACCTCCTGGTTGCCTTCCTTCCCATGAATTGAGGCAGACACACTTTTCTCACCACTTGGGCTAGAACTTTGGTTTTGATCTGTAGTGGACAACATTATGTGAAAAAAACTGATGGGGCACATTGTGTGTCCTTGCTTGACAGAGCAGTGGAGGAGATGTCCATTTGTATACGTCTAGAATGAGCATGAGCAAGTAACAAGCCGGAACATCAGGCTGTCCATCATCCCAGGATGCCTCTGCACATTTCACATTTTAATTCCAAGACTTCCTTTGATCTGTGCCATCACGTTTGTCCCAGGCTGGGATGCAAAATGGAAATCAGTACTGTTCTTCTGACTGGCTATGTGCCAGTTATGGGGAGTTTGGAGCTGTGAAAGGATCATCTGACGGTATGGAAGGAAATCAAAGGGCAGTTAGCACATGTGACAGTGCTGCTCAGAGTCCATGAATGATCCTCAGAATGCCTTGAAAGTAGGCAGAAAGTGGTGGTTCTAGTCACTAAGGACGGGCAGATGACATTCTGGAATCAATATGGACTTTAAAGTTAGACAAGCCTGGGATATGAAGCCCAACTCTGTGACTTTTGGCAAGTTACTTAAACTCTCTGAGCTTGTTTCCTCATAGATTGTGACAGTATAATAATCCTTACCCCTCAATATGATTCTAAGCAGCATATATAATCCTATATGGAAAAGTCTTGGCCTGTGGTGAACTATTTTAGGTGAAAAGAGCCATGCAGGACAGACTTGACCTTTGAGAGCCACGCAAGACAGTCTTGTTTGAGGATTTCCAAACTTGAGTATTGCGTAGTCAACCCAGAAAGAAGCTGAATAAATGCAGAATCCTGGGCTCCTGCCAGATTCCCTGTCTGAGTTCTGTATTTCATTTCATTTCAGCTCAGTTGTGTATTTCATTTCAGTTCAGTTCAGTTCTGTACGTATTTCATTTCATTGTGGGCTTTGAGATCTGCATCTCAGTCAGCATCCCAGTGGTCTTTACTGCTGCTAAGCCTCAGTTTTCTCTGTGCTTAAACAGGGGAAATAATAATACTCTCTAAGGTCAATGCATCTCCTCACTACTGACAAAATGAGCTCACTTGGTTGTTTAATTTGCCTGTGCTATCCTGTGAAGTAGCTATCATCATTGTCCTCATTTCTTGGAAGCAAAAGAACTATGAAGATTATTAAAACAACTTCTACTTGAATCGGCTTTCAGTCAATCACTTCTGATGTTATTGACTTAAATCTGTGGTGCAGTAGAGAAATTAAGGGGTTGGGAACTAGGCAGCCTATGTCTCCCACTAAATGTTTGGATGGGTCTTGGGAATTACCACCTTCATGTGAAGATCTTTTGGCCTCATTTTTTGTTGAGTGAAATGGGTCTTGCTCACAGGGAGGAAACTCTGATACCTCATTAAGCCTTAATAATGCCCTGTGAATGCCAGGTGTGGTGGCTCATGCCTGTAATCCCAGCTGGTTAGGAGGCCAAGGCAGGTGGATCGCTTGAGGCCACGCGTTTGAGACCAGCCTGGCCACATGGTGAAATCCCATCTCTACTAACATATATATATATATATATATATATATATGTATGTATATATATATATATATATATAAAATGCCAGACATGATGGTGTACGACTGTAATCCCAACTACTCTGGAGGCTGAGGCATGAGAATCATTTGAACTGGGAGGTGGAAGTTGTAGCAAACCAAGATTGCGGCACTGCACTCCAGCCTCGGCAACAGAGTGAGACGCTGTCTCAAAAAAAACAAAGGAGAAGCATGCCTTGTAAAGTAGACTGGGATGAATTTGTTATTCCTATTCTACAGTTGAGTCGAGTAAAGCAACTTCCCTGAAGTCATACGATTACGAAGTGGTAGAATCCACTATGTTATTACTACTATGCTAAGTGTCTCACTGTGCTGCTGGGAGGAAGAATTGGGCCAAAATAGAGGTGGACATTCATTGAGTAATAGACTGCCACATGGAAGGTGAGACTATAGATTTGCATAAAACATCCCATGATGGGGCCTCACTACATATTTAATTAAAAAAGAAAAGCTCATCCCGCCAAAGACTAGCACAGCCCTTAATGGTTACTTCGACCTTATCGGAATAAATGGTTCTTTTGGAGAAATTGGTTCACCCTTGGAACAGAAGGAATTTTTCCCAGGAGTCCTCAGAAGAAGCAATTTTCTAAGGGGTGTCCTGTATAAAACAAACGGGCCTGAATTTGCCTCCCACAGTGACTAGTTGAAGCTCGCCACCGCTTCCCAGCACAGAGGAGCGTCCAAACCAGGCTTGGTCCTTTAGGAGTACTTTGTTATCACCAAGTACCTTATAGCAATAAAACCTCAGAACCTGGGCAGCTCCAGGCCTTTTGCAAGGCAGCACCCTGTGGGAGAGGCAGCTGCTGATTGCTCAGGCATGGGACTGAGACGTGTGTGCCTGCTTGAGGCCTCAGGTTTTCTTCACAGAATGAGACCATTAGATGTGTCTATTCTAAAGCCCCTCCGGCTTCATATTTGGTGGTCATGTGAGCTCATTTATACCTCTACTCTGACCAAGAGAGCTCCAAGCTGGGCAAACAGGAAAGGTGTGGCTTATTCTTCAGAGCATACGGCATGACTAATTTAACCTCGATGTTGGAGTCCTGTCCTCCCTGGTACCAGAGGCTTTTCAACATCTGGCGACTCTAACAGGTCCCTCTCTCCTCCAGCCAGGAAGAAGAAAAGTCTAAGATGGACCAAGCCTGGATGGGAACCCCACAAAGTTTGCAGTAACCCAAACTCTAAGATTGCTGTGGTCATGTTGGATTCAGATGCACAATGATAACAGCTATAATACCTAACGTTTTTTAAATGTCGATTTTCCTGCCAGGCAAATTTGTAAGTGCTATCCTCACAAAACTTAGTGGTATTTATAAGTGCTATCCTCACAAAACTTAGTGACAAGTGCTATCCTCACCAAAAAAAAAAAACTTATTTGTAAGTGCTGTCCTCACAAAACTTAGTGGCAACTTTCTAAAGGCACCCAAATTAGTGAGGGGCAGAGGTGGGATTTGAACCTAGTCAGGCTGGCTCCGGAGAGCACACCTTTGTCTGTGCTATGCTGCTTCACTCATGAATATGATGCAGCTTGGCCTACAGTTTCATTCTGCCTACGTCCCAATGTGCTTTCAACAGGAGTTCAAAAGAAAGAATAAGCTCCAAAGTGGCAAGAACTGATATCCTTGAACTCTAGGGTCTGGTACCCTTGCCGAGTTCCCAGCATCTTTTACCAGGTGTGTGACTACCTTAGGCACCTCAGTCCTGCCAGCTGTCTGCCCTGGGTCACAGCCCGTCTCTGGAGTGGACAGATAAGGACTGGCACTCGGGGAGTCAGGGGCCTGCCAGTGCACTGACCTGTGAGGAATTCTCCTGTATGGAGGGCTGAGCTTTCTGAGGCATGCTCTCATCAGTTCTTCCAAGGCTAGGATTCTAATGAGCCAGTCTTTTCTTTGATGTCAATGGCTGGTAATGAATGGAAGTGTGGCTCCTCCCTGGAGAATCTGCAGACTCCCAGGGGCACTTACAGTGTCTTTAAAAAGAGGCCTGGGCTTGACACTCTGGGCAACATAGGGATTGGGAAATGAGCCGCGAATCTGGAGATGTAGGTTAAAACCCTAGTTCTGCTATTAACTCACTGTGGACGGGATACTTAGCTATCTTGGAACCAGTTTTCCCACCTGCAAAATGGAGTCAAGAACTTACATTCATTAATGTACGCATTCAACGAATCTGCACCAAACACCTGCTACTTCCTTCCCAGGCATTGTACTAGGCTCTGCTGACTGAGGACAGAATGATAGCTGGATAGGGCCACCCCTAAATTCCATTTCAGTTCTGTCATTCAAGGGGTCTACAGATGACCACTGGGACTTACGGTGAACTGATGAGAAACCCAGAGGCAGGCAGAGGCATTGGGAGGCTTCCTGAGGCTCTGAAATAACTTCAGGAAGTGCAAAGCTATTCAACAAAAAAGGATCCAAATCTGCCTCATTTCAGCCAACTGAGGAAAATGGGATTCTGTGTGTGTGTGTGTGTGTGTGCGCGCGCGCGCGTGTGTGTGTTCGTGCATGTGTGTGTGTGAGACAGAGAGAGAGAAAGAGTGGGAAGAGGGATAGCAGATATGGGAGGGAAAGTAGAGGGAAAACTGAAGGAACAGTGGAAGAAATAAGAACGCACTCACAAAGGGGAGAGGCAAAAAGAAAAGAGAAGCGAAGAGAATTAAACTGAGCCAGAGGGCTCTCCATTTATACACCCGAGGCCCAGATACACCTAGTGTGTTCCCTCCTACTCTCCATTCAGCCTCACTGCATCTTTCTTGGACAACTTCTGACCTCCCTTGGGCTCAGGTAAGAGGATCCTCAGGCCCAAGGCAACATCTATGAAATATCTGCAAGCTGTCTGGATGTTAGGAAACTGCTCACCCCCCATAGCAGTTTGTGGTCTATTCTTCTCCCTATGAGGCCCGTGAGGAAACCTGAATGTGGAGGCCTAGCTTTGTGCTGATTTTAAAGAGTTAGAGTGTTCCAGCCATTCAGTGGAGGCAGAAACACAATCCTGAGGGGTGATGTCCTCAGCAGAGTGCATTCCAATAGGTAGAGCATCTTCCCACATTCCTCTGGGCAGGACTTCTGGCTCCTTCACATATAGTACCACTAATATATGGTACCATGGTCCAGGCACCAACGTCCATGAACTGCCAGATGACTCCTTCCATCACACCCCACCCTGGGAAGCTCTCATGAGGGAGAGAGTCAAGAAACTACCATTTAGAGAGAGCCCAACATACAATTCTTTATCTCTCCCTCCCTCCATCCATCTTTTATTCTCTCTCTCTCCCACTCGTGACCCCACCTCCAATTCTCAAAACTGTCTTCCAAGTGAGATTTAATTATCCTCAGTTTGTTAGTGAGATGCCCCCAGGCACAGAGACAGGAGCTGACTTGCTAGAATGTACTCAGGTCATCTGTGTTGAAGCTAGCACATAACACGATGTTGCCTGATTCCAGAAGCCCATAATCAGGGAAGCGATTGCAGAGGAGTGGTTAATTGCATGGGCTGGAGAGCAAGAAAGTGTAGTGTTTGAGTCTAAGCTATGCAATTTGTGATGGGTTGTCAAATCTTGGAGCACTTTAGTTTTTTCATCTGCAAGATGGGTTTGGTATGAGCATCTACCTCCTAGTATTGAGAAGGTTACATGAGATAGTTCACTCAGATCACTTAGAAGAGTGCTTGCACATGGTGAGCAGTTATAGACGTTACCTGTTATGACGACCATCTGCTCACAATTTTGTGTAGTCAGGGCAGCCTATACTTACATGCCTGGAGGTTTACTCTGTGAAGTTCTTCAATGTCTAAATACTTAATATTAGATTTCTTTTTCACTTCCTATTGTGGAATGCTCCCATTTTAAATTAAAAAGACCTTCAGGCAAACATGAATCTCAGAGAGAGTTGGGGAGAGCTGACCCATTCTATCATGGGCTGAATTTAAGGAACTGAAACTCAATGTAATAAAAATTCTGCTCACGGGTCCAAAAAAAAACAATTGCACAGTGTTTTGAAGAAAGAAAAAGGAAATGAACATTTGCTGAGAACTGCAATATGTCAGAATATGCATTCATCACAGCAGCCCTGGCTGAGAAGGTGTTCTTATTCCCATTTCATAGATGAGGAAACTGAGCCTTGGGGAGTGACAGTGATTTGTCCAAGTTCACAGGTCTAGTAAGAAGCCTAGTTGGATTACCTTGATCATGATCCAGGCTGGCTTTAAACCCACATGGTTGACAGCTGCGGGAGGGCTGGCAAAGCAGTGCCATTTCACTGTTCTAACAACTCAGCTGAGTACGCAGACAGTACCTTAATTGTGATTCTTAAAGGAAACTGGAAAATAGGCATGGCTGTGTCATTGCTGAGAATTATATAAGGCCTTCTTAAACACCACTGTACTTGTTCCTTGAAATATAGAAAACAGGAGAAAAAGACCTGACATAACATTTTTAAGTTCATGAGACATTTGGAAGTGCTTTAGATTATTTAGGAAGGTGTAATCACTTACAGTTTTAGCAAGGCTAGAGGTCCTCAATTTAGATTTTGATGGAAAACATCAAGGTATGTTGGAGTAAGGCATTTAGTTTTACTGTCATGAATATGCCTTGAAGAAATTAGTTATATATTTATGTATATTAAGTAATATATATTGTATATATTTTATCATACCAATATTGTATGTTGTTATATATTACATATTAATATATAATGCTAGTTTACAATATAATATAAATATATTTATTACATAGTTATAAATATATATGTTACATATACTCATGTGTAATATGATTATATATAATTATAATTATATAGTTATATAAATGAAATTTATAGTATATCATATACTTATATATTTATATATAGTTATATATTACACATAATTATATTACATATGATTATATTACATCACTATATGACATATAATTATATATTTATATAATATAAATATACCATAAAAACTATAAAAACATATCATACAATATAATTATAATACATATTTTATATAATTAGAATTATATATTATAAATTAATTAATAATATAAAACATATATATGATAATCTGTGTTGTTGTGATACATAATATATAACATGATAATATATAACTCTACTTGGTTTTGATCTGGGTAGGGGGGATATATTGAGAAAACCCAGGCAGCTAAGATGGCAACCACAGGGTCACAGGTCATTGGCTCATATTTTATATTGGGGGGTGGGCTATATTTAGATCTTGGTACAAGCGAAGTGAACTTGGTTTCGGAAGTGTTCCTCCAGGTTTGGCCATCGGCACTCAGTATCTGAAGCCCGTGTCTTCATTGCTAATGCAGACCTGTTCCTCCTGGGATGCTGTCTGTTCAGCATGAATTAGACTTCCCATCTATATGTCATTTCATGCAGACATTCATGGTGGAGGTGGGGAGGTTAACTCTGTGTGTGTCTACCTGTGAGTGAAATGGATGCATTGTTAGCAGTGTTTTATGAAAACAATCAAATGCAAAGCACTAGTAACTACAGATGTCTCTATCTTTTTCAGCAAGGTGTCTTTGGGGATTTAAGCCTTAAGGAATCGTCTAGCAGTGTATTAGAAATCTGTTAAAAGCTTCTGACTGTTAGTTAGGGAAAAGATACATAGTGCTTTTGTTTTGCTTCTGAAAGGGATGGAATTTGTAGGAAGGGAGAAGTGGGAAGGAGAGTTTAGGAAGCATGGACATAAGTGTCAAAGCTCAAAGGGATAAAAAAGAGATTCAGATAAAATTTAGAAGGTTGGGAAGGAAGGTCTGGTTGAGTTTGGTTTTCAAGGCTTTCTAAATCTTTTTCAATTTTCCTTGAGACAGTAAAATTCTACACCTCCTTGCACATCCAGGACTGTGTCCTGAACCATCTATTCACATGAAAACTGCATGTCTTACCATGTGAGCCCTTTCCAAGTGTCTAACTAGCCAGTTCTAGAAGCTCCCAGCTTGGGGAGTTTGGTGACTTTGGCTCCCATTTGTAAATCAGTGGCACTCAATGTCTTGTATATCCTCAACATGTGCCTGGAAAGCTTTTCCCCACTTGACTCCATAAACACCTGTCCATTCTTCATGACCGCACAAAGTCCTCGTCTGCCCAAGAAACTTCCTGTGATTGTTTCTTAAGACAACATTAAGCATCTTCTCTGTGTCACCTCTCCGTCATGTGCATGCCTCTGGGGCTGCACTTCTCAGGCTGCCCTGAGTGCATGTGATGAGCTGAGCATCCACCTGACCACCCCGAGGCCCTACTGAGCAGCAGGAGACCTTGTTTGACTCCTTTCTGTCTCTCTCTGCCTTGGAGCTGGAGCTTAGTAAATAGGAGAAAATCCAAGCGGAAGAGCCAGGTCAGAACCAAAGCCCAGGTTTCTACCTTCCTGAGAATCTGTCAGAAGCACACGTGTGCCCTCCTCAAGGCTCTTTTCATCAAACACTGCACAGGGGAGTCTAGGGCAGGTAGTAAGGGTAGAGGAGATTGACATTGCCACCCTGGTGTTATGTGTGAACACCTTAAGTGCTCTAATGAGTGAGGATTCTGAGCATGGGTTCCTAAATTCTGGTATTATTTCCTTTGTCGGGAATTAGGCAGAAAGAAGGAAAGCTACATAAATAAATACATGGGTGTTAACAAGACTCTGGAGTTTGCAAATTTTCATTTCGGAGTGAGATATCATGGAGACAGGCAAGGGTGCCCACATGGCCTTGATGCATTTTCCTCAGGTTTATTATAGTTTTGTTGGTTTCCTGAAAGGATTCAAAATGTTTCAAAAACGGAAAGGCGTTCTGGAGACTTAGACATCTGATCCTTTCATTTTAGAGGTAGGGGGCTGAGGCCCAGGGAGGGGAATGGTTATGTTCAAAGTTACGGAGCAGAAGTGAATGGCAGAGCTGATACTGAGCCCTGGACCCTGAGTTTTTGTCCTATCCTGACGGCTTAAGAACCAAGGCTTAGACCAGAGAGTCCCAAACCTCAGGCATTTCAGGACCATCCTTATCATTTTGACCATGTCTGCATTCTGTCTTTTGCTTCCAATTTTTAATTTTTCTAAATTAATATCTGTATTATAAATGGAAACTTCAGCATTATAATGATCAATGGAAAACTAGTTTTGCTTACTAAAATTCGAAGACTACTATAAAGACAAGTCCAGTGAAAGCAAAGCAATGCCATGACATTCTAGCCAGCCAGGGCTAACAGTCTGCCTGGGATTTGAGCCTGAGGCCTGCTTTCTCTGGCTTACTAAAGACCTTGTGGCACCTAAGCACATCCTGGTGGTTAACAAAAAACTGAAAAAGACTGGAGAGGATATGACATTTTTATTTTGTGATTCTCTATTTATTACTTTGATGAAAATAGCCTACATGTTAGTCATCCTCTTTACCAACATAGGTACATTTTCCCACTCTTTGGAAAGATTTTCCTGAATATATTAACAATGAGAAATAAGTCTTTGGGGGAAGAAGTGTATTTCTTTCTACCTTAGTAATAGCTGATATGTACCAAGTGCTTTAGTGTTTTTCATATAGGGTACCTCCTTTGATAAATACGGTAAACTATTGCAAGATAGGGAGGGAATGGTAACTTGCCCAAGGCTTTCTGGGGACTTACTAATGGAGCTGGGGTTCATCTTGGTGGTGGAGCTCTGGAGCCTTCTCTAACCATGCTGTTCTGGTCATAATAGGTGGTGGGCTCTGATTTCTTTGGACGTGTTCTTCCTGAGGCAAGCCAAAAAGAGCTTCAACAGGGGTAGACTAGGGGTGTCATGGAAAGAGTATTTGTTCATTTCATGAACATTCACGAGCATCTGCTATGGGCCATGTACTGCCCTAGGCTGAGGGCACAGCAGTGAATAAAAGAGGCAAAACCCGTTACATCTGTGAGGCTTACTTTCTAGTGTGTATATCTATGTATCTCTATGATTCTCTATTTAATACTTTGATGAAAAGAACCTCTTTACCAGCATAGGTGCATTTTCCCACTCTTCGGAAGAATTTTCCCAAATATTTATTACTTTATTCGTTTTTATTAGTTATTATTTATTACTTTATTCATTTATTATTTATTCATTTATTAAAAAGAATGAATAAATCAGTAAATACTGAAGTTTATTTGGCGAGTGAATGGCAGGCTGCCTGATTTCTTCTTCTGAACTTGATCTTACATACTGGGTGAATTTGGTCTTATTCTGTTCCTTAGTTTCTGCGTCTGTAAAACAAAGGGTTGGATGGATGAGACGTCTGTTGCTGAGGTTCTGGGATTCTGGATGTTTTATGCTTCCTTCTCATTTGGTGCAAAGGCTAGAAAAAGAATAGATGGCAATCCCATGAGCTTTCACTTTGGGCTGGGTCCCAGAAGCCAGAGTGGCTGGTATCTGCCTCTTGTGGGAAACAGGACTCTGAAAAACATTCCTGACCAGTCATGAGCAGGATCTGTCAGAGACAATTTTATTAAGATAAATTTAGAAATCAATGATAAACGTTCTGTCATCTTCGTCATGTCTTCTTGTAAAGTGACTTTTTTTCTGTAAGCCTACCGTTTATTGAGGGCTTGCCTCTATGCCTGATACAGTATTAGCACTTTATATGCGTTATCTCAATTAAGCTTGGAGCATCCCTGTCTTAAATTGAGTTCTCCAGAAGCAGACCCTGGCATGAGGAGATGAATGCAAGTAACTTCTTTCGGAGGTGGTCCCAGGAAGCCCCAGTAGGGGAGGAGAGACAGGCAGGAAGGGGAGCCAATAAAGAGTATATAATTGATGAAGGACTGCTGTGAGCAACTGGGGTTCAATCTCATTGGATATCTCAGGAACACAGTCTAGAACATGTCCAAATGGCAGGGCACAGTGGCTCATGCCTGTAAGCAATTTGGGAGACCAAGGTGGGAAGATTGCTTGAGCCCAGCAATTCAAGACCAGCATAGGCAACATAATGAGAATCCATCACTACAAAAAATAAAACATTAGCTGGGCGTGGTGACACATGTTTGTAGTCCCATCTACTTAGGAGGCTGAGGTAGAATGACTTGAGCCTAGGAGGTCCAGGCTGCAGTGAGTCATGATCACACCACTGCACTCTAGCCTGAACAACACAGCAGGATGCTGCCTCAGAAAAACAAAACAAATAAACAAAAAAAAACATGCCCAGGAATTATCCCACACTAGGGCATTTATCCTCCACCTCCCATGTGTCATTGGCTAAGGGCTTCTCTAGGTTGACGGGAAGATGGGTGGAGGACTTAAAACTCCCTAATATTTCTGTCCTACCCTGCATGAGGACTAGGAAAGCAGGGACTTCGGGTGTCTTCAGGAGAAGGCTTTACTGGACTGTACTGGAAAGATGACGGCCAAGGAAGAAGTGGGAAAGACCTCAAGAATGACAGGTTCTGACTCTGATATTGCTAGCCTGGAAGGCAAGAAGGCAGATGCAGGAACAGAGATGCCTCCAAGATCTTCTCTTAATGTGAGAGAGGAAGTAAGACTTCCATCCCTGGGGCTGTAGGACTGGCAATCCTATTTTACAGATAAACTAACTGAGGACAAGTGAGGGAAAGATATTTGCCTGGGAAGAAGTGACACAGCCCTCTCAAACCTGTTACATATTCATGTATGTTTGCATGTATGTATATATGAGCATGTGTATGTATATGTGTACATACATATATGTTTGGCTCAGAGAAGCAAAGACAGTGTTGGCTGTACACCCTGTAAAGTGACCCCATTATTTACCTCATTTCAAAGACAAAGAAACAGGCTCAGAAAGGGAATGTGTCAAAGACAGGACCAGCTATATAATTTGCAGGGCCCAGTGCAAAATGAAAATGTGGGGCCCTTTGGTTGTAATTTCAAACTGGCTAAGCATGAGGCCTTTCTAAATGCTGGGCCAGAGCAACTAAGGGGGTACCTCTGGAACCACCTGTCTACCTGCCCCCCACACTTGTCTTCTAATCCTCTAAACTCAGCTGCTTCCAGAGCTGTTCAGAGTGAATTCTGTGGGAAAGGATCCTAGATTTGGTTTAAGAGGGCTGCCCTACTTTTTCATAGGCAAATCCCTTTCCCTTTCTTGGCCTCAGTTGGCTTATCTGTAAAATAGGATTGCTAATCCTGTAACTCAGGGATGGAAGGCTTGCTTTATCTCTAGCACTTTGAGAACTTGGAGGCATCTGTGTTCTGCATCTGTCTTCCTGCCTTCTTCAGTATCAGGGTCAGCAATATCAGGATTAAGAGCTGTCATTATTAAAAACGCATGCTCTGTCATAAAGAACATTCTGGAAAGAGTGTTGATCTTTGGGGTCAGATGAGTAGATTCTAGTCCTAGTTCAGAAGTTGGCCAAATCACTTCATCTTTTTTAACCTCAGTTTTGCTCAGTCTAGATGATCTCTTAACGTCCACCAGCTCTGCTGTCTTAGGCTAGTGGCGTACTTTGTGTCGGCTACTGCAAGTAGCAAATGCAGCCAGTGGCAGAAGGGGCAGTAAAAGGAATGCCTTAGGGCAAGGACCCAGAAGTTCAGCTGAGGGAGTCCGAATGCCACTTCTGCTGCTAAAATCCTGTGATTGTCACATAGTGTCTGCACTTCTTGGAACCAAACATATGTGTGTATATATACACATGTACGTAGACACATACACACATGAATATATAATGCAATATAATAACCATCTTGAAAGGTTATGCAGAAAAGTTTATGAGGATTATGCAGGATAACATGTATAAAAGGCTTGATGGATAATTCCCATAGTAGTAAGCTGACTTATGGCAGGAGAGGTCATTTTTCATTTCTCTTTCCTCCGTGATTTGGAAAGTGTGCAAGTATTTTTAAAACATTCAGTCAAGCTTTTGCATCCCATATAAAACAGGCATTAGCCCCACTAGTCTAGGAGTTTCCTGGGTGAAGAATCCTGTTCTGTCTCCTCACTGCCAGCATCTCCTATGAAGTTGAGCATGGACACGGGGCTCAGTGTTTATTTATTTTTTAAAAAGGAAGATGAACTAGACCACCTTTTAAAGCTGGGTTCTCTCCCTTTCCTTTTCATCCTCCTCTTGCCAACCCTGTCCCATTCTCCTGTCTTACTCTATTCTTCCTTTTGTTTCCCAAACTTTCTCTTCTCCTCCAGGTCCCTGTTCCCTCATCAGGCTGGGAAAATGCCTATGCAGTGCACTGGGCCTCTTCCAGGGAGTGAAACTTCTGAAAGTGCACTTGAAATGAGGAGGATTCCAGAGGCTAGGCAGTAGTAACACATCCTGCCTCCTTCCAGATTCTCCTGAGGTTCTTTTTTTTTTTTTAATTTATTTTATTGCATTTTAGGTTTGGGGGTACATGTGAAGGACATGCAAGATTGTTGCATAGGTACACATGTGGCAGTGTGATTTGCCACCTTCCTCCCCATCACCTATATCTGGCATTTCTCCCCATGTTATCTCTCCCCAGCTCCCCACCCCCCACTGACCCTCCCCTATTTCCCCCCAACAGACCCCAGTGTGTAGTGCTCCCCTCTTTGAGGCAAGCAGACGTGCTCCGTACTAACTGCATTTAGTGCCTTAGACTAGTGCCTTCACCTCTGGGAATCTCAGTTTCCTTCTCTGTAAAATGGGCTTGCTAATAGGTCACTTCAGGGTGTGTTGAGCGCGAATTGCAGTGTGCAACATTGCCAAGTGTAGTGTCTGGCTGTGTGGAAAGGGGGGGAGTATTAATGCATTATTTCTGCTTTCTGTTTGTTTGTTTGATTCTCTTGGGTTTTGTTTGTTTGTTTTTGTTTTTGCCTCAGCATCCAGGACATTAGCTTTGGTGTCCTGGCTGGGTTTCCTGTGTGGTATGTGGAAGCCAGAGTCCCAGAGGAAGGTCACTGGGCCACCTGGAGCTGGACATCAGAGGACATTTTTCTGCCATGTGTCAATCTCTCTCTTTCAAGGACACCAGGCTGAGGGGATGAAATAGCAAATCGGTGGAAATTTTTTTCCCATAACAAAATCAGAAAGGATTAAGTGGATGGACAGCTGGAGAACAAGACTGTTCTGCTTTTCTGTGCTCTATAGCGGTCTGTCAGTCATACCCGAAAAGAGGAAACGGGCTTTCAGGAGAGTGCAGGAGAGGATTTGGTCTTTCTCTTTGAGTACAAAACACAGCCTCTAGGAGGACAGACCTGTAGGTATTTCAGAGGCTCAGAAGGACATTTCCTGATGTCATTTCTGTAGTTGTGTATTTGAGGACACACATAAGGGCTTTGGTATGCCCTTGGGATAAATGTACGTGTTTTGATAAGCATGTGCATGCCTGAGCACATATGCATGTGTCTTCCCATGAAGGTAGCTACATGCCTACCTGTGTAAAGAACCAGTGCACACATATGCTGGTCTGAGCATTCACGATGGAGCATGTATGATGTACATATGTGGGTGGACTTAGTGAGCACGTTATAGGAGCGTGCATGTGGGAGGGCCTCACCTATGAGGTGAGCACTGTGTTGTGAGCACTGTGTTGTGAAAGTTTTCACATACGTATGTGCATATGTACATGAGGATGCCTGTTTATGTGTGTCATGGAATGCATTAATGTACACACATGCACAAATACTCATGATGCCCATGTTAGGAAGGGAGCAGTTTTACAGAATGTATATGTGAGGTTTTACATGCAAAACCTTCTATTACATAACATTATTGTCTGTATTCATACATGAACACATCAATCTGTACATACATGCACATGCATAAGGAAACAGTCATATGTGAACACAGGTGTTTGTGTATATGAGGAGATATGAATGCTTTCCTGGAAGGCCCAGATGCATAGATTCATGAGGAAGTACGTGTGTGTGTGTTTGTGACCACATTTGTGCTTTAGGAGAAAAGACATATAAATACGTGTGTTCCTCTGATGGAACAATTTCACAGGTGTTTTTAGGTTGTGTAAACATGATTTTCTGTGTACCTGTGATCCACTTAGCCTGACTGAATGTATATGCTCTAGAGATGATTAATCTAACTTGGTTCTCACTCCCAATGCCAGTAAACATCCTGTTTCCTTCTGTGAGAGGCACACCTGCCCATCACAAGGACATGCCTCCTGGCCCTGGCAACATAGTTCCTTCTAGTATGTTTCACATCACATAGTAGACAGGAATTAGGGTGAAGATTATGAGGGTAAGAGTTATAGCCTGAGTAAGTGGTCATTAAAGAAAAACATTCAGAAAAGGCGCATGGGATGAGTGGATGGGACACCAGCTAGGTGGGTCCCTCTTCTTCCAGTTACTCTTGTAACTCTCAAAAACATGATAGAGCTGACACATGTTTACGAGGTGTACAGGATGAGTGGATGGGACACCAGCTAGGTGGGACCCCATTCTCCAGGTTCCTATTATAATTCTCAGTTAAATGATAGAGTTGAGACATGTGTATGAGGTTTATCATGTAGCCTGGAAGGTGTAGTTCTTGCTGTTATCTGATAGCATAACAGTTTCCACTAAGACAGAGTGTAAGATCAAAGTATCTTTGCTAATAGCATTCTTTAATAAATCCTATGAACAGCCTCTGAAGATGCCATGTCTATTCCCATTTTACAGGTGAGAAAAGTGAGGTTCAGAAAGGGAAATGGCTTTCCCAGGTGAAACAGCACATCAGTGGCAGTGCAAGGAGGCTACTCAGAATCTGGCAGGTAGAGTACAGAGAGCCTGCTCTTGAGGACAAGAGGCTGGATTCTCACCAGCCCTACCCCTGACTTGCTATGTAATCTGGGACAACTCCCCTGTCCTCTCTGAGTTTCACTTTTCTTGACTCTTAATGAAAAGTGGAGACCAAGAAAAATGATGCCCAAAAGCTTCCACAAAGGGTTCGGTGCAGCAAATGCTCTCCAGAAATGTTTGCTGAGTTGACAGTCTACTCTTTGTTTAGCGTTTCTATGATTCTGGAGATGGAAAGAAGCTAGTGGGGTGGGGACTGGAAGGAGGTGTGACAACTCAGATGTCTTGATTTCTAGTCCGACACCCTGAGGATATTCCATGTTGTAACCACAGTGCCCTGAAGAGGATATTCAAAGGATGTATCTTTTCCTTTTGCCAGGAATTTACAATCAAAGACAGGCTGTGTTGCTTCAGAGCAAATGATCTCAGATGATGTCTGTATTAACTGGAGTAAAGGCAGTTTATCCATGTAGCACCGCAGAGGTGATGGTAGCGACACCATTCACTGCCGCAAACCTTATGGAGCACAGACGTGTGCTGGATCTTGTGCTCACATAGTATCTGGCCACTGGGTACCTGTGCTTTATCATTACCCATAAGTCATAGGAATGTTGGGAGCACAAAATGAGGTAGGTATATGCATACAGCTATGAAAAGACTCGCACAGGGTAAGCACTTAATATGTGTTAGCCATTTTATTATTTTTAGATTAAGTGGCTACCTTTTACCAGGCACTCTCTAGGTACTGTGGTACCTGATGACTAAGACAAACCAGTGCCTGCCTTCCTGGCTTTCACACTCCAGTGATTATTATCATGCTACTTTCCCCAGTTTATATGATAAAAGTGAGCTTTTGAGAAGTTAAGTGATTTCTGGAAGGTTATTCAACTAACAGATGGCAGAGGTGGGAATCCAGGTGGCTGGTTTTAGAGCCTGAGCCCTGGCCCTGTGCTGTATTGAGGAGCTGATGTCTTTAAAAAATGGGAGGGAATTTCAGCCATTCCTGTTGAGCCTCTTGGTTTTAGTTTTCTAGACATCTTCCACCAGGTTGACTGATGTTAATCATAGCCATGACTTTTGCACAGGGAACATTTTACTTAAAGTTCTTCCTTGTAAATTTCTCCCTCTACTGCTTCCAGTGACCTAGGGAAGGAGTCAGAGGAGGGATCAGTCCCCACATTTGACAGACGAGAAGACAGACTCAGAGAAATGAATGCCTCACCCTAGGGCACAGAGCAAAGACAAGAATGGAATTCCACGTTTCCTACTAGTAGCCTGGCAATATGGAAACAACATTCCTGTCATCTCACCTGCAGACGGGACTCTGGCATTTTATGCTGAGTTAAAAGGTGTCCCCACAGTGGTCCCAGGACTCTTCGTGCCTGAGTCTGTCAGAGAGAGGTTTGATATGCCATCATTCAGGGACACACTGTCCTGGTGGGAAGGGACATTAAATAACCTTAGCCATTTTTTTTTCATCTTTCTCTGATGCAGAGGGAAAATCAAGAGGGTCGTTCCCTCCTCCACACCCCAGCCTGGCATCCTCTAATCACTCCTTCCTTGCCACAGGGCACCATCTGTGGCCGGCCTAAATTGGAGTGAATGGTGTGGAATTGCAAGTCAAAAGGGTCCTGTAATATTCCACTGACAGCCTGGGGCTCTGTGCTCCAGTGCTATGTTATAAATAAGGGTAATGGAGTACAGGCTGAATTACAATCAAGGCTGCTATGAACACACCGAACAGGCATGGAGCTTATTTAAGGAATATAGAGGCAGATTACGCTCCTGAAGCAGTACCGTTGGAGCCAATCAATACTCACTCACTCTCTCAATCAGGGCCTCAGAGACTTTGATTAGGAAGAGGAGGGGCTGAAGGAAACATGGTAGGATCCCTCCTAGGGCAAAATTTCACTATCAGTTTGTTCAGTGCTACACATGCCCATTAAGCACCAACTCTGAGATAGGTGTTAGTGAGGTAGTGGGCAGCAAGAGAGAAAAGGCTTTTAGTTTTAAGAAGCTCAGAGACTTGGGGAGGAGAGGGTAGGTGAAGCATGAAATAGCTCAAGCAATGATTACACAGAGCATGATAAGCACAGAGCAGGAATGCGCAAACCAGCCTCGTGGTGGGGTGGAGGGAAGCTGCCCAAAGGAGGCGATGTCTTCCAGTTAGCTATTGCTGTGTAACAAACACTCCAAAACTTAGTGGCTTAAGACCATTGTTATGCTCTATTTATATGAGCTGGTAATTGCCATTGAGCTTAGTTGGGCAGTGCTGCTTTGGATCTTGGCTGATCCCTGTGGGCTCTCTGCTGTGTCTGTGGTCAGCCTTGCTAGCAGGAAGACGACCCAAGTTGGCTTCTCTCACATATCCTGTGTTGAGCAGCAGGCTTTGTCTGGGGCAGCATAGGCAGATGAGCCATCCTTCTCTCTGCTTCCATCAAGCTAATCTCACATGACAATTGCAGGGATGCCAGGAGCAGCAAGAGGGGGCAAACCTCAGTACATAAACGCTTTTCAAATCTCTGAGTGTGTCACTTTTGTCATTGTCCCATTGGCTAGAGAAAGTCCTGCAGCCAACTCTGATTCAAGGGGAAGAAAAACAGACTCACCGCTTAATAAGGATATCTGCAATGTCACATGACACTGGCTTAGGTGTAAGGAGGAGAGCTGTTGACTGTAGCTGTAGTCTACTTACAGCTGAGTTCTGAAGATTCAGAGTTAGGCAGGCAAAAAAAGAGTGGAACAGAGAATAGGGAGAAGAAGGATATGGAACTATGAGCATAAAGGCAGGGGCGCATGGAGGAATGACAAAGTCAGAGGTAGACAAGGCACAGGACTGCTCAGTTGCCCTGGCTTGGCTGTATCAAATGCCATTTGGTCCAGGTTGGTGCTGTTTTGATAGATGGCATAGTGGGATATAAAGCAGAGGTGAATGAGAGGCTGGGGGACAGATAAAACCATATGTGCTTAGTCTAAGGGGCTCTTACCTGGTTCTTCCCACTTCTGGTTCTTAATCTCGCTGAGTCCCATTCCTGCACACTGTACCTCAGTATTGCAGTCTGTGAAATTGGAGGAATTTCACTATGCTGTGCTCTTTACTTGGGTTTCATTTTAATCTTGTATCAATCAATATTTGTCAAGTTCCTGCTGTTGCCAAAATTGCTTAGCTACCAAAAAGGAGACAGAGGAAATAAAAGCAATTCCTGGTTCAAAAGACTCTTATGACCTAGCAGAAGTCATGAGAATTAGGGTTGGGTGAAGTTTGTGAAGTCAGAGAAGGAAGTAGAAGCCTGCCAGTGGTGTTGAGGGCTCAGGAGAGGGAGAGGGCATTTTGAACTGGGCTCTTTTGAGGGTCACTTCAGCTGGGTTTTGAAGAATAGGTAACATCCATATGCAGAAGAAAAGATTAAGGCATTTCAGGCAGGTGGCACAGTGTGAACAAAGGCCAAGAGGTAAAAATGTTGCTTGGGGCTGGTGGACCATGGTATGGTTCCCACAAGCAATGAATTTAGGTCAGTGTGTGACACTGGAGATTAATTCATCATCTAAAGATATTCCTTTAAGTCTTGCCTCTCCAACCTTTCTGCAAATAGCTGGTGGACTCAATGTCACATATGTTTATTCTTTTAGATTCCGTTTGGTCACTGAGTTTCACAGGTTTCACTTTTCTTCCTCACACATCACACTTCATGGTGACATACTTTCCTGACTCATTGCATTTTTACATGTCAGGTCTGAATCCATGCATGTGGCATTCAGATGCTGAGTTTCCTGTGTTGGGGTGTGGGGGTTGGGTTGACAAGTCAGACTTAGCAACAGAGACCTAAGATACCCTCTAGGCCGAATCTTCAGGAGGTGGAAGGAGGAGCCCTGGCATTATGAGAGATCTTTACCACTCCTTGTCTCTCATGCTGCTAAATCACTTTTGAGATTCATGGAGGTTCTGCCTCTCTAGTCTGTGAATCCTTGTCTCTAACAATGAGACAGGAAGAATGCTGCATCGTGATGCTGTGTGATTTAAGGCAAGTTGCTACTCTTCTCTGGTCCTCATTTTACAGATTGGTAAAATGGGTGGGATAGATCATTGATCTCCATCCCTTTACCCTCTCTTTCTAATTTTCCGTGATTCCAGGTCATTGCTGTAGGGATAACTTAAAAAGGTTTATGGGGCACTGGGGACGAGGTAGAGGTCATGGAGACTGTTTCCAAGTGAAGTAGGAAGTTTTA
This sequence comes from Sapajus apella, assembly GCF_009761245.1. Lineage (NCBI taxonomy): Eukaryota > Metazoa > Chordata > Mammalia > Primates > Cebidae > Sapajus > Sapajus apella. Next base: position 2,581,190 of record NW_022437016.1, on the reverse strand, counting down.
GCTCTGTGACCTCTGCCTCCTTTTTCTTTATATTTGATATTGTCACACACACCCTTCTGTTCTGAAAACAGCCCGCTGCTTCTTGCATCGACAGTGGTGAGATAGAAATTAGTGACAAGAAGACAGACAACTGACAGGGAATATCTATAGGCTAAATGCTGCTCTAGGCTCCTTCCAATGCGCTATCTCCTGTTATTCTCATAGCAATCATAAGAGATTGATTTTATGATTCCCATTCTTTCATATGAGGCCAGTGAGGCTCAGAGGGGTGAACTTAATTTGTTAAAGGTCAACCCAGTGAAATACAGGAAGGAGCAAGGTGATCTTAAAAATTCATTCACTGTAAGACAGAATGCTTCATATACTTCTTTCCCAGGAAATATTTGCATCTTAAAAACAGAAGAAACAAATGACTTTACTATGATGAAATAGGCAGAGCACCTGAGTGACCTGGAAGGATGCCTAGTGCCCTGGTATTTATCGTATCACGCCCCCTGGCGTGCACTTGATTCCTCGATCTCTTTACTCAAATGTGCAAGCTCCTTTCTCAGCCCAGATAGGACAGTGGTGAAAGCACCGAATTTGGAATCTGGGAATCAGGGCTTGGAAAAGTGTGATCCCCTTTTAAGGCCTCAGACATCTCAGCTGAAAACTGAAGGTTCTGCTATCTACTTTACCTACGTGGGCTTCCTGTGAGGGCTAAACGACACAATGATGAAAACCCCTAGCTTGGCAAGTAAGTAGGTGTTAGCAAAGGTTAGTTGCTGTCCCCATTCTTTGGACACCCACTCTCTGCATCAGTTTGCAATGTTGTGGGACAAGAAAGAGGAGGAGGAGGAGGAGGAGAAAAACTCATTGACGTTGGGATGAATTTTTTAAAAGAGAGAGAGAGAGCATGCAGAGAAACTAAGGGGTTATCATGAAGCAAATTGACAAAGACCAAGCAAAGAAACACAGCAAGGACAGAGGGAAAGGTACAGGAGAGAATAAGAATAATGAGAATCAATTCCAGCAACTCTTTATCTATTTCCAAATCTAATCTGAAACGATACGCTTTTCTCCTTTGCCAATAGCTCTTAATTCTTCTCTTCCCCTCCCTTATTTAACCGGGTATAACTGTATTATTTATCTTCGCTGAGTGGCTTGGGAAAACAGTTTCATGTAAAAGATGCAGTTCCCAAAGGAGGTGGAAATGGGCAGGTTGGAGGCCGAGGCAGAGATGAGTGCTGACAGCTGGGTTTGGGGAGGAGGGGTCTGAGGCACCTCTGAGGTCTGGGGACTCTAATCCCACTATTTAAAGAGGACCATTCTCTCCAGCAGAGGTTGAATCTCTTCTCTAGCTGCCACCAGAGGGCTTTGGCCATGTTATGGCCCCTGCCACCTCTTTACCTTCTGTCCCCATGGGCGACCTCTCAAACCTAGCACAGCATTGGCATTATGGGCGTTTAACCTGACCTGACATTAGGATCTCTTAGAATTATGAAATGTCCAGATTATAGATGCTCCCTGCTTGCTCTGTCCAAAGCCCTGATAGATGAGGAGCATTAACTGACCTCACACGTGTGTTCCCGTAACACGCTGTGCCTCCTGTCTTGTGGTCATTACCACACTCTCATCACCTTTGCTGACTTCCCTTTTTATGTTCTCCTAGATTGTGACTTTCTTGAGGACAAGAAACTCAGGGAATGTACATTTAGTGATGAATTGATTCAACAAATATTTATTGCACATCTGCTGCGTGCTAAATAATGAGACTGCAATGTCCTAGACAGGCATAGCCTTCTATGAATTAATGATTAAATGGGTGGATGACTGAAAAAACTGAATCAAGGGGAAATGCTTGCTGCTGCTTACAGGGAACAAAGGAATATCTAGGCTAAATTGGAAAGTCTGTAAGGACAGCAGTCAAATTGATCTTTTCCTCCAGTCTATCCTTAGGACCTAGCACTGTGCCTGGCACATTTTAGACAGTCAGTAGATAATTATTGGAAGGCATATAGGTGGATGAACTATGTTGTTGGATGATTGCATTTGCTTTCAGATCTAACTACAAAATTTTGAAGATTTCCAAGCACGTTGCTAGGTAATGGCCTTATTTTCACTCAGTTCTACATTAGATGTAATGTAAGTAGGCCAGACTCTGACCCCCATTTTACAAGTAAAGGAAATCATAGAGGCTCTGTAATTTGTGCTCCAGAACACCAGTCAGGTGCTGTAGAGAGATCTCACAAATATAAGCTTCTGTCTCAAAATTCAGTATTCTTTTCACTAGCCCAGGCTGTTTAAATTAGGTCAGAATGACTGGGGTCCATCCATTTATCCATTCACCCATCAGTCCATCCACCTTGCCATCTTAATTCATGGTATATGGAGAACTTCATTAACCTCTGAGCTTGGGCAGGGTCTGATTGCATAAAGGAGCCCCAGGCGGGACCTAGCACTTATGGTCTGGGTCCATGGTCAAGAGTTGGTAGCCCCCAGCATCTCTCTGCAATGGCGGCTTCTGCATTTTATACTTACTGTCTTCTCTACACTGTGTCCCTTTGTACATTTGTGACCTTCTTGCCTTCTTGCCCTTGTGCCATTCTTCCATCTGAAATGTGCTTTGCCACATAGCCATTTGTCCAAACCTTGCCAATTCTTTGAGACTCCTCCTCCATGAAGACTTTCTACATCCAGCCAGAAGTAATCTCCTTTCCTCTAAGCTTCATACTTTCCTTTATAGCTATTTATAGAATGTCTTTTCTTAGCCCCTTGGACTAAGCTGCAGAGGACAGAGTCCCACAATGCCAGATCTCAGAGGAGGTTGGTTGACTAAATGAATCTTCAAAGTGAGTGTATATTTGCATCTGCTACAGAGGTAAAATGTAGTCAGTATAGAAAAACGTAGAGAAAAATGAATCAGAACAAGATTAAAATCACCTCTGATCCCACTATTTAGAAAGTGCCATTCTTTGTGGTCCAGTGTATTTTTTTCCAGCTATATACACACATACTCGTGTCTAAACAGAATAATAAGAGCCATTTTCTTTTCTTTTTTTCAAGATGGTGTTTCTCTCTTGTTGCCCAGGCTAGAGTGCAATGGCATGATCTTGGCTCCCCTCAACCACCGCCTCCCAGGTTCAAGAGATTCTCCTGCCAAGGCTTCCCAAATAGCTAGGATTATGGATTACATGTGACCGCCACCACGCCCAGCCAATTTTTTGAATTTTTAGTAGAGACAGGGTTTCAGTGTATTGGCCAGGCTGGTCTTGAACTCCTGACCTTAGGGTGATCCACCTGCCTGCCTCAGCTTTTCAAAATGCTGGGATTACAGGTGTGACCCACCGCACCTGGCCAAGAGTGTTCATTTTCTATATGAACTTCCCTATCTCACTTCATGAAAATGTAAGCTCCTTGAAAGTTAACATTTGCTTTCTTTTCATGTGCATTCTTCAGGGTGTCTGAACCTAAGCCAGATGTTAGGTAAATTTCTGTAGAGTTGTTGTATGGGAATCCAGCTCTTATTTATACCCCAAGTTGTTGTCTCTTCTCTCTCCTCTGGAAATACTCATCTGAATTCAAATATGGGACAGCTCAATTAAATGTGCAGAACATTTATGGAGTCCTTACTCTGCTCAGCCACTGTGCCAGGCACCAGGCTACACAAATAATTCTGACATGCCCCTGCGCTAGGATCCAGTAAGGGAAGCCAGCTGTATAAAGAGAATGTTTAAGATATATGTAAAAACCATGACAGTGGTAAAAGAGGACGCTATATGTATATGAAGTAACGCATAACAAATGTAACCGTTGAGTGCTCTCTAAGTATCAAGACCAACCTAACAGCTAATTTGTTTGTATTATCTCATTTGATTCTAAACATGACCCTGTGAGGCAGGTGGTGTTGTCATCCTCATTTGGTAGATGGGGGAAACTGAGGCATGAAGAAGTGAAGAGCTTGCCCAAAAACACACAGGTTGAACACAGGAGAGCTGGGATGAAAATTCAAGCAGTTGGTCTCCAGACCCTGTGGTCTTATGCAGCATGCAATATTCCTCTTATGAAAGCATGGAGGAGCAGGAGGTATTGAATTAGGAAAAGAAATAGTATATGTGGTACGTTATATAAATATCTGGTCAGAATTAATATGTAAGTGCAAGGAAATGCATGGCAAGAGATCAGACTGGAGAGAGATGCATGCAACAGGCCAGGAAGGGCCTTGTGTGTCAGGTTCAATAAATTAGGTTTTATCCTGAGGGACAGTAGAAAACATTGGAGGGTTTTGAGCAAAGGAATTATATGGTCAGATTGACAAGTTAGAAATTTCATACTGGGAGCCATTTAATGGAGAGCTGGGAGGAAGGAAGCCTGAAGGTAGGGGTACCTGTTAAGGGGCCTCCTGAATAGCCTTCATTTGCTGCTTGAGATCCCCTTTCCCACCTGCTGTGCACCCAGGAAGGCTGACTTGTTTGATTTGTTTCATGTAAGCATCCTCGGGTGTTTGGTTGAGGTCAACCTGTGTGAGACAGCTGTAAAAAGTTGGTGGGTAGAAGGAAGATGAGGTTGGAGATTTACTGTCTTGAAACTCCCCATCCTGGCTTGTGTGTTGGTAGGGGCTGAGTTATTCTAGTAAAGGCTAGAGTTCCTATCTGGCAGCTATGTGGTAGCACTTTCCTACAGCTACGGCTTTTTTAAGGTTTGATAATTCCTCAATCCTCACCATCCCGTGCCCCTTCAGGCCTAGGGTGGTGACAATTCCTTGCTGTTGTCAACCTGGGAGTATTTGGTTGCTCATTATTGGTTTGCCTTAACCCTGCCCAAGCCTTTACAAATCCTCCCTTCATTAAACAGTTATCAGTGACCTTCCTGAGCATGTCCCTTCTTCTCTGATGAGACCCTGACTGACACAGAACCATTTGCAGTAGCCCATGAGAGAGATGATAAAGCTTTGCATTAATTAAGCATTTTAGAGATGAAAAAGGGCGTGAGTATTTGTGATTATTTTCCAGGCCCACTCAGCAAGGCTTGATGTGTGATCATCACCCATGAATGCTGGAATAGCTAGTGGCAAGGTTGGTTAAAGTCAACATCACTACCTTTCCTAACTCTTTCTCCCCGGGCAGTGAGTTCATCTCATGTAATGTCTGCTTTCCCCATGGCGAGAAAAGGACCTTTTGCAAACTCACTGTAAGCTTTCTCTGGGCTTCTGCAAATAATCTGCTGGAGGGTCAGCTGGTGCTGTAGAATCAGAAGGCCGGTTAGTTAGCCACTTGGGAGTTGTTACCAAGATGGCTAGTGATGAGAAGAGCTGCTTATTTTCATAATGACTTTCAGGAATTAAATAAAGCACAATGAGTACCATAGATTAGGAAGAACAAGCCGATTAAAAGCACAACACGCCTTCGGGATTTTTTATTTCTTTTCCAGGAGGCTGAAAGGCATCAGTGGCCACCGAGGCAGGATGGCAGTCTACCCAGAATCACTGATGAAGGCTGATCCTGTCTCTTGGCTTTTGTGGGGCAGTTGAGGGGATTTGAGCCTGTTGAATATTTCACAAGTTGCAGCCCATGGGGGAGAGAAGAAAAAGGTGAAAAGGCAATCCCTGTGTTTCTTTATGATTCCAATATAAAACCAAGCTATCCAGGGTGGGAGGGAGGCAGGCGCTGGAGCCAGCCTACCGCCGGAAGGCATGGTGCACCAATTCTCCCACTTTAATATCTGCTGTTTCATTTTATATTCATCATGTCAGCATAATCTGCCTTTATGGGAATCGTCTTGGTTCCCGACCAAATGCGTTTAGTCCCCCTTTTGCTTTAAGTTTGATTGTAATATGACTTGAAGACTTCAATGAAATGTTTATGTGGAAGGAGTAGGGGAAGAGAAAAGGGAAAATGCAATTGGAAAATCAATCAGCAGAGAATTTCCAGAACTGGTTTTGGTCATGTTACTGTTTTATTAACCTGTTTTTAAGGGACACAGGACTGGTTTTTCTGACCAAGAGAACTCTATGGGTTCTGAATAAAATGTACATGGTATCACCAAGCATTCAAAGCCCTTAACTCTGTGGCTAAACTACATTTCTAACCTGACATTCTGCTGCACACCTACGTACACATGCAGCTTAATGCCCCTGAGGTGTCCAGTTGATCCCCCGGCCTTCTCCGCCTCCCCTCTGAGGGGCATCCTCTGCAGTGTTCCTACCACCACCTTTTGGAGGTAGTTCTTGACTGCAAGCTAGGAAAGTCTTTTCCTACCTTTGAGTTTTCAGTAGACCTTTACTCCTCCTCCTTCTTCTTCTTTTTTAATTTTCTGATGAAACATCATACTGTTTGAATTCAATTTTTTAGTACCGCCACCATTTTATTATGGATGTGTATAAGTAAGTATGTTACTGAGTCACTGAAATATGTGTAAATGCATGTATATATATATGTGTGTATAAACACACCAAATCGCTGAAAAAAAAATATATATATGCATTAAGCACTTTAAAAATGAAAAACGGCATGAGTATTGGAACTACATATACATATATATGTATATATTTCAGTGATTCAGTAATTACTTACTGAGCATTTATTATATGCCAAGCACTTTGCAAAGTGCTTGAGAGATGGCAGGAAATAAGACACACAGCTGGGCCAGGGTGACATATCTCTTCTGGAAAGAGAAAAGACAGTAAGCACATGTTCAAGGAAATGTAGAGCATAAATTTTTCTTTCTTTCTTTGCTTTTAATTAATTTATTTGTTTTGAGAAAGGGTCTCACTCTGTTGCCTAGTCTGGAGTGCAGTGGCGTAATCTCAGCTCCCTGCAACCTCCACTTCCCAGGTACAAGCAATTCTTGTGCCTCCACCTCCTTAGTAGCTGAGATTTCAGGCACATGTCACCACACCTGGCTAATTTTTTGTATTTTTAGTAGAGACAGGCTTTTGCCATGTTGACCTGGCTGTTCTCAATTGCCTGGCTTCAAGTGATCCTCCTGCCTCAGCCTCCCAAAGTGCTGAGATTACAGGTGTGAGCCACCGCACCTGGCCTGAATTTCTAATTGTGATAACTGCTATAGAAAGTTTTCGTAAAAGGGATATAATAAAGATGGGATGTGCATGAAGAGGACTACTAGCTAGAGTGGACAGGCGCAGCTTCTCTAAGCGGGTATCATTTGGACTGAGAGACAAACATGGAGAAGAAGCCAGCTTGTAGCTTCTGGGAGGAGCGTGTTAGGAATGTCGGTCAGAAAGTATTTGTGCCCTGGGATAAGTGGGAGTCTGGCTGTTTGAGGAACAGTTGTGAGTCCTGTGTGATGAAGGGGTGATGGTATAACACTCAGTCATCTGGACCGTGGTAAATGGAGAGTGTGCACGTGTGTGGACAGTAACACGGGTGAGGAGACAGTGGGCTGGGTAGAATTTCCACTGCTAAATGACTATGAGTTCCCTGAAGGCAACACCGCCTCATTTGACTCTACATTCTGAGATACTGAGCTGCCTGGAATTGAGTAGGTGTTTGATAAGTATGTGGAAGAAGTAAATAAATGCATGAATAAATGAATAATGAGTGAAAGAATGATGGAGGACTTCTGTTTCTGCTGAAGCAGTTTTCCCTTTAACATTTCATACCCCTCCTTTCTCCTCTCCAACAACAGTTTCTTTTCTTTGTAATAAAGTAAGTCCGGAGTTATTCTCTGTGATTCAATATTTACTGTGTTTCACACACTGTTATTATCATTTAACGTTTACTGTCTGCTGACTGTGCACTCATCGCTGTAGCAAACAAAGAGCTCAATCTAGTTTTGGTTCACGGGCTAATTTCGTCAAGGAAAAGGAGATGTAAGTGCAACTGGCATAGTAGAAATTGCATGGATTGGGAATCCACTGGTTCTAGCTAGGTACAAATTCACTAGTGAATTTAAACAAGTCACTGAACTTCTGCGACCTTCTGCTTTCTCATCTGAACATGGAAAGGGGAAGCCTCTTTATAGTGGGATTTCAGGCACAGGCTGGAGACAGCGCTAGGAGTGAGGAGCTTAGATTTCCACAAGCATCCCTCTGTTCACTCTGCCTTTGTCTATGCCAGGCTGTGTCAACCAGATGTAGCCTAACTTGGGGCTTTCTTCTGGTGCCATTCCAGGGACACTTAGCACATGGGGTGCCTGCCTAGCCAGAAGCACGTGGAACTACTGAATTAGACACTGCTATTTCGAGTGCAGCTCTCGTCCCTGGGTTCCTTGGACCTCTGCATTTGGGCTTTAATGCACTGAGAAAAAATGAGTCAGGCCATTTGCCATAATGTTTTCACCTTGCCTTGGCCCAGCTGGCTGTCTGCCAGGGAAGCTACTGCCAAGGCCTCAGGTGCTGAGGCTAGGAGGGGAATCAGTGGGGCAGCAGATTACCCTGGCCTTGGACGAAGAGAAGGTGCTGAGAGGAGACCTGCTGCTCAAATTGATCACTCAGCCAGTCCCTTTCCCTGGGCACCATAATGGGTTCTCAGGACCCCCTGGGGGTTGTGTTCTAAGCACTGACAAACCTTTGTGATTATCTCAAAGCCTATTCAACTCTTCCAGCTGCAAGGGAGCCCAAGCATGTGTTTACTTGGCCTGATAATTGCCTATGTTCTCGCCACTTTGTCTTTTACTTGGAAAGAGTAGGAGGCCATGCAAAGACTGTACATGGAGGGCTTAGTGATGTGAGATGACTTTTGCTTGGCAGGATTCCTCTGGCTTCTGGTTGAGAATAGAATGGACAAAGCTGGAAGAAGAGAGGCAACTTAAGAAGCCCTTGCAGTGAGCCAGGCAGGAAAGCATGATGCCTTGTCCCATGTGGCCGATGTAGAGGGACTGGAAAGGGTTGAATGTTGGATGGCTTTGGAAGGATTTCCTGATGAACTGGATGAGGAGAGGGAGAGAAAGCAAGCTGTCAAGGATGGCTCATGGTTTTTATTTTTTATTTTTTTCAGAGCAGCTGAAGCATGAATTAGATCCTGTCCCTATCAATAATGATGATGATGATAACAAATCAATACCTTCCTTAAAAATTCATAGCTCACATTTTTTAGCATTTATTAAGCGCTGGACACTCTTCTCCTAAGGATTTTGATTGTGAACCTCAAGGAGGGAGAGTCTGTCGGGCATGGGTGATATAAGAATAATTCAGTAGCATTGGGTGATGAGTAGGTGATTTGGTGGTATCATCTCCTCTTCTTTTCAAGATGATTCTTTTTCATTTTGTCACCAGATATGGTGACAGATATGGTTTCATCGTGTCACCAGATATGATGGGCACTGCAGTGGGACATGGAGAGAGCTGATTGGATAAGAGGCTGTCACTCAGCTTGCCCATCAGTCTTCCTCGTGTGTGTGTGTGTGTGTGTGTGTGTGTTTGTGTGTGTGCATGGAATTGAGGTCTTTGGGGACTGTAGGAATACCCATCTCAAGTTCATAGCTGTCTCAGGAGGGAGTGGCCACGGTTCTAAGCCTCTGACACTACTAAGGCTACTTGTCTACTGATGGACACTATAAAGGCTATTTATCCCCTATTTGTCTCTCTTGAGTGCAGACCTAATGATCCTCCAAGAACTCTACCACCCTTCCCTTGTATTCATGCATAAGGTACCCTGATAGGCCTCGTCTTTCTAGGACATTTGCAGGTATACACCCCTTTGATCGAAGGCACTATGAAACAATTGTAGGATCTTCTTAAGATGACACTTTTGGCCCCGTATGCCATCACCCTTTTCCTTTTTTTTTTTTTTTAACTAATAAAAAGGTCTGATACATTGAATAAAAATGCTATTCAAATAGAGTCATTTTAAAAGTATTTACAGAAGGAAAACCAGCATAGAGACAAGAGTTAGAAATTTCAAGACGGGAGACTGAATTTTACTACTTACTAGAAAGTCCTAACTCCCCACCGGCTGTATGAGAACGTTGGGATGGGGCAGTAGTTTTGCACATGTTTTTAAGCCAAGGAAACCTTTGTGCTAACATTACTTCGCTTGGGAGTGCAGTATATACCTTACAAAAAACGGAGCTCCTCTTGTGGAAGCAAGAGGAACATGCTCAGGGCAACCCTCTTTGCAAGCTCCTTTTCCGAACAAGATGACCCTGAGATACCTCGGCTGAGCTGGTGCTCTCTTGGGCCTTTTTGGTTCCAAGGTTTGGCCATGAGTACTTCCACCTCAGCTTCTAAAACATTCACACTCTTAACTCCCACTCCTTTCACAGATTTCTTTCCTTCATCTTCTTCTAGTTCTATACCCTCAAAAGAAGGAAAGCACTTTTATCCTTAGTTTCTTTCCACTCTCAGAGTGGAATGAATTACCTGATCACGTGTGGTGTGTTTAAAAAGGGCCTCAGACAGAGCTGAGTACAAACCCTGCCTCCACTACTCTGTTACTTTAGGTGAATCTTGGTCACAGTTGACCCATCTATAAATGACAGTGATGATCCCCGGCTTATAGACTCGATGTCAGGAGAGGCATTCTGGCAAAAAATGGATGCCTTCTGAACTCCTGACTATGTGGGCTCTTTTCCTCCCCGGAGCACCAAGGCCAGGCATACAGCTCACCCAGTGCCTCGGGTCTTGTCTTGCAGAGATGTCTGGCACAGCGGCGGACATCTCGCTGGTGCACTGGAGACAGCAGTGGCTGGAGAATGGCACCTTGTACTTCCACGTCTCCATGAGCAGCTCCGGGCAGCTGGCCCAAGCCACCGCTCCCACTCTCCAGGAGCCCTCGGAGATTGTTGAGGAGCAGATGCACATCCTCCACATTTCTGTGATGGTGAGTGACGAGGGGATGTGACTGGGGTTGGGGATTGGATGGGATGGAGCGGGTGGGGGATTGTCTGCAGATGGAGGGGAAGAGCCAGGCTCAAGAGGTTAGAATGAGAAACAGAAACTCAAATAGATTCTGTGGTGTCACTTGGACTGCTGCATACCCATTCATCATCTGTCAGCTGTGACAAACTAATTGTGCTTCAGGGAAGAAAATAAAGGGTCTCCAACTCCTCGGCCTTTTGGCCGACACCTCTGGGAAAAGCTGTTTAACATCCGTCACGTGCTTGGCCTGCTTTGCTGAGGGCTGAGGTTCAGTGCTTCAGAATACAACTGGCCGTTCCAAGAATGACCGAACAAATAAAATCGCAATAAAACCAGAATGGGCTGCCCTTTCCTAAGTTCCCTTGATGTGTCAGGTGTTTTAACCCTCACAACTGCATGGTGGCCCGTGGAGCTGGGCTGGACATAGCCATGGCAGTGGTCCGCAGAAGCCCCTCCTTAACTCTCACTTTGTAGTTGTGAATAATACTGCGGCAGAGGGGCAAAGAAACTTACCCAGGGTCTCACAGACAGTGAAAGACAGAGCTACTCTTGAGTGCAAATCTTCTTGGCTACCAAACCTGAACTATGTCCTGTGCACTCTGTTTTCTCTCAATTCAAGAATTTCTTGAGTATCTACCATTTGTTCAGCTGTACTGGACACACTTACGGAAAGTATCTCATTGTGCTCTTGCCAAGAATGGATGAGGTCCAGCGAATCACCTCCACACGGTCACAGTGAGAGGATGTGGACGTCCAGCTCTGCTGGCCCCATGATATAGAACTCTGATTCTTCTGCCTCCCCTGAGAAGGTTACTAAGGCTAGAATCACTTGACTGTTAGTCTAAAAGGATCTAGGCTTATATTATATGCTTTCTTTAAAAAGCTATATCTATTGGCGTTGCATAGTAAAAAGAAAAACAAAACCAGAAAATAAATCTAGTATGCAGGAAGCACAAGGTCTAATGTGCTTCAAGAAGACTGCGAACATTCTGGTGCTCTCTGTTCCTCAAAGCCACTCTTACATTTACTTCTCCTTTTCTTCTTCAGGACGGCTCTGCCAGGTAATGAGGTTAGGAAATGGTGTCTCCAGCATACATATGAGGAGGATAGAGCTCAGAGGGGCGAACTGATGGGCATAAAGCCACTCAGCAACGCAGAGCTACCTCTCACCCCTCCTTTCTTCCTTCAATTTGCCGATCAGCAGTATTTTTTGAGACTCTACAATGGAGCAGACCTTTAGTTTTAGTTTCTTTCTTGTTTCTCTTCAACTACACTGTAGCACTAGACATTCTGATTACGGCTGAGTAAGATCTTAGAAGTTTTCTCTTTTTGGAAAAACACATACACTCCCCAGCCAGACAGCAATGTTAATTTTGGACCTTACGCATGCTCATCACGTGGAGGAACAAATCAAGGCCTTTGTGTTATTCATGGAATGAGTGTGATAGACTTTTTCCATATGTATATTTAGCAAATGATGCAGCCTCACACCAAGCAAGTGGGTGCCTGCATGCTAAGTTTGGGGTGCAAATTTGTAAGCAGCATCTCAGGGTGCTTGCTGAGTTCCTCGTGGGGTGTGGAACACCACCCAATGTTAGGATAGGCTGAGGGGTGTGAATGTTCTTCTTTAACATTTGAGAGTGACACTCAGTTTTTACCAAGGTTCATTAAACATTTTCTGTGTTTCAGCACATCTCTTACATATATCCTTTTTGTAACCCAGTAACCTAGATAGTATTATCTCAATTATAAATGAGCCTCAAATCTGTCTTTTGCCTCTAGGCCCGGCGTTAGTTTCAGTGAATCAGACTTTCTCCCCAGGATGGTAGGTTTTCCTCAACTTTCCCTTTTGCTCAGTAAATTCAGCTTCGAAATAGTAACTCACTAAGACCTGGATGTCACTGAAATTCCTGGTAGTTCAAGATTTGGCTGACAGAGTAGGTAGCGTAGAAGCTGGTACCCTCCAGACTCTCCCTGCATGAGCCAAAGTGGCCCACGGCTACCACCCTGTGGTCCAAAGTTCCTTCTCCCGTTCAGGGCTCCATAATCAGGATCTTTCCTGTCCCTGCCCTTCCCTTCAGGAACAGAGTCATGTCTTAGAGACACTGAACCCCAAGGTATCCACTGCTGGAAGCTTCACCTCTCAGAGGTGGGACATGCCACCAAGAACACTGCTCTCTGTAGAGGTGGGAAGACAGTCATAAGCACAGACTTGAGGTCTGTCTTTGACACTGAGCTAGAGTAGGAGCCCTTTGTCTTGTTTTTGTCATTTACAAAACAGGAGTTGTACTAATACTTATCATGTAGGCACAACAAGCCCTCAGATCAAAGGAGCTTGGCACTTCAGGGTATTTTCTTTTGTTAATAGGAGCACTTTATTTGAAAAGCTTGAGATGTGCTGATTTATTATCCCTTTTTATTCCATAGTTGGATACTATCTAGGTTAGGACTAGCCCAGGATCTCCCAGTCAGTCAGCAAGGCTTGGCCTGGAGGTCAGGCCTCTCTGTGGCTCAGACTCTCCCCTTGTTCTTCTGGCCACAGACAATTCAGCAAGAACAAAAAGAGCATTTGCATTTAACATGGCTGGGATCTGTCTCCCCATTTCACAATTAAGAAATCTGAGATTCATGAGTTTAATTGACCTGCTTACGTCTCCTGGGCTAACCAAAATCCAGAATTTCCCTGAGATTCCAAACGTGTATTTGGTTATTCATGACATCATGGCCCTGACCCTGCTGGGTGCACTGTTGTTTTCACCTTTGGTGAAGATCCAAGATGGTTTGTGAGAAGACCCAAATCTCCTAGTCAAATCTCAAAGAAGTCTGGAGGCTAGGGTCTATGCACTCCGTCCCCTTTTATTAGCACAAATATCCTGCTCACCCATGCAGGAAAACCAACTCCCATTCAGCCACAATAGTCCATGCCTCCTGGGGTGGAGCCATCATGCTCTGTAGGCTTGTGAAAGCCAGAGTTGAACATCTACCTTGTCCCAAAAGTTGCATCATCTGAATATTAATATCCCAAAGGGTGATGAAGCAAGGAGACACTCTGAACCCAGTTCAGAAAGAGGTGGTGGACAGTCGCCTCCTCTTGTCCTCTGCCCCAGCTTCAGCATGCCCTCCTCAGCTGTGCACGTGGCAGGATACAGAGAAAAAAGCAGAGTAATGGAATTCAGGAGACCTGGCTCTGAATATAGTCTCTTCTACTTCTGCTTTCTGGTGATTTTAACTTAGGGACATCCCTTCATGCCTCTGAGCCTCAGTTTCCTTATCTATGAAACAACTCTGATTATACCAATCTCACAGAATTACTGAAAAGAGTGGAGAAAAGAGTAGAGGAAACATGTAATGGTGCCTAATACCCAGGCTGGCACATACCGAGGACATAGTCATGGATAGCTATTAATATTATCATTGCAACAGTGTTTCAAATACTCCAATCTAGGAGTAAAAAGACATTGGCTTTAGTCTTATATTTGCTGCTATTTTGCTCTCTGATCTAGAGAAATAATCATAATACCAGACATTTGAGTGTTTACTATATGCCAGGCAGTGTTCTAAATTTTGTTCTCCATGTATTATCACATTCAATCCTCACATTTCACAACAAACCTTAAGGTGGATACTATTTCTCACATGAGGAATCTGAAATGTTAATAAATAGCTATCTGCATGACCTTGGTCACACAAAGGGTAAGTGGTAAAACCAATTTTTCACTCTGTATAAGCTTGTTTCAGAAACTATGCCCTTAATCTATAAAGCAGGCCACCGTTTTCCTTCTCTGTGCATCTGTTGTTGATTTAAATTATAAGATTTCATGAGTGAATTCTTGCAAAGACTCTACCCTATGTGGAATCCATGGGCATTTTATGAGGGTTTATGACTTGGAAATCAACTCCAAGGTTGAATGATGTCTCTGTCACTGGCTTTATGTCCTTGGCCAAGTTACCTTCATCATTTATAAAGCTAGGATAATATTCCCCAATTCTTAGAGATTTTTTTCTAAGCATGGAATGAGATCATACTCAGAAATGCCCTGCACAATGAAAGCAACGACTGTCACCACTGAGAACTTTCTGTATGCCAGGCACAAAGTATAGCACCTGCGTTATTTCATTTAATTGTTCCAATGCCTCTATAAGATAAGTACTGTTGTTGTCCCTCATTTACAGATGAGGGTCTTGGGAGTTAGAGGATTTTTTGCATCTTGCCATCCACGTCACCAGTAAGTGCTGAAGCAGAGATTCCAACTCTGGTCTGTCCAAATTGAGAATCTTTGTGCTTGGGCACAGTTCTGTATGGCGTAGTGCCTGACATTCAGTGCTCAAAAAGCAGTATCTGTTATTAAAATGTTAGCTACAGTGAGGGTCATCCTGTCTATTTATAGAGCATTCATTCCAGGTGCTCAAAACATTTGATAGAAATTGGAAACTTGTCAGTTAGGGAGAGGAGTTGCTCATGCCAGCATTTTACAGATAGGAGAAAAGAAACCCAAAGGAGGCTGAGTGATTTGGCTACAGGTGCAGAGTGAGAGTAAAACCATGGCTTGAATCCTGGGGTGCATTTTATATTGTTTATCAGAACCAGCTATTATGCCCCCCTAACTCTCTGCCAGCTCAGTTTGTGATCTACATATGCAAACTGTTAGAGAAAGAGGTTCTTTTAGTTTCAGTCTCCTTATTTAGAAAGTTGGAAGAGTTTACCTGCTTCAAGCAGGCATGAGGATAAATGCAGTAAGTCCTAGCAGACGCGATCACATCTTCTTGTTTCTTTTTTGCATTTCTGTTTTTTTTTTTCGTTTTGCTTTTTGTTGCCATTGTCATCGTCACATTGGCATTTCAAGGTATGTTTCACTTTTGCATGGATCAAAGTTGCTTTCAACAAAAATAGTCATCACTTGTGGTTCAGAGGGTGGTCATATAACTCTACTCTTTCCTCCTCTCCCCCTTTTTAACAGTGAGAAATACAATTTCATTTTAATGTGCTGTGTCTTGTTTTAAAGATTTCCGGAAGAGTTACTAGATAGAAACTGTTTGAGACCAATATGTTTCATATTGGCTCTTTTGTTTTTCCCCTTTTGTCTTTTTGGTGACAAAATATTTTGGGAAAGGGGATGAAAAAATGTGATGTGGAAGAAGAAAAGAATTTTGAGGGCATTTTTCTCTCAAAAGGATCATCCCAAAGAAAATGCCACATATTTTTACTGCTGGCCTCCAATGAGGAAAGATTTCAAGGGGCCAAAATTCTGCGTGGCAGGACAAACCCTTCAAAGTGTTTGAGCTGTCCATCTCTGGAGTAGGCTGAATTAAGAACTATAGAGTTTCTTCTCCCTGAGTTTATGCAAGCAAAGTCGCTGGGGTTCAGAAAGGAATAATAGTTAAATTAGATGACTATTATAGTTGCCTCCAATTTAGACGATCTGTGACTCTGTGATATAATAACATATAGGATAATACTTTTAGGATTGCAAAACGTCACACAAATCTGCAAAGTTATTATTACCATTCTTATTCAGTAGCTTTGTTTAGAGGATTTGTGTGATATTGAGATAATACTTTTTAAAGTTTTCTGTAAAAGATGGCTTTACATCATTGCTCCAACTGACATTTTTTCATTCACAGCATATTCCTTCACTCATTGATTTAATCATTCAATTATGTAATGGTTTACTTGCCTATTAAATCTAGCAATGAAAATCCTATCTGCTGGAAAAAAAAAAAAGCAAAAGACAAAAAGCTTTTTACAAATTCAGCCACCAGCTCAGATTGAGCCAACTATGGAATCTCATTGCTAAAAGTGGTCTTATATTTTAAGTTGAATTAATCAAAGGCTAGGTTTCTGAACAAGCAATTCTAGAGATACTAGGTGTGAGCTGAAATATTGTGTTTATTTTTGGGTCCATATGTTAAGAGAAACAATAGCTGAGTAGAAATAATAACTGAGTAATGAAGACATTGAATAATCTTTAATAATGATAAGCACTTTTACAGGGCTTAATGTGAACGTACTTGATGCATATTTAAATCATTAAATTCTTACAGTAATCTCAATAGATACTATTATTATTCCTGTTCTACTGTTGAGAAAATAAACACAGGGAATATAACTAACTTGTAACAACTGTGACTCTGTGCGTCCTGAGGTTCACGTCTGGCTCCGTAACTGACTTAGGAGTAGTGGGATTTGAGCGTGTATTTTCTCTGATGGAATTATGTATCTAAAGAGAGGCTGTTGTGAGAATCATCAGAAATGATAAATATGAATCACATACGCTGGAGCCTGACACATAGACCTGGCTCTATAAATGCCATTACTCTGCTACTTATAAGTGCATTAGCTTCCTGGGCTGCAATAACAAAGTACCACAAACTGAGTGGCTTAAATGACAGATATTTATGATCTCACAATCCTGGAGGGTAGAAGTTTAAAATCAAGATATCTGCAAGACCATGTACCCTCTGAAGGCATGGGGGAAAGATCTGCTCCAGGCTTCCCTTCTAGGTTCTGATAGTGCCTTGGCTTGTGCCAGTAGAACTCCATCTTAAGTGGCATTTTCCCCATGTGATGTCTGTCTTTGTGCCCCAGTTCTTCCCCCTTTTATAAGGACCCCAGAGGCCAGGTGTGGTGGCTCAAGCCTGTAA
This sequence comes from Sapajus apella, assembly GCF_009761245.1. Taxonomy (NCBI): domain Eukaryota; kingdom Metazoa; phylum Chordata; class Mammalia; order Primates; family Cebidae; genus Sapajus; species Sapajus apella. The sequence goes on along the minus strand of NW_022437016.1, from coordinate 2,563,750 downwards.
TCCCACCTCTTTGAAAGACTGAGGTGGGTGCATTGCCTGAGCTCAGAAGTTCCAGACCAGCGTGGGCAACATGGTGAAACCCCATCTATAGCAAAAATACAAAATATTAGTTGGGCTTGATGGTGTGAGCCTGTGGTCCTAGCTACGTGTGACGCTGAGGTGAGACGATCGCTTGAGCCTGGGAGATGGAGGTTGCAGTGAGCCGAGATCATACCACTGCACTCTGACTGGGCCCCACCCTAATGATCTCACCTATAAATTGATTATCTTTATAAATACCCTATCTTCAAATAAGGCCACATTCTGAAGTACTGAGGATGAGGAGGCTAACATATTGCTTTTGGAGGACACAATTCAACTGAAAGCAATAAATATTTAGGTTGCTGCAAAAATAGTTGCGGTTTTTGCCATTGCTTTCAATAGCAAAAACTGCAGTTACTTTTGCACCCACCTAATACTATCACCATGTTATTTATAAGTAATATTATTGAAGGTCACTCGGGACAACTAGGGTAGGAGAGGCCAAACTGTTACAGACTGTGATTCCCAAATGGTTTTGAGAGAAAAGGCAGAGTAGTAGGGAAAATAGATCCTGACGGGGATTATTTAAAATGGGACGATGGCAAATACCTAACGGTGGAAAAGCCATGTAATACACGCAGCACAGATAGGAACGTGTCTCTGCTGCGCCACAGATATGCTCCATGATCTTATGCCAGTCACATCCCCTTTTAGCCTCACTGTTCCCATCTAAAAATGAAGCCACCAGGTGCCAAGGCATGATGCATTTTGGTAACACAAATATCCCAAGTACTTTTTTATATAAGTGGGCCATACCCCACGAGTATCATTCATGGCTTTTTTTTTTCCCCAGAAAGTAGAACTTTTAATATTGTAAGTATATACTTTAAACATATTTTTAAAAATTTGAGTCATATGCACCTTGTAGCTTGGTCTTGACTTGCTTCAACAACATGGATTCACTAAAAGCCTGCAGGGTCTCTAGCTAGGCCTGTGGGCAAAATAGGAAAATAAGTCAGTGGGCTTGATTGTTGGCCCACACTAATGGGGCAGGGATGGAGAACATGCATTCTCCAGCCTCATTTTCCTCATCTGTAACATAAGGGTGGGGTATATTCTATTGCTGTGGCAATTGCTTGGATGTGCACCCTGTGTAAAGAACTGCGCACCCCTGCCATTGGCTCTGGGCTTGGTCATGTGATGTGCTTTGGCTGATACGATGTGAGAGAACCTACATCTGAGCATCAGTTTCAAGAGGCATCCTAGATTTTTGCCAGCTCTCTTGCTCATTCCCTCTGCCATGAAAACCAAATGTTTCAAACTGGGGCTCCCCTTCAGCCAAAGTACCAGAAGGAGAAGACAAGTAGAGCTGAGCCTGCAGTGACTGAAGCTGCTGATGTATAATGAGTGTGGGAAATAAAGCATTGTTTGGCCAAGGTACTGAGATTCAGAGTTGTTTGTCTGCAGAATAAACAAGCAAGTGCTGACTAGCCTAGAAGAGTTGGATTCTGTAAGGTCTAAGGTGTTTTCAGCTCCAAGATCCCAACTATATTTCATACTTCTACTGTTGTTTGTTTTTTTTGGAAAATCTTGCTAAATGCTTTCATGTGTATTAAGTTTGATGTTATGATTTTCACTTTATTTCCATTTTGCAAGTGACTGCACAAGAAGCTCAGAGAGGCGAGATGGCTAGCCTGCATCTCTGTAGCTGGGATGTGGTAGTTGAACCTTAAAACCAGGCCTCCTGAAACCAAATTCTAAATCATTCTACTTCGCTATGGTGCATCTCTAAACTTTGTGAGAAATAAGCCTTTCCTCCATTTCCTACACACAGAAGTGTGTGAGGTTCACACTGTTTACTTCCTTTCTCATTTGCCCCAAATAAGCCCACAGTAAAAATGGAAGGTGAGCTTCTACCTCTCTCTTCAATTAATGCCCGTTTCTCCCTCCTTCTCAGTCTTCAGAAGACAACTTGATTTGGTGAGAATCACATGGCTTTGGAGACAGACAGGTGAGGACTTAAATTGTGATTCTTCCCCTTACTGCTGTGTGTCCTTTGGCACGTCATTGGACCTCTCTGAACCTCACTTTCTCCTGAGTTGTAAATGAAGCAAGGATCTGCATTCAGGAAGCTGAGGGGAGAAATATGTGATAAAAGGCTCATGAAGTGTCAGCAGGTTGCCCAGAGCAGGTCCCTTTCTTCTCCTTTGGCCTCTAAAAATATTCTTCCTACTCTGCTGTTGCTCTTGGCCTGCACAGACATCCTTTGAGCTAAGTTGGGAAGGAGTTATTAAGAATATTGACTTTAAAATACTGATATAAATAATTGATTAAATAAATAAATGGGATAGAAAAGATTGTTCTTTCTTACAGTAGAATTCCAGTTAATAAATGTAGAAGGGAAGAGGGAAACAAAATCACCATTAGGCAATCACCACTGTAATAATTACTCCTGACAAGCTCCGCCGATGTATACTAAAATTAATGGGTGAAACTTTGAGGAGAAACATAGTATTTGCAGAGTCTCCAAGTATCCCCCCCGCAAGACATTTATTAATTACGAAGGGAAAATAGTGGCTTTACAGTGAAGAAATCTGGCCGATACCACTGTTATTAGCCTCCTAAGGCTACCGTGACAAATTACCACAATTTAAGAAGCTTAAGACAACAGAAATTCATTCTGTCACACTTTTGGAGGCCAGAAGTCTGAAATCATGGGGTTGGCAGAGCCACACTCTCCCTGGGGCTCAAAAGGAGAATCCTCTCTTGCCTCTTCCAGCTGATGGTAGCTGTTGGCTTTCCTTGGCTTGGACTGCGTAATGCTAATTTCTACCTCCACCTCCATGCCATCTTCTCCTGTCTTTTCTTCTGTGTGTCTCTCATAAGGATGTATGACACTGGATTTAGGGTTAACCTTGATAACTCGGATTGTTCTACGTAAGATTTGTTACTTAATCACTTCTGCAGAAACCCTTTTTCCCAAATAAGGTAACATTCACAAGCTCCAGGGATTAGGATGTGGGCATATCTTTCTGGGACCCTCTATTCAACTGACCACACTACCTTAACCAAATCATCAAAATTAAAATCCTCACTCATCAGGCACATTGACATTATGAATCCACTGAAATAATGCCCTGATAAGGACAATGTCATTTCTGTGGCTTCCTTGCCAAAAATGCGTAACCATCCCAATCATGAAAAAATATTGACAAACCCAATGATGGACATTCTACAAAATAATTCACAAACACTGTTCAAAAGTGTTAAGATTATAAACAACAACAACAAGAAGAAAAACAGTAATTGTCACGAATTGGAGGAGATTAGGGAGACATGACAACTAAATGCAACATGGGAGCCTGGACCAAAACAACCATTAGTGGAAAAACAGAAAAATTAGTCCTTATGAGAGACACACAGAAGAGAAGACACAGGAGAAGATGGTATGAAGATGGAGGGAGAAATGAGCGTTATGTAGCCCGGCCCAAGGAAAACCAAAAGCTACCATAAGCTGGAAGAGGCATCATCTGTGAAACTTGTATTACGCCTGTGGTTTAGTTAATAGCATTGAATCATGGTTAATGTCCTGGTTTTGATTGTTTTATTATGAGTATAGAAAATGGTGACATTGGGGGAAGCTGAATGAAGAGGACGCAAGAGCTCTCTACTAAATTTGCAACTTCCTGTGAATCTATAATTCTTTCAAAATAAAAGCAATAAACCCCCAAAAAACAATGCTGACCCTGGGACGGAACTGCCTGGATTGGGACCCTGGCCTTACCACATAACTTGCAGTGTGACATTGGTTAAGTTACTTAACTTCTCTGTGCCTCTGTCTTCTCAAGTGTAAAATGGTGAAAGTAATAGTTTCTACAGTTAAAAGTTGGTAAATATTACAAACTCTATATAAATGTTGTATTAATGATGCTATTGATATTGCTGTTTTCATTGTTCTGTTTTCACAAATGCTAAAACCAAGGTCTAGAAGGTTAAGACAATGCTACTAAGATCACATAGCCAGTGTCTGAGCCCAGAATAAAACATACATTTCTAATCCCAAATGAGCTCTCTACTTCATCTGCTCTATAATATTTCTTTTCTTATAGGGGGCAAGGATGGATAAGTACTTTTTAGGAGCTCATCTCCATAATCATCCAGTTACGAGACTGTGAGATATTGAGGCAAGCCTGACCCTGGACTGTGGAAGAAGGCAGTCGGTTCTTTCTGGCCACAAGTATTTAGAATGCATAAAAACAGAATTTCTGATTTAATTCTCAAAAACAAAAGCATTTTAAAATTCCAGTTCAACCCCTGTAATAGAGTAAAAATCAATACAAAAACAAAGCTTTTAGGTCTCAAAGAGTGACTCAGGATATCTCACAGCAGGTTAATGACAGAGCTGGCCCTCCCATCTAAATCTCAGGGCAGTGAGCATGTGTCAGGCTGTAAACTGCACCCAGCAGAAGGCCCCTTGCTCCATGCTGATGGAGCCCCGTACCATCTAGGTTCAGTGCAACTATATTTCACTTCCTTGTGGTAATCCTGTCTGCAAATCCACCGATACAGTCAAACAATTACCCAATTCAAACTTCTGCTGCTAATGTTCCCAGCTCAAGGGCGTCTTTAACAGCAAAATAACGCTTGTTTTTTCTTCCTTCCTTCTCTGTTTTTTCCTAATCTCTCCCTGATGAGACATAACATTAATTACAGCAGTTAACAGAAATTCTGTCTCCATTACTGCCTGCCACCTTCTCCATCTTGGCTTCCGCCTCTAAAATTTCTCTCCTGAATGAAGAGGGGGAAGGGGTTATGCAGATGTGGTGACTGTATTTATCTACCTTTTTCTCAGCTCACCTCCTTTGTGCTGAATTTTAAGTCAAGTAGAATCAATATTTACACTGGGAGTGTGCGTGAGTGTGAATGTGTGTGTGTTATTTGTGTGCGCCTGCTTCATAATCTAGCTGTCATTTTGAGCTAATTGTGTTGTTTCCTCTTGTGTGGAAGGAAATCTTATCTGTTTTGGATTAAAATTCAATGAAGGTCATAGCGGCTGGAAAACTTACCAGACTGCTGCAATTAATGTTCATTTGGCTTTGATATATTGGAACGTTCTCCTCAATAGGACTGGAGTGGATTTCAGAAGCAATAATTCTTCCATTAATTCAATGATTCCGCCTTTGACAGAGGACCTTGTCCTGCTTTTGTTTGTCATCTGTCACTTGGAGGAGCTGGGCATATGTCAGAGATGATTTATCATGATTGCAGCGCCTGCTTCTATTAAAGCATTTAAAACCACTAATTATTTTTACCCCCTGTAAATTGCCTGATTAAACAAAATGTGAGGCTGGAATTGAGGTAGAAAATTTTTTCTCTGTCCATGGTTTCCAAAGTTGAGGGATTATTACAAGTTATTTGCAAGGACTAGGTGAAAATGAATCTATCAGAGAAGTAATACCAAGTACTTACTGTATGGTGGGGATTATGCAGGGAACTGTATGTGCATTATTTTACTTATTTCTTGAAACAGTTAAATAGGGTGGTTTGCCATATCACCCAGGAGGAGACTAAAATCCATAGATAATATACATCTCATCCTGCATAAGCAACATAATATTGGTAACCAAGTGTCTTGATTCTAAAGTCCTTACATTACCACTATTACTAGGAGGTTTAAAAATTGCCTGATATTATTTTCCCCTGTTGGTATTTTGCTAGGTGTAGAGCAGGATCTTCTTCCTACGTAAGAATTACCTAGGCTGAAATTGCAGGATCATATGGTAGTTCCATTTTTAATTTTTTGAGCACTTTCTCCACTGTTTTCCATAGTGGCGGTACCGACATACATTCCCACAAACAGGGTACCAAGATTGCATTTCATTGAGTTATATACATTAAATATGCATAGCCTTTTACATGTTAATATATCTCACTGAAATGGTTTCAAGACTAAATTTACTATCACTACTAACAACACAAAGCATTCTGTTGTGTTTGTTTAAAAGGTAGTTCCCTGAACCCTACCCTACATATACCTTATCCGAACACCAATTAGATGCGTTGGGGAATCTGCAAAGGTGAATCATTAAGCTACAGCTCACTGAAAGCTTGTTTGGAGGTTCTAGCAGGGGATTGCAGCTACTGTATACCCTTGACCAAAAAACAGTCCTCCTCTATCAGGGATGGTCATCCTCTTCAATGGAGCATGCAGCTTTGCGAGGGACACACACATAGAGCAGTGGGGAGGGAAAGGGGGCACCTGCCTCGGCACACAGAGCAGCCAAATCAACCCTGGAGGTCAATGGCGTGATGGATGTTGCAGCCAGATCACCCTCATGTCCACCTACAGCTCATCAAGACCGTCAGTGAGAAAGTCACGGCCTTGATGTACTAATGATTAAAACTATTATTTAATTCTCGCAAAATCCCACCCAGCAAGCATTGATAGCTCCATCTTATGGATTGGATTATTGTGGTACATCAAGTGAAATGGCCTTGCCCAAGACTACACAGCTAGGGAGAGATGGAGCTGGGATCCACATCCTGTGTTTGCCCCGTTGGCAGCAAAACTCTTGTTTTCCCATGGCAGCCCTATCTCATCCTCCTCTCCCCCACCTTGTCTCTCTGTGCCCTCAGCCCTCCCTTCCTTCTCTAAAATTCTGCAGGGGCACAAGCACACGCAGCTCTGGTCTTTCCCCATGGACACCCTCTTCGCATCCTCTTTTATTACAGTCCTTATGTGCCCTGATGTTCCCCTAATGAAGCGTCCAGAGGCCTGCCCTGTCTCGGCTTTCCTTAATAGGGAATGAAATATGTTGGTGGCTGTGCCAGAGGCTTTGTTTAGATGGTGCATAAAGTCACCAGAGGCTGTCTGGGGGGAGATGAGGGGCAGCTCCTCTCTCTTCTGTTAACGGATGTTCTCTGAAGGATTCCCACTTGCAAGGCAGGCCTGGGTGGTCAGAATGATTGCAACAACCTAGTATGGGAGAGCAGAGTCTGCTGGACTGGATCTCTCAACATTTTGATAACTCTGTAATCCTGGGCTAGCTATTTGCCCTCTCCTGAGCCTTGGCTTCCTCAAATTTAAAGTAATGCCAACAATAGTACCTCCTCAAATAAAATCATGGGGAGGCATGCACTCCGTGTTAACTGCAAACTTGGTACCTGATAAATACAAGTTTCTCAGTAAATTGTAGCAGTTCTTGAAGATGAAATGCTGTTGACCAATCAACTTTCATAGAATATGATCTCATTTAAAATTTCATTGAAGTATTCTGAAAATATATTAAGCAGGTGTTATTTTCATTGAGAATGGCAGATATTATGGACTGAATTGTGTTCCCCACAAATTTATATGTTGAAGCCCCACCCCCAATGTGACTGTATTAGGAGATATGGCCTTTAAGGAGGGAATTAAGGTTAAATGGTGTTATAAGGGTGAGTTCCTAATCCAATAAGAACCCACCCAGTCTTTTTGGATTAAGTAATCCGCCAATGCAGGCAGATTACTTAAGGCCAAGAGTTCAAGACCAGGCTGCTCAACATGGCGAAACCCTGTCTCTACTAAAAATACAAATATTAGCCAGGCATGGTGGCACATGCCTGTAATTCCAGCTACTTGGGAGACTGAGGCAGGAGAATCCCTTGAATCTGGGAGGCTGAGGTTGCAGTGAGCCAAGATTGCACCACTACACTCCAGCCTAGGCAACAGAATACGCCTCCATCAAAAAAATAAAAAATAAAAAAGAGAGAGAGAACGGACATCATTGAAAGCACACCCACAGAAGAGAAAGGGCCATGGGAAGACAGAGCAAGAAGGTATTCATCTGCAATCCAGGAGTAGAGGCCTCACTAGAAACTAACTCTGTTGGTGCCTTGATATTAGACTTCCAGCCTCCAGAACTGTAGGAAAATAAACTTCTGTTGTTAAGGCCATCCAGTCTGTGGTATTCTGTGATGGCAGTGTGAGCAGACTAATAGAGATTTTGGTACTATGAAGTAGAGAGCTTCTGTAAAACAATCCTAAAAAATCTGAAAGTGGCTTTGGAATTGAGTAATGGGTAGAGGCTGCAAAAAGTTTTTAAGTACATTTTGGAAAGCCTAGATTGCTTTAAAAACACTGTTGATAGAAAAAATGGATGCTAATGGTGCATCTGGCGAGGTTTCTGATGGAAATTAGGAACACGATATTAGAGAACAGAGGAAAGGCAGTCTTTGATATACAATGGCAAAGAACTTTGGTGGTTAATGATTATTCACAGATGAAATGTGTAGGAATATACTCATCTGCTGGATGAAAAGTCTGAGATTGCTCAAGGTCACACAACTACCCAAGACCTAGATTCTGTCTTGAGCCCGTGTTCTCTTCATTAGCATATCGATTAAGACCAGTGAATTTGGAAGAACAGCTAACTCAGAGGAAAGGCCCACACCTTGTGAAGTTTATTTCTTGGCCTACTACTTGTATAACCTGGAAACAGTTGTCTAACCTGTCAGAACTTTACAGTGATGGAGTGAGGCCTCGAGATAATTTGAGTGAAGTTCTTGGTACCTCACCTATACGAAGTGCTGTGGCAGCTCGAGTGTTGTGAAACCTTTCTTCATATCTCCAATATTCTGTTTTCTTGACTTTAAATTTAAGATGCTAACTCATATCTTAAAAGATTGTATTGAATAAAATGAGATAAACCAGCCACAATGCCCAGGAGAATGCCTGGCACATAATAGACACTGGGTTCATGGCATTTGTGTTTATTATTACTGGTAGCCTCCCAAGAACCCTACAGATTAGATTCCTTAGTTTGGGAATCCCTCAGATTAACCAAAGACAGTTGATATTTTCTGGCCTGTTTCACGCCAGACTTTTGTTGGGAGGCACATGAGTGGAGAAAGGCTCATAGCCATGGGAGATAACAATTAGGGTCTCAGAGCCACCAAGGGGACTATCTTCTACTCCTCAGAAGGTGAAGATATGTCTGGCCTGAACAAGTGATACAAAGTGAAAAATGAGATTTTGACCTAGCAACATCTGTGTCATCATTTTTGCACCACGAGGTCAACTGGCTTCATAAACTGGGCTGCTGCCAGAGCAGTCTTTGTTTAGGAATTAATTAGGAGCCACAAAGAAGTGCTGCTCGTGCAGATTTTGGTCTCTGGAAGTTATAAAAAGCAGGTGGATTTAAAGAAAATGTGTTTTTCATCCTTTAACACCATGTGAAAGGGTTCATATTAGGACAGGAGGCACGGAGGGATGGGCAATGAAACGGACACCTGAGCCCTCCTGTTCTGCGTCTGTGTGCTCATGTGCATGGCCCCATCTTTTTGGCTGCTGCTGTTTGTGCATCGGTAAAACTTTGTTACTAATAATACCTTAGTCTGAGTCCTTTTATGTGCCGAGAATAGCACTAAACACTTCACATGCTCTTCCCTTATCTAATCTCTACAGCACTCCAGTGAGGAGGCTGTTGTTAACTAACCTTCACCTGTGAGAAAACTGAGGCTCAGGAGGGAAAACTCTTCTGCTAGAAGGGATGAACTCAGACTTAAGCCCCCATATGGTTTGGCTGTGTTCCCATCCAAATCTCAACTTGAATCGTATATTCCAGAATTCCAGCGTATGTGGGAGGGACCCAGGGGGAGGTAATTGAATCATGAGGGTTGATCTTTCTTGTGCTGTTCTCATGACAGTGAATAAGTCTCATGAGATCTGGTAGGTTTATTGGGTTTCTGCTTTTGCTCCTTCCTCATTTTCTCTTGCCACTGCCATGTAAGAAGTGACTTTTGCCCTCCACCATGATTATGAGACATCCCCAGCCATGTGGAACTGTAAGTCAAATTAAACCTCCTTTTCTTCATAGTCTCGGGTATGTCTTTATCAGCAGCATAGAAATGGACTAATACAGTAAATTCGTACCAGTAGAGTGGAGAGTTGCTGAAAAGATACCTGAAAATGTGGAAGTGACTTTGCAACTGAGTAACAGGCAGAGGTTGGAACAGTTTGGAGGGCTGAGAAGAAGACAGGAAAATGTAGCAAAGTTTGGAATCTCCTAGAGATTTGTTGAATGGCTGATAGTGATTCAGCAAAAATGCTGAGAGTGATATGAATAATAAGGGCTAGGCTGAGGTGGTCTCAGATGGAGATGAGGCACTTGTTGGGAACTGGTGCAAAGGTGACTCTTGTTACGTTTTAGCAAAGAGACTGGCAGCATTTTGCCCCTGCTCTAGAGATCTGTGGAACTGTGAACTTGAGAGAGATGATTTAGTGTGTCTGGTAGAAGAAATTTCTAAGCAGAAAACCATTCAAGATATGACTCGGGTGCTATTAAAAGCATTATATTTTAAAAGGTAAACAGCATAAAAGTTCAGAAAATTTGCAGCCTGATGATGCAGTAGAAAAGAAAAAGCCATTTTTTTTAGGAAAAATTCAAGCCAACTGCAGAAATTTGCATAAGTAGCAAGGAGCCTAATGTTAATCCCCAAGACCTCGGGGAAAATGTTTCCTGGCCATGTCAGAGACCTTCACGATAGCCCCTCCTATCACAGGCCCAGAAGCCCAGGAGGAAAAAGTGGTTTCATAGGCTGGGCCCAGAGTCTGTGTGCTGTGTGCAATCTAGGAATTGGTGCCCTGTGTCCCAGCCTCTCTAGCTGTGACTGAAAGAGGTCAGTGTACAGCTGAGGCTGTGGCTTTAGAGGGCTGAAGCCCCAAGCCTTGGCAGCTTCCACATGGTATTGAGCCTGCAGGTGCACAGAAGTCAAGAATTGAGGCTTGGGAACCTCCGCCTAGATTTCAGAAGATGTATGGAAATACCTAGATGCCCAGGCAAAAGTTTGCTGCAGGGGTGGGGCCCTCACAGAGAACCTCTCCTAGGGAAGTGTGGAAGGGAATGTGGGGTTGGAGCCGCCACAGAGCATCCCTACTGGTGTACTGCCGAGTGGAGCTGTGAGAAGAGGGCCACCATCCTGCAGAGCCCAGAAAGGTAGATCTGCCAACAGCTTGCACCATGCACCTGGAAAAGCTGCAGACACTCAATGCCAGCCCATGAAAGCAGCTAGGAGGAAGGCTGTACCCTGCAAAGCCAGAGGGGTGGAGCTGCCTAAGACCATGGGAGCCCACCTCTTGCATCAGCCTGACCTGGATGTGAGATCTGGAGTCAAAGGAGATCATTTTGGAGCTTTAAAATGTGGCTGTGCTGCTGGATTTGCCATCACTCCTTTATTTTGGCCCCATCACCCCTTTATTTTGGCCAATGTCTCCAATTTGGAATGGCTGTGTTTACCCAGTATCTGCACCCCCCAATGTATCTAGGAAGTAACTAGCTTGCTTTTGATTTTACAAGTTCATAGGTGGAAGGGATTTGCCTTGTCTCAGATGAGACTTTGGACTGTGGGCTTTTGGGTTAATGATAAAATGAGTTAAGACTTTGAGGAACTGTGGAAGGCATGATTGGTTTTAAAATGTGAGGACATGAGATTTGGAGGGGCTGGGGCAGAATGATATGGTTTGGCTTTGTTCCCACCCAAATCTCAACTTAAAATATATCTCCCAGAATTCCCTTGTGTTGTGGGAGAGACCCAGGGGGAGGTAATTCTCATAATAGTGAATAAGTCTCGCAAGATCTGATGGGTTTATTGGGGTTTTTGCTTTTGCTGCTTCCTCATTCTCTTTTGCTGCCACCATGTAAGAAGTGTCTTTTACCCTCCACTGTGATTATGAGACATCCCCAGCCATGTGGTACTATAAGTCAAATTAAATCTCCTTTTCTTCCCAGTCTCTGGTATGTCTTCATCAGTAGTGCAAAAATGGACTAATACAAGCCCAAAATGCCAGAGTCCCAGGTCTGTGCCTGTTGCTGCTGTGCTATAATGGCGTTTTCCCACCTTCCTGATAAAATGCTGTGAGTATCCTCCTGAAAGTATCTGTTTGAAGCTGAGTGAAGAACTTTGAAGAGAAGACCTTGGAAAACAGAGATTTTCATGTATGGGTCAATGAGGACCATTTATGCTTTCATGAATTAACTCTATGTTGACAAAAGTGCATTAAAATGCATTTTTAAAAATGCATTCCACTTTAGTGATCATAGTTATAATAATGCTGGGTAATATTTATACAGTGCTGTGGCAGATTCAAGACAATATCCACACATTTACTATTACATTTTATCCTCAGAATAATTAGGTATTAATATTGTAGCTTTTGTTATTAGCATTAGCTCTGTTTCATAGACGGGGAGATTGAAGTTTAGAAAAATTTATCAAGTCCAAGATCACAGAGCCACTCAATGGTGAGAACAAACATTCTTATGCCAGATATAGGGGCATCCCTTGGGGATAATTGAAGGGTTAGGGATGTCCTATGGTGGCAAATAGGGAAAAACTCGTGACAAAGAGACTTATGAAATTGTGTCATGTTAGAGGTGCAAAGGCCATTTAATGTCTCTGTGACTCTCATTGTCACAGAAAAACAAATAGTTTATGATTCCACGTATATGAGATACCTCAAGTAGTTAAATACATAAAATCAAAGAGTGGAATGGTGATTGCCAGAGATTGGAGAGAAGAGGAAATGAGCAGTTACTACCCAACAGGTATGAAGTTTCAGCCAGGCAAGATGAATAAGTTCTAGGGATGTGCTGTACCGCCTTGCACCTGTAGCAGACAATATTTGTTGTACATTTAAACATTTGTAAAGAGAGCAGATCTCATGATCTCATGTTAAGTTTTCTTACCACCATCAAAAGTATTTTTAATGAGAAAAACTAATACCCAGAGATGAAAATTTACTCCTTCGAACTCACATAGCAAGGTAATGTGACACTGAGGATAAAAGACGGACAAATTTGGATTTAAATCCCAAATTTTCTATACCTCTACTTGTGATTTAGGGGAAATTAATTCACGTTTTGAGCCATGGCTTTCTTTTCTGTAAAACAGGAAAAATACTACCTAGTGGGCATGCGGATGCAGTGAGATATGATGTATATGAAATTCGTGACACAGTGCCTGTGGCAGAACATGTGTCCCAAAAGTGAAACCATTGGGACAGCAGATAAAGAGGAAAACAATCTTGGGCCTTGGTTCAACTCTAAGTGCCTCCGTCACTAGCTATGCAACCTTGGAAAAGTCACTCATATCTGCTAAACCTCAGTGTCCTTCTATGCAAATTAGAATGATAGTTATACTCACACTATTTTGTTTGCCATGAGCATTAAAAATAATCTATCATGGTGATTTGCACAGGGCCTTGCCCATGCTGAATCTCAGCTCTCGTGGGTCCCAGTGTGTTCTGCTCTTTCCGTCATTTTCTCTCTCAGCTGGATGTTCTTCAAGCAAACAAATAATGCCCATATTTCCTTCCCTGAAACACCATTGTTGACATTTTTCCTTTGGGCCCTGGAGCTAAGAAGCAGTTCTGGATCCTAGCCATTTCTATAAAAAAAAACCTTCCCAATTTTTGGGGGTGATGCGTCCCCTTCAAGCACAGAAATAGAGGAGAAGATGGCATTAAGTGTAATTAAGTATGCTCTCTTGCGTTTGGGGAATGCACTGGGGGAGATTTGTCTTTAAAGTGTCATTCTTGTAGCAAAGACACCTGTTATGCTAATGATGCTGCCGTAGTCTCTCAACTGGGGGCCTAGATGTTTTCTTAGCATAGCAACTGTGAATACATTACACCCCATGCCACACTCCGTGGTCTAGCATCTTTTGCTGAAATGTAAGCACCTTGGATTCTTAATTTGGCCTCCATAATGAAACACATGGCTGCGAGAAGCACTTCAGTTAGTTCCCTTGTTGGAGAGAATACCTGATGGGAAAAGACTAGAAGAAAAACAAACATTTATTCAGCCACTGTCACATACTAGGCATTGTCCTGATTGCTTGTCTTATGTTCTGCTACTTAATTCACCACAGCCATGCAGAGTAGGTATTTACATTGTTATTTTACAGGTAAGTAAGCTGAAAGTCAGGTTACAATTTAGTTATTTATTCAACTAATATTTCTTGAACAACCCACTCAGGGTGTGTCAAGTTCTTTGATAGACCCTTGGAATTGTGATCTGGCTAACAGTTTATTAGCAGTATTAACTAGAGTGACAGACTTGAGATTGGGGACCCAGAGACATTACAGCTTGTCTAATGCCACATTGTAGGAACTGGCAGAGTTTTGTTTTGACCCATTTTGAAACAAGGTACCTGGAGCTTGTTCATTCACTCCTTCAACCCTCATGGAACGTCTCATATGCACAAGGTCCTGTGTTAAGCACTTAATCTTTATTCCAAGATGAAGGTTTTCGTACCTTTGGGTAAGGGTCCTGAGTCCTCTATTCAGGGAATACAAGATAGCACTGTGTCAGAAGCACAGACAAAAGACAGTGGGAACACAGAGGAGGAACAGTGTACTTCTAGCCAGAGTGATCAAGGAAAGCTTCCTGGAGGAAGAAAACATTGATTCAGGCCTTGAATTTGAACTTCAGTCAATAATTTACAACTTCTCCCTCTTAATTAAGAACGTTTCCTAGTGGATGATACTGATAAGTCCCTGGGGTCAGAGATTTATCCAATACCCACTTATTTTCCAAGGTTATTTGACTCCAGGCTTTCCATCCCACATTAATTCACCTGATGTTGACCACTGTTTCATGACAAGGGCTGGGAATGGTCAACTCAGGTAGACAGACATGGCTTTTACCCACAGAAGGTGAATGGACTAGAGAGGAAAGGAGGACAATAACAGTGTGCTTAAGTCATTCTCAGTTAATTCTGGAAAGACTTGGCGGGGTCGTGATGAAGGTAAGTTTAGAAGGGAACCACATTTATCATCTATTCCAGTGCCTTTTAACATTTTACAGCAGAAACTATTTATCGAATGAAACACATTCTTCAAATGAAACACAATGATTGGCATTATGTCCACAAAGATACCTGATATATAACAACAAAGTGGGTCTGCTCTGGCTGGAGGTTCAGAGGAGTTGGAGGAACAGGACTTCAGTTTTTCAGTTCGCCCCACATAGCATCAAAGTTGTACCCTGGGGAACATGGCTTGAAAACTGCCGAATCACCCCTCACTTCTATCCCCATCATGAAACGGTTGGAGGAGCTGTGCCCTGAGAGGCAAAGGTATCACCAAAGTCAGAGAGTGAGCTAAAGTCAGGAGCCAGCTCTTGGGTGTCCCATTTCAAGGTTTGCAACCACCCCACTGGGAGGTGGAATTATTTATTTGTTTTCACATTTTTTTAGACTCTTTACTTGGAAATAGTTTTAGATTTATAGAAAATTTGCAAAGATGGCACAGATAATTCCCATATACTCTTTATCCAGCCCCGCCTATTGTTAATGTTGTTCATAACCATAGTATATGTGTATGTACTAAGAAATTACCTGCTGAGTGTCAGTGGTCAAGCCTCTTCTTCTTTCAGAGCTTTCCTCCCATGTCTAATGTGATGAGATTAAACTAAATGATCCCAGGACACAACGCTATTTACTAAAGACCTTTTTATTATTTCCCCAGTTTCTACACTTATGCCCTTTTACTGCACTAGGATCCAATCCAGGATTCCGTATTGCATTTAGCTCTCATGTCTCCAGGGTTTCTTTCTCCTCAGCCTTTCTTTGTTGAATACCATGACATCTTTGAAAATCACTGGTAAGGTATTTTGTAGGATGTCCCTCCATATGGGTTTCTCGGATTTTTTTTCTTTTGTTCTTTTTTTTTTTTTTTTCAGTAACTAGACTAGGATCTCTAGATTTGGAGAAAGAATGCCACAAAGGTGAAGTGCTCTTCTCATTCCATGTTGGCACATGGTATCAATCAACTTATTACTTACTTGATGACTTGTAGGAGGTGGTGGCTGCCGGGTTTCTCCACCCTCAAGTTACTGTTTCTCTCTTTCCACACACTATTATTTAGGAACAAATGACTAAATCCAGCATACACTCAGTAAGAAGGAGATTAAGTTCCACATCCTGGAAGGAGGAGTCCCAATAATCTGTGGACATTTGTTGAGGCCACTAAAGTAATTAACAAGCATTTGGGGGAGATAATTTGAGGCTCTACAAATATCCTGTTTCTCTAAAACCTTTATCCCCACCAATTTTATTATTCATCAGTTGATCTTGTCTGCAGTGATTTATTACTCTAGTGGAGAAAAGTGATTTTTAAAGCAAAACAAAAATAATAATTACAAAAATATGAAAGGAAGAAGAACAAATGCACACATAATTAAAGGCAACTTATTTTTTTTTTTGCAGGTGCTAGACCTGGGCCAGGGTAGTTATCCAGGAGAAAAGGGTGCTAAGGCTGGTCTTGTCCCGAGATGGGGAATTTTAAGTTGGCATCTCCATGGCACTGTCAGTAACCATCACACTCTAATGCTGATGGTGGCTCTTTTGACTCTGTTAGGAAAAAGTCAGCATGGAGCAATGTCACCTAATAACTTGCCTTTTTTTTTTTTTTTTCGTATTTCATCTTAAAATACACCTGGTTGTGGAAGCTGATGAAGATACATTTTGAAGCCTGATTGTTTCTAGGTTTTTGTGTTTGTGTGTGTGTGAGTTCCTGTTGTATGTGTGCTTCCTTTTTGCTTTGTAGATGTGCTTATTACTGGATCCCATGGCATTTAGGGAAGGAGGGAGTTATAGATCTTTCCCTTCGCTGTGCCCTTAGCTTTGGGCAGTCATTTAGAGCAGCTTGAATCCTTGGTGAGATTCCACAATATCTTAATTATAAAACCTGGCTGATTTGAAGCTCAAGGATGAGGAAGTGCAGGAATGTGTATAAACCACCTATGTCTGGCACAACTTGCTGCGCCAAGAATCACTGGACCTTCAAGCACAGTCCTTAACTGCTGATTGTTGGGAGTTGGTTAACAGATGCCCCACCTCCCTTGCCACTCCAGTGGGCTATCCCCGAGGCATGTCTGTTGTTCTCAGAAGGCCCCAACACGGTGCACCTTCTGTTGCCCACAGTGGCATCTGACTTTGTAAACTATTGTTTATGGTCTTCTTTTTCTTCCCTACCTTATTTCCTAACTCCTCTACCAGTTATTTCTAAAACCACTTTCCAGATAAGCCAGTGACAGTCAAATTCCTATCTTTTGAACTGCTTCTGGAGAAAGACGAACTTAAATGGGCTTCTTCTGTGGCCTCTTTGACCAGGAATTTTGGGCTCAGAAGGAAAAATAGCCATGACTTCTTTTTGTAGCTTTCTAGTTGAAACAGAGAAATACACTTTCATTCTCTGAGCTTACATGTCTTGCAAAGGGAAAAGATCTCAGCTTAGATGTTACCAAAGTCCTTCCTGAAGTTTTGGTTCCGTAATATCAACTGACAAGCATCTTCATTCTTCCACTATGAGTATGATTTCCAGGAATTTATCTAATTTGTTCTAAGGGAAAGTTTTTACTTCCCACCTCAAGGTCCCATTTTCAAAAGCAAACAAACAAAAACCTTAAGCTTAACACTTCTGGTATTAAGGAAGTTTAGCTATCTTGTTTTCTAAGACTAGCTGTGTTTGACTTTGGATGTAAGCTGAGAATATGGGGAAAACCAGCTGTGTTCTTATCTTCTCCCTCCTTCTCTTTCTTTATTCCTCTCTTACCCTAACTTTTCCTTTTGTACATTCAGAAGTAAGATTGAAAGCTCCAACCTATTAATTTTTCTGATTAAATATAAAACTGGTACTATATTTGGTAGCTTAGTATATGCCAGACACTACACCAAGCATTTTTCATGCAATATCTTATTTATTTCTATAACAGTGGTATCAGGAAGGCACTGTAATTATTATATCACGGGGAAGCTAATATTTAGAGAAATTATGCAGTTGCTCAATATGCAGCCATGAATGGTGAAGCCAGGATTTGAATCCAGACTTGCCTGTGTAGAAATCCTGTATTTCACTCACTACCTACTTCTCTTTGCAATGCAATTTAGTAGACGTGACTCTAAAGATCTCTATGTACTTCAACACATAATTCATACAAGCTGGGTAAATGTAGAGACAGGAGCAGAGAAATAACTCAGTATCACCTAGAGGAAAAAAAAAAACACATGTAGATTTTATCAGACAAGAAGTAACTGCAGTAACAGTGTTATGTGGATACCAAGAAAAAAAAAGTATTATTTTCTATTTAAATTTATTTATTTATTTATTTTGAGACCAGGTCATGAGACTGGCTAATTTTTGTGTTTGGTAGAGGAGGGATTTCACCCTTGCCCAGGTTGTTCTTGAACTCCTGGGCTCAAGTGATCCACCCACCTCAGCCTCCTAAAGTGCTGAGATTCCAGGTGTGAGTCACCGTGCCCAGCCTCAAGTTAGATTTCATCAATAAAGATGTTCTGCTGAGAACACGGTGTTCTGATTCGATTAGTCATTGCATGGAGTACTGTGCTCAGTTGTGGTGTTATCTTTAAGAAAAACATTGTGAACATCGAGTGTGTCCAGGGAAGATTAACCACAGGGTAGAGAAAAGATTCAAAACCACATTACCACACTCTGAAAAAAAACTATGAAGATTTAGTGTGGAGGAGAGAAGACTTGAGGATCTTGATGAGGATCACTACTTCAAATCCTAAATGGGAGTTAAAATTGTCCTGTGTGGCTTCAGGATGTAAGAATCAATGAGGTAAGCTACAGGATAGCTAGTTTCAGTTCTATTTTTAAAAGGAAGAATAGCAAAATTATCCAGCATTGGAATAAGATAGTTCAAGAAATGATATTTAGTCCACCATGCCGGTGTTAAGATTTTTAGAAGAATTTACAAGTGATATAACTCCAATTCAGACTGGCTAAAGGAAAAATAAGGTCTTTAATTCTTCAAGAAACTGCAGTATCTACCTTTAATTGCAGAAATGGTTAGATAAAAATGTTCACACAAAGTAATACTTCACTCTGGTTTCCTCTGAGTAGGTTTCACTTTTGGGTAAAATCTCTCCCGGTCATAAGATTACTTTATATATTTAGCATCATTAGGGAAAAAAAGGAAAAAACGAAGTCCTTATTTTTAGCTAAAGTATCTGGGCAAACTATAATTTGCTCATGTGTCCATGCCTGCAATAGTTTTTTATTGCTGCAAAGTTTTACAAATTTAGAGGCTTAAAACAACACAGATTTGGTATATTACAGTTCTGTAGTTTAGAAATTTAAAATGGGTTTCACTGGGTTGAAACCAAGGTGGCAGCAAGACTGTGAACCCTTCAGAGACTCCAGGGGAGAATCTGATTCCCTGCCCTTTCCAGCTTCTGAAAGCCACTCATATTCCTTGGCTCATGGTCCCATTCCTCCATCTGCAAAGCCAACACTAGGGGATTGAGTTCTTCTCAGGCTACAGCACTCTGACCTTATCTTCTGCCTCCCTCTTTCATTTACTAGGATCCTGTGATTACATTAGGCCCTTCTTGATAATCCAGGATAATCTCTCATGTAAGATCAGCTGATTATGTTCTCATAAGTGGGAGTTGAACCATGAAAACACATGGACACAGGAAGGGGAATATCACACACCAGGGCCTGTTGGGGGTGGGGCACTAGGGGAAGGATAGCATTAGGAGAAATACCTAATGTAGATGACGGAGGGATGGATGCAGCCAGTCACCATGGCACTTGTATACCTGTGTAACAAACCTGCACGTTCAGCACATGTACCCCAGAACTTAAAGCATAAAGTAAAAAAGATCAGCTAATTAGCAAACTTAATTCTATCTGTGACTTTAATTCTCCCCTCGCCATGTAACCTGTCATATTCATAGGTTCTGGGCGGAAATACTTGGACATCTTTGGGGACCATTATCCTGTCTGCTATTAATAAAAACCCTGAAAGTCACTGCAGTGCTCCAACTGGCCAACCCTGGGTTAGATGGCTACACTTGAACTGAGACTCA
Source organism: Sapajus apella (assembly GCF_009761245.1). Classification (NCBI taxonomy): domain Eukaryota; kingdom Metazoa; phylum Chordata; class Mammalia; order Primates; family Cebidae; genus Sapajus; species Sapajus apella. Next base: position 2,543,851 of record NW_022437016.1, on the reverse strand, counting down.
GGCCAACCAAATCTAGACCACATGGATTGAGAGTGTTGAAGGGGTTTCATTCAGTTTCTCAAAAGAAAACTAGGTCTTTGTTACAAATGAAGAGGGAAAGGATGCTAAGGAGGTTAAAAAAACAAATATCAACCACAGTGTTGGGCAGGAATATTCAGTATTAGGTAGGAGATAAATTAATAATCAAAGTATTTTTCCATATCCTGACATTTGAGTACCATATTTTATGGCTCTGCCTAACCACAGGAGAAACAAATTGCAGTCATGGTCATGTGATGGTAATGGTGTGGCCTCCTCCTGCCCCGCACATACCCACACTCTGGTACCCACTAAAAAATATTGATGATTCCTGCTAATGATATAAGTTTTATCCTCCATTTCTGGATGAAGTCCTGGGAATTACTAGGCTCAGATTTACTCTTTGTATGTAGTTCTCTGATTCCAAAATGATAGAGGCCATTAGGGTAATGCCGATTAAAAAAAAGAGAAAAGAAGGGAAATAATACCTTTTAAAAATAAAGTGTATTATCCTCCTTGCCCAATAAGTATAGTCTTAAAGACACTTCTTAATAGATTCTATTACAGTCTTTGGCAAAATAATTCCAAAGGGACAAAGTTCTCTAGTGGAAACAACAATAAAAGACCTTTTTTCCCAAGCTTTGCTTTGAGAAAAGCAAAAGGTATGAGACTGCTCATAACTGAATATGTCCCCTCCTTGCCTGCTGCTAGCTGAAATTGGATGGGACCATGAAATCCTAACCAATTTCACTCCACCACAGGTGCCTTGAGTGATACATTTCCAGTCAAATGCACAGTTGAGGGCTACAAATGGTGGGAGAGATAGAAAGCAGAGGTGAGAATGAGGAGAGACTCATGGGAGATAGTTTAAGAGAAATGGTGTGGTATTACTTTTTTTTTCAGACTTTAGAGTTGAACTTTTTTTTTAGGCTTCAGTGTTCAAGCAGGAGGCTTGGCTGGGCATTTATTGAAGAAACATATGCTGATAGAGATAACTCCTGGACAATTCCAGCACAGCCATGAAAGTAGAATCCGATCCTGCATAAACATTCCAAGTGTTTTGAGGCTGTGTAAGGTTTTTAAATCCAGGTCAGATTGAACAGATCTGCTGCCTAAGCAACATCTAAAGCATTAACTAGGCGTGGTGCCGTCAGGTCCTGAATCAGCACATGGTCATCCTACACCTTGGCTCAATTTCTGCTGAATTACACACCCTCCACTTGCCTAATCCCTTTTGTAAATAAAGGTTCCCCTCTAATTATGCCGCCAAAACTGAGTGAAAATGCCCAGGGATCTTCTTTTGTCTTCTGTCCCCTCAAATGTGACTTTCTTATTACTACCATGTGATCTTCATGAAAGCAGGGACTTCATTATGCTCACTCCTCTGCCTCTAGGGTTATTCTAATGACATCTCTTTCATACAAGACTACTGACTAATTTATATCAGCTACATGTACTGATCATAGTGTCCTCACTTTACAATTTATTTACTGGAATAATACATATTTGCATACACAGATACATATTTATGCACACTTATACAAACAAAGAGTCATGGAGTATGTGTGTAGGCCACTTTTCAGTGCATGGAGTACTTTCAAATTCAATCTTCCTAGTCAATTTAAGCTACAATATATGGTATTTGTCAATGTGTCTGTGCCTACCTTCATGCCTGGGAGGCACATGGTATATGCCTAGTGTTTTTTTGTTAAACTGAACCGGACTTATTTCACAACAGAGAAAGCTGAAGTTCACAGAGAAATAGATGGCTCCAGGTCACACAGTTAGTTAATAGTGGGGAACTGTGCGTTTTCCCTTACCTCCCCCTACATGCTGTAACTCTCTAGACCTTTCAGTTTTCCCACCTTGGTGACTAAATTCAAAGACCACCTCAAGAAATCACAGTTTCTGACCCTTTGATTTTTGTCAACAACGTCGCTGTTGTTGACAGCTGGCAGGTTGCCGATTCTTGATGGTTTTTGATAAGTTTTGGAGGACCTATGTAGGCACTAAAGCACATGAAATTTGTTACCAGGAGGTGAGGCTGGGAACTGAAACCACATTGCTTCAGACCTTTCCTCAATCTTGGCACTTATACCCAGGATAGAGTGGAATGGTGAGATGTACTTTTCATGGTAGGTCTTTAGAAGAATACCAGTGATTCCCAGTTCCCCTCATTAATTATAACCCTTGCCCTCTGTTCACATGAGAGATTGCTCAAAGGAACTCACCGTCCAGCATATATAGCAGTTGATGAAGGTGAAACCATTGTGGTCTCATGCTCTGCCCTCATGTGCTCTGTTAAAGGTATGACTAGCTTCAACACTGTGTCAGTGTTTTCAGGGGCAACGTTAGGCTGTACCTGATCCCCTCTCCCCAAGCCGATGAGAATTCCAAAATCACACACTGGGGAAAAGGAAGACAACAGGGGCCAGTAAGGTGAAAAAGAAGGAAAGGCAGGAAGAAAAAGAAGGACATGAAGTAAAAGAGGATATGAATTTTTTAAAGAGGTAGAAAGCTTTTATTGAATATTTGCTCTGTACCTTATACTATTAAAGTCACTTTCACAGTTGTCATTTCAATAATTTGCATCTGTGAACCTAAAAGTATCTGAGACAGATCTTATTCAATTTAGAAACTTTATTTTGCCTGGGTTAAGACACACCTGTGACACAGCCTCAGGGGGTTCTGACAGCACGTGCCTGGTGTGGTCAGGGTACATCTTGCTTTTATACATTTTAGGGAGACATAATACATCACTCAATACATGTAAGATGTACATTTGGTTTGATCTGGAACGGCAGAACAACTTGAAGCAGGGACTTCTAGGCCATAGGTAGATTTAAAAATGTTCTGATTGGCAATTGGTTGAGTTTTATCAATAGAAAAGAATGTCTGGGTTACGACAGGGGTTATGAAGACCAAGGTTGTATAATGCAGATGAAGCCTCCAGGTAGAAGGCTTCAGAGCAAACAGACTGTAAAAGTTTCTTATCAGACTTAGGGCCTGTGCTAATGTTAATGCTGGTTGTCTTTTCCTGAATTCCAAAAGGGAGGAAGGCATAATGAGGTATGTCCCTTTCCCATCGTGGCCTGAACTAGTTTTTCAGGTTAACTTTGAAATGCACTTGGCCAAGCAGGAGGAGGGGTCCATTCAGATGGTTGGGGTGGGGGTGGGGGTGTGGGGCTTAGAATTTTATTTTTGGTTTATACATTGGACGTGTATACTGAAAGCAGGGATGAATGAATGCATGCCTTTAATCTTCCCAACCCTCCATGTTTCAGTACACACATTTTGCATCTGAGAAACCTGAGCTACAGAGAGGTGAAACACCAGGAGCTAAGGGGAGCGTTTTGGAGGTCAAGAGCTTACATGGGCAATTTCATCCAAAGAAGGCTCTGAAAGGCACTGGGAGGTTGGAAGGGCTGAAGAGGAATGTGTCCTTCATGAGTGCTCACAACAATATCTGTGAAAGAGCTCGTTTTTTTTTTTTGTTTTTGTTTTTTTTAATGTCTAAGAAAAAGAAGAGTCACTGTCCATTGATTCTTTTGTTCATTTATTCTACCTTTGTGTATCTACTGTAGTAAAGAGGTGAAACAGACAATCCCTATCCCTCCAGGGTCTACTACTTTGGTATGTGCCTTTTTCTGAGGTGATACCGGAAAATACAGGTGAGGCAGAGAACAGAGCGGAGCTGAGATAGACATTCCAGGCAGAGGGCATAACACATGCAAGCACAAGGAGGCTTCAAGATTCAAGGGCACAGCATGTTTTAGGGAGTGGAAGTGGTTTGTTGTGGCTGGGGCACAGAATGCCTGGGGAAGCACTGTGGGTGGTAAGGCTAAAGAATTTTGATGATAAAGGCTTGGATTTTAGCCTGCAGGCTATGGAGACACAGCAGACCTGTAAAAACAAGCAATGCATGGGCTTTAGAAATGTGAATAGAAAGTGATGGATCAGGGATACCTGCTCCCTTTACATAACCCGTTGTGAATTCTTGCCACCATTCTTCATCCACCTCCCTTGCTACAAACTATCACAGACAATAATCAGGGAGGTGCATCCACATGATCAGGAAAAGGGAACAGATAAGTAACCCACTTTTAGTCTGAGTTGTGCAATGAGAGGCTGAGCTGCGTGGTAACAATTTGCAACATTAAGTTGAAATGGGGTCTGATTGGCTGGAAAGCACTTGGCCTACATTAATGCCCGCAGAGACTCTCTGGGTCTGATTAAGCTGCAGATTTTGCTGGGCCCTCTCGCGGTGATCCATCATTATTCATGTCAGCACCAAGTCTGTAAGCCTGCCTCCGCCACCAAAATTAATGAATTGAACTTCATGACCCATGCGTTTGATAGGATGAGACTCTCTAAGTCAGCACAAGGCCGTGGAGATGAGCCACAACAGTTCCTTCCTTCTTCCCTCCAATGGAGAGACTAAACCAGTCCCCACTCTTCCTTTTACCTGCCTTGGCTGCCAAGCTGGCATCTTGAGCAGCGATAAGGGGTCCTGGGAATAAAGCAACAAAAAAATACCCATAATCTGAAAACTGAAAGTGTCCTTGGAGATGTAGCCCAACAGTATCCCCACTGGATAGGTGGGAAAACTAAGGCTGGCCCTTTGTCCCACAATGGAAAAGAGAGCAGAGCAGTGACTGCAACAAATCTCTTCTTTTCTCTGATTTCCTGTGCTCTTTTATCCATTGAGTCCTCTCCTGGACTGCTGTTTTGACCCTCATTTCTCCTATTTTCTGAGACTGGAGAGAAGTATGTATCATTTCCCCAGTTTGACAGAGAAACCAACATTCAGCATCTCTCTTTTTCCTCTGTGTCCTCTGACTCTCACTTCAAAGCCGAAATTTTCTGTGGTGTCTGCTGTCATAGGTAGAAAACGAGAAGAAATACATTAAATCGTGTTTCTGACCTAGAAATAAACCTAGAGGTTACCTTCAGTTTTTCTAGTGTCCCTGACAAGAGAGCTTTAAGTTTCAGCTTGCATGGCTCCTCTGCCAGGGAGCTCATCACTTCACAGGGCAATCGTATTTTTGAACAGATTGGCCTATTTAGAAAGACCTCTCCGGGTTGACCTAAAACTTGTGTTCACAGTTTCTACCCTTTGGTCATAGTTCTGCCATCTCTAGTTCTGGAGCATGAGTCTATTTTTCCTTCCATGTTGGAGTTCTTTGGATCCTTTAAGCTAGCTTTCATGCAGTCCTGAAGTCAGTGTGACCCTCTTCCCCAAACTCTAGTCCTTTTCGACCCATTAGCAAGATAGCAAATCTATTTAATGGGTCAAGACCATTTTCTGCAACAAAATCGAATGGAAATAGAATAGAACAAAATACGGAAAGTAAGAACAAGTTTGTTTCTGAAATATTTGATGCTTGTGTGTCTTTGTATGTACGTGTGTAAGTGCACTGAGTCTCATAGAAAAATGTGGAGTGTTTTTTCTATAAGTTGTGCTACAAAAATATTTCAAAGAATGCCTTGAAATATTCAAAGTCTTCTTCTGTCTCCTTTTTTTTTTAGCTAAACATCTTTTGGATTAAATGTTATTACATGTTTTTAACTGACTATCTGTGCCTTTAACAATTGCTTAACCTCTCTGAACTTCAGTTTCCCCACCTCTTAAATGCATAGTAAATCGTGTGTCCTCTGTCCTTTGCAGCATTCTTGTGGCAATCAAATATGCTGCTGAATGTGAAACTGATTTAGAAAATGAGAGGGTCTGAGTTATAATAGTAGTAGGGAAATGGTTGTAGACATAGGATAAAGAACAGTAATAATTATTCTTTTTCCTTTTTTATGTTTTCTTCTTTCCCTTTTCCTTATTCTTATTTATGCTACCATAACAAGGTCTAGATTTTCCATTATTTGAGCTTACATCAAGGGACATCATGATATGGTTAGTTGAACATGGGCTTATAAACAAACCTACGTTCAAGTCTAGCCTCTTCTAGTCAATGATTGTGTGATCTTGGCCACTGTTTTAATCTCTCTGAGCCTCATTTGCTTTACCTTTAAGACGGGAATCTTAGTGCCTAACCAATAAGAAGGTTTTGTGATTGAATGCATTATCTAACATGTATGGGACATAGTAAAAGCCAATGAATACTAGGTCCCTTTATTCTTTCTCCATCCTCAGAGAGGCATTTCTGAGGACTGTGCCAGCTGCAGATGCCCCAGGATTCCAGGATTTAGTGTATGTGCTACCCCACTTTCCTAGCAGCCTCTGAACAAAAAGGGACCTTGCTCTCTGGAAAGCATGGGAGGAGGAAGCACAGGGTGTAAGGCAAGTCCTGGGCAAGGCTGCACGTGACCTGAGATCTGCAATTCCTTGTCACTCTCTCTGAGTCCCAATTCCTTGTCATCAGAGGAAACAGTCATCTCTGCCCTGCCAACCTTACAGGCTTGGTGTGAGCCTCAAATGCATTGAAAACAGCACTGTGTTTTGTTAGTGATCCAAATGAAAGGATTTTATTCTTGTAGACATCATTTTAATTCAAACCAGGTTGCTTTTCCTTGGACAGATGATTATCTCTAGATGTGTGCTTCCAAAGAACTAAGTTTTCCTACCATAAGTTGAGGTTGATGCTCCATTTCCAACAGAGACCTGTCCAACATGCCCTTCATTGTGGTACTTGCCCTGATGGCTTCTAGGAAGCTTCTCTAGAGAGAGCTGAGCCTTCTTCCTCCTCCCCTCCCCACGCTCTGCATTGCTTGCAAGAGCCACTGCAGTTCTCTTTGTCGTACGTTCTGTGTTCCAGCCAAATATGTCTCCTCCGTGTTCTCCCGGCTCTAACATTCTTCAATGGATGACCTTGGGCTATTTGTGAACCTGTTTCTTTATCTGGAAAATGGCTGAAATACAAGTAATGTCCCAAAGGAATAATGTGGGCTAAAAGTGCTTCTGTGTGTAAGGTGCTTTAATACATGGCAGGCATTCAGTATCCCCTTAATGACAGTGAGATGCATCTTGTTTGTGGCTGTCTCTCAGCCCTAGCTCAAGACCTGACACACAGTAGGCATCTGATAAATATACTGAATGCATTAAGGATTTAAATTATCTTCCTTCCATCCTTCCTATGAAGCACTCTCTGGAAGCCCAGAGGGGGCTGTTTATAATTAATATCAACTCTAAATAGTCTTCAGTGATTTCTGGATACCCAGAATGGGGGAAGTCAACAAACAGTTAGTCCTGGGCCCCCAACACCTCTTCAGCCAGAGGAACTGTGATTATTTATGTTTCGTATACTAGGATTAGCTAGGATTTAATTTAGAGATTCTTGGCTGTAACTAACTGGAAAACAGCTTCTTTATATCAGTATTTTTTGAAAGATGGATAGAAACCATTTAATAGGTCCTGAAATATTTACTGGTTCATAGCAAGCCTTTAAAAAAATAAAAGAAGGCATAAAAAATGGAATGGAATGGAATATAAAGTAATAGAACAGAATGGAATGGAAAGAAACAGAATGAACCAGAATAGAATGAAATGTATAATCAAACAGAATAGACAATGACACAGAATAGAGCAGAATGGAACACACTGTACCAAAATAGAATAGAATAAAACAGAACGAAACACCTTGACTCACATCCATTAGTTTTTGATGTAAAAAAATTTTAGTTAATTACATACATATATACACATATATACAACTATCTGTATTTATTATTGTGGGCCCCAATGGGACATAATTTAAATGCCACTGCTTTATCTTATAGTAATCAACAGCGCCCCTATTTTGTTGTTTAAGTTGATGCTGGGCTTCCTACACACAGCAGGAACCATAACTGATCCCCATCTGTGTCCGCCATTGTCTAGCCCTGGTTCTCACCCTTCAGAGGTGCTCAAGAGCTGTTGGTCAAATCAAATGGCCAAGGAAACCCTGGGTTGGGTTGTAGTAGTCTTTAAAGAAATGCGGTAGCCAAAACATATGTTGAATTTAAGAAAATGTATCAATAATAACAATAAGTGCTACTTAAGGATATTAATCACTATACAGACATTTAGAACTGGATTTGACAGGTAGTAAATGCTCAATAAATGATGGCCTTTATCATTTTGACTCAATGACTGTCATTTAGTGAATGCTCACCAAGTGCTTCAATGTATCTTATTATTTATTCCTCACACCATCCTTCTATGGTAGCTACTAATGGCCCCATTTGAAAGATGGAAAAATCTGAGGCTCACCTAGGTAGAGTCATTTGTCCAAGGAAATAAATCTCAGTAAAAGCAAAGCTGGCATTGGAATCCTCATCCTCACCTCCTCTGCCAGACTCAAGAGTTCTGAGCTCTCTGAGCATGTGGGGCTGCTGTTCAGGGCCGGGGAGGCAGACAGGCCCCTGAGCACTCAGACTCAGAAAGGCCTCTCCATGCTGGCACTTCATGCAGATAATAACCTCTGGGTGTGTGGCCAAATCGGGGTGGGGGAAAGAAGGCATAGGAACTGCTCAGACTACTGCATTTCCAAAGCCATTTGTCATAAGACTGACCTCAGCCTCATTCTAGGATAAGAGGTCATTGCAGGCCCATCCTCCCCCACGATTCTGCTCTGTCTCCTGTTTTGTGCATGCTGTGATACCATCAGATATTGCCTGGTCAGAGGGACAGCGACTACCAGCAACTGCTGTAATTCTCTGGCTTCCATTTCGTTGTTCTTAAATGGAGCAAGTAATCCCTGCTCTTTTTAGAGATGTGATGAGAATAAGAATGCTGGCGACAGACAAAGAAGGAGGCAAAGGCCCGGCACAGAAGGCCCCCACTAAATGGACGTCCCTCCCTTGCTTTTGTGACAATGTCCAGCCCCTCTAGAGTTGCTGGATTCCTGTCATACCAGCTGATTTTTTAGCCCGGGGAAGATTTTCAGCAGGAGGGAGACAGCCTTGGTGGTGGCCAAGGAAAGATCTCTGGGATTGGTCCTTAGCTTGGGGCTCTGTTTGCCTCAGGGCCTCACAACCCAGCACCTCCTTTGCTCTGCTGCCCAAGCTGGAGAGAAACAAGGGATAGAAGAACAGATCTGGGAGATCACCGTAGCCCTCTGAACCAATGGACCCAGGTGTGGAGAGGAAGAAAAGCCTTATCAAGGGATCTCTCTCAGCACCAGGAATCCAGAGATGCAGGCATGCCTCTCAGTCATGGTATGACCAGGGGCTCTGACCTTGCCACCAGTGACTGCCCAGTGTACCAGGCAGCAAACTGGATACAATCTACATCATCTATTTAAATCTTCATAATTCTCATCAAAATTCCATAATGCGTTAGTGGTGCCATTTCACAGAGGAGGATGCTATGACTCTGAGATGAAGAGCTTGCCCCATTAGTAAAAATAGCAGCAACAACATATAACATCGTATAGCACTTACTGGGAGCCAGGCACCATCTGAAGTGCACATTGTTGTGAAGCCAGGATTCACTCCAAGGTTATCTGACTTTGGAGCCCAGTGTCTGCAAAGGTAAGAGGCTGCAGAGGATGGAAAAAGGGCTTTGGCAAAATCTTGATGTGGGTTTAAACACATGTTCCTACATTCCAGGCTGCATCATCTCTGCAGATTCCTAAACCTCACTGAGCTTCAGCTTCTTTGTTTGACAAATGAGGGTGATGATAACTGCCTCACAGAGTTGCTGATTAAATAGTACAAGACATATCTAGTCCCTGGCAAATATAAAACATTCTAACAGCATAACAATGATTTGATTTCTTTAATTTAATGGCCTTGTGCAAAGAACATAGTTGGGAGACACTCTGGGCCATTAGCACCATGTGGACAGAGACTGGATCTGTCCTGTTTCTTGCTCTGTCCTTGGTGGTAGTGCTGTGTCTGGCACTTTAAGAATATCAGCAAGTATTAGCTGAAGAGCCCCTGGTGGACTGGTTGATTAAATGAGTGAATGGGGGAAATGAAAGGATGCTATCAAATTAGTTACTTGCAGCATCTTCTTAGTTTTTGTCTAGGCCTTGTCAGAACAAAAGCCACCACTTTTTAGTTTTGCCTCCAGCGTTCTGGCCACAGATAGGCATGCATATACACAATGCAAGGAGGATGCACAATGCCATGTCTGGGGACACTCTACTGTCTTTTGGTGGTCAGACTTCATCCTTTCAGAGAAATTGGCCTCTCCAACTATCAAGTAAGCCCCTCCTTGATCTCCATTTGATTAAGACATTCATCCCTTTCATCGTTAGGCAATGCAAAAATCTCCTTGATCCTTTTCCAAAGACACCTCTTCCTCAACCTATAGAGAATATAATTATATCAGAGGCTGTTCTGAAGGAATTCAATTTGACAGACTATTCTATCCACTTTTGTGTATAATATTCAGAAATGAGAACAGTTTTGCTTCCTTGGAGATGTGTTTTTCTTTCTATGACCTCTTCTCTTTGTGAGCTCCCAACTCCTGTGCTGATGGTCTTCCTGAGGCTTCAGGATTTTTAGAAGAGTCTCCTCTCCATCCCTCTAATGACTACCTAGTATAGATTATCATAGACTATCATCTTCCCTGGCAAGAATTAGTGCTGCTGCCTTTTCACTGTTCTCCTGGCCCCCAGGTTTGCCTGTGCCTGATTCATCATTCACAATGCTACCAGCGTGAACTTTCTAAAGTCAGATTCTATCATGTTATTCTCCTGCTAATAGTAGCTAAAAGATTAGAGACTCCCCGTCACTCATAGGAATATAACTTGAGTATCATAGTAAGGGCTTTAGATAGGTGGAAATTCCTTTATTCATTTACATATTTATTCATTGTTTATTGAGTTCCTGCCATTTGCCAGGTGCTGTTATAATCACCAAGTAGACAACATGAATATAAGCCTATGTTTTTTTCAAAGAGGAGGACAAAGCACAAACACATAAACTTATATTAAATTACCAGACTTGTTAATAAGTATCATGAGACAAAAATGAAATACGGTAATGGGATACAGAATGACAGGTGGTTTTTATTACTACTATTATTATTATTATTGAGATGGAGTTTCGCTCTTGTTGCCCAGGCTGGAGTGCAATGGGTCGATCTCTGCTCACTGCAACCCCCACCTCCCAGGTTCAAGCAGTTCTCCTGCCCCAGCCTCCCAGGTAGCTGGGATTACAGGCATGTGCCACCATTCCCAGCTAATTTTGTACTTTTAGTAGAGATGGGGTTTCTCCATGTTGGTCAGAGTGGTCTCAAACTCCTGACTTCAGGTGATCCGCCTACCTCAGCCTCCCAAATTTCTGGGTTACAGGCATGAGCCACCGTGCCCAGCTAGTTTTATTTTTGAAAGGGTGCCACACAGAGCACTTACCTGAAAAAATAGCATTTGCTTGAAGTTATGAATGGTATAAGGAAGTGAACAAGCCACAGAGATATCTGGAGGAGAGGGCTCCAGGCACGGGGGCAGAGCTCTGGAATGACTTCCATCTATATTGCTTTCCATTTGTGACCTTGGGCAAGTAACTTCATCTCTGTGGTTCTCCGCTTTTCTGTAAGGCGAGGATGCTGTGATAGTGCTGACTCCTCAGCTTCACTCACAGAACCATTTGTGCTCCCACGCCTGCTTGTTCTTGACTCAGCCTCACCTCTGGCCACACCCTGCCTGCTTCAGCCCTGCTGAACCACTTACAGCCTTGTTCCACCCACTCTACCCTTTTTCTGGGTGACTCAGGGTGTTCCTGTCTTATTCTCACCCACTCCATCCAGATCACTCCAACTCAATCTTCAGATATTAGCAGAGACATCACTTCCTCCTAGAAGCCCTTGGGGACCTTTCAGCCCAGGCTGGAGTACATGCTCCCATGTGCTTCTTTCCCTCTTGTTGCCTCCATTTGAAGCACTGTCCACAGGAATGACAGTATCTGTGTCTCTCATGAGAACTTGAACTTTGTGAGGCCAATGGAGCCAGTGTTTAGCAACTACTAGGCTGGTGCAAAAGTATTTTTTTTTTTTTGCATTTAAGTAATGACAAAAGCCACGATTGCTTTTGAACCAACCTAATAGTAGTTGCTCCCTTGGTGTTTATGGAATGAATAAATGAATGGTTTTGGTAGTAGGCAAGATCAAATAATGATTAGAAAGATCTTTTCCAAAAACTGTCCATTAATAAATTAATAGGTAATTTGAAATACTTTTTAGGGATTATCTGATAAAAAATATTCTGCTCAAGGGAAAAGGATGAAAAATTTACCAAAGAAAATTACTTCTTACATGTATAAACCACTTTATAGGTTATCAGTTCTTCTGTCCTCATTATCTCATTTGATCTTCATCATAAACTTGTGAAGTAGGAGGGCAGGGACCTCAATGGGCAAAGAAATGTGTCCAGTAAGATCAAAGAGTTTGAAAAGAATGGGACCAGCACTCAAACCCAGTCTTCTGATGCCCAGCACATTGCTATGTCTACATCACTAAAGACTATGGACGTGTGTGTGTGTGTGTGTGTGTGTGTGTGTGTGTGTGTGTGTGTGTGTGTTTAACTGAAATGCATAGGAAGCCTTCTGATTCCACCTGGATTAACAAGTCTCTGTGGGGGCAGTGGGCAGTGGAAGAGCCCTAGGCTTAGAGAATATGTCTGCCACATCAGGTGAACCTGACACATGTGCTTCTAAACAGTTGAACTGGCACTGAGTGTGGGCGGTTAGTGAGTTTCTAAAGAAAGGAGAGAGAAGATGAGGAGGTGGTGACATTTTCTGGGGAGAATGCCACTTGGAAGACCCTTGAGGCTGTGGCCTCAACAGACTAGGACAAAGAAGGCAACAGGACAAGAGCATAGGTGTTGCCCTGAGACCCCAGAAACCTGAATTCTGGCTCCGACTCTGTTGACTTCCAGCAATACAGCTTGAATAAGTGCCCTCTTAAATCTGGATTTCAGCCTCTCCATCTTTAAAGTTAAAAAAAAAAAGATGTCAGTGGTTTTTATGTCATGCTCCTTGGGACCTGAGGGATCTCTGGGGGTACCTGAGGGCCAAGGGGAAGGTGGTAGAGGGTGAAGAAAAGAACCACATGCATGACCTTTGATCCTCATGCTTAGAGACACTTTCCTTTTATAAATTTTGTATATTGGCTTTTGAGTGTAAAGTTTTACTTGGACAAAGGGTTCTGCTACAAAATAAAGTTTGAAAACCTCTGAACAAAATGATCTTAAATGGCTTTCCAGTTTGCACAATCTGTGAAAGGAGAATCAGAGTGAAAATAAAGCCTTCACTTTTAAGTACTCAGTTGAGGAAGGAAAGAAGACAGGTTGCAGGGAGGAAGATGTGAGATTAAACAGAAAGGACACAGAGATGCTGCCAGTATTCACTGTGACTTTGAGATTTAAGACTGAGAACAGATTTCCCATGGATTCTTTTTTTTTTTTTTTTCTTCTTTTCCATTAGGGTTTTATTGTCCTTTTTTTTTCTTTCTTTTTCTCTCCAAGTAGCTACTTGAAGAGCTTCATAGGACTAGCAGTTATGGGTTATCAGGCCACACCTCTGCTCTTTGCTTCCCTTCCCAGTGGACTTACAGGAGTCACTCAGGAGAACAGGTGTTTTAAATACTCATTGGAAAATTTATTAGAAAACAAGACTTGTCACATGCCAAAGGTGGAAGCGAGCACAAAGAGCCACTGGCTCAATCATCCCATTGTACAGATGTGGAAATGGAGGCCTGGAGAATGAAGAGCCTTGCCCCAAACATCATCACGAGCAGTGAGGCAGCCCGATAGCCCATCCAGCCTGACGAAGTCCTGTAAACACAACACTGGGTGGTGCAAAAAGGGCATGGGAGTTTCTGACCTTGTATTTAAAAACAGATGATTGGCACCATCTCCTACACGTCCTTTACCTTTCCAGATGGGGTGTATAGGGTTTGTACTATGTGCCATCCCTTCTGCTTTTGATTAAACACACGATGGCACAAAATGTTCAGAAACTACAGACTTTGCTTCTGTCTCTATAAAGGTGCCATTGACACAGACCTATTCTGTCATTTTCCAACAGTAGTGGACAAGGGCTCTGGTGCCAGCCCAGTCGCTGGGCACACGTCTGGAATGTTACCATGGTTCCCATTCCCTTGAGGATTAACCTATCTCCATGGCCTCACTTGTAAGGCTCTCTAGGATCCAAACAATGCAACTCTACCACTCCCAACCTGACATTTTATGCACTAGACATTGTGAACTTCTCATAGCATTGAAGATACTTCATGATAGTTTTCACTGGAAGGTCTTTCCTCATTCTGTTTCCTCTAACTGGAGCTGTCACTCTTCTTTTTATTTGATTCTACTTAAGCAGAGTAGCTACTGTTGACCTAACTCACATTTCAACTGCTCCAAGCATCCACTGTGGCCTTTGTCCTTGCCGTTTGAATTTCATAACCATCCTAAGTGTTTACTCACCATTCGGAGCTTCTTTCCACCATAACACTTCACTTGATGTTGTCAAGGTGCCCTTCTTCCTGTCTGTAGCTCTACAGGATGGGAAATGTTTTAAGATCAGAGACTATGTCTCATGCTTCTGCCAGAGGCTGTGGCATTGACTGACACATGACAGTGTTAGGTAAATTGACATTCACACGATAGTATCTGTGAATACACCTGAGTACCTTTGGGCCTCATTTTCGTTGTCTGTTGGGTGCTGAGAATAACAAGACCACCGTGCAGGGGTCGCGGAGAGGTACTAATGAGACACAGCAAGTTAAAGGGCCTCAGGAGCCAGGCTTCATCCCAATGAAGAGATTCTCACTACTAACAGGCACATACATGAGTCGTGTCTTACAAGCACCTGCTGCACCCCAGGGCCATGTGCCAGGAGCCTCCAGGGAAAGGAGCTGACACAACCTTCTCCCTCTCCTCCAGCTTCAGAAATGAAGCATTTTGTTTCTTTCCAGGAGGGTAGCAGAGCCAGATCTCAGGATGAACGCCTTAGAGGTGTGGGCTGCAGGCCTGTCGCCACATCGCTGCCTCTGCTGTGAGGAAGGAGCTGCTGGTGCTGGATGATGACAGTTTGTTGTTGTTGTTGTTCTCAATACAGCAGAAACTAGGATTTAGTACAAGACTGTAGTTGGGACAAATCTTCCCATTCTCAAGACTCTTGCTCCTGAGAAGTAGGTGTTGCTGCCCTCTAATCACAAAAAAAAAGGCACTGCCGATGAGAGAGGCTGCTCAGTGGGAACACACCACACCCAGAATCAGAGACATGTCCGAGCTGTCTCCCTGCTCCTGGGGTCTTCATCAGTGATGGGGCTGCTTTAGGCGGGTTTCTGTTCTGCCAGGAGGGCAGCCTGAGTGATGAATGGTGCTGACGGCAGACAGCCTCGAAAGGCCCTAAGATAAGGAGGCAAGCCGCTAAACCTGGTTTCTCTTGTCTTTATCTGTACTAGTTTCTTATTAGACATTCTCTCCTCACACTTCCAATTAACATTCTTTACGGAGTCCCTCTAACTTTTCTCTCTTGTTCTGTTATGATTTTTCTTTTCCATTCTTCTCTACAAAATTCTGGATAGACTCCACTTAGCTGCCTGCCATGCTCTCCCTCCTTACTGCTTTTGGCTCCTTGCCTGCATCCAGAATCTTCTTTCAGTTGGTAAAATGGAACTGGTTGCTTTTCTGTTCAAAATCCCTCACAAGATAGAATCTATGGACCTTCAAGTATTCCAGATGTTGCTTCAGGGTCAGGTCTGAATTATCACCCCAGGGCTGGTATCACCATCCCTCCATTCTAGGAGCTCATAGTTTTGCAGATACACCCTGTCCTGTGGTAATTACCAGTTCACCTGCTTGCCCACTTTACCCCGTAACCTCCAGACTTGAAATAAGGGCACACTTCATTTACCTCTTGTTTCCTAGTTTCTGGTACATCCCGTTGTACCCCCAGATGCTTAGTAAATATTTAGTTAATTAAATGAATAAATGCATCAGACACCCCATACTTTCTTTTAACTTCTGTTCTCTTCCCCAGAATTTAGGGATGGGAAATCCAAGTTCTAATATCCACTGTCTTTTTGGGAGAGATGCCAGCAAGAAGTTATTGAATGGACAATTTTACAGCATTTTACAAATTACAAGTCATTTTATACACATTAACTCTGTTTTATTCTCCCAGCAACCTGTGAGCTCTGCAGTGGAGATTTTCATTCCATTGTGCAGAGGAGGACACTGAGACTCAGCAGAGCTGCATGGCTCGTCCCCGGCCACACAACTAGTTTGCCATGGTGCCAGGATTTGCACTGTGTGTAATTACTGTTGCTCTAGGCCTTGGTTTCTCCCCTAATGAAAACACTATGTCTTAATTACAACAAATGAGAGAGGGAAAAGCTAGAGTAATGATTGGTGACACATTGAGCAAGTGTGAATCTCTTGCAAAAACTGAAATTCTTCTTTCGATACCTTCAAGGACTTTTTCATTACTCCTAATTCCTCACATCTGTGTATCAATTTAGAGGTTTCCAAGGCCTATTTTTTTTTAAATTCCAGATTCCTTTTTGCCTCTTATTTCAGTAAAATGGGCAGAACAAGGCTTTGGAAAACATGTTTTTGTTTTGTGTTGTCTATGCCATGCAGTATGCCATGCGACAAGGACATGATCGTGAGCAATTAGATGTGGTCTTCGTCATCGCAGAGCTTAGAGTTGAATGGGGGAAGTAGACTACTAAATACTCATACAATATTCATTAAAATGTATGAAACACAGGATTCTATGTAGCACAGAGTCCTAGGCAAAGAGGAGATTTCCAGAAGGCAGCAGAGACTAAAGAATAGGACCTAAAGTGCAGAGACCTAAAGAATAGGAAAGAATTAACTAGGCAAAGAGGGGTGGGAAAGAACGTACTAGGCAAGGAGATGGTGTGCAAATACCAGGGGGCAGAAGTAAGACTGTTTCAGGATTATTATGAGTAATAAAGATTGAGGAAATTTACAAAACATATAGGGAAAGAGACATAACTGAGTCACCCAGTGCATTCAGGGTGTGCCTGAAACCTGAAACTGAGATCTTTGGCCTCCTGGGGTACATTCAGCCTCTATGGCTGCAATATGGGTCTCCACCTTTCAGGAAGCAGAAGGGCATGGTTAGAGGAAGAGCCTGGGTGCCTGGATCCAAACTCACAATTGAGGACTAGATGGAGTAGGCTTCGTCTGCTGAGACCCCGGCAGCCCTGAGCCCTGTCCCGGTGCCACTCTGCAAACTGGGCCTCCTGCCACTTGAAGATTAGTCACAGATGCTGCAAATGCATCCACAATATTGTGTCAAAAAAGACGTGTGGCGGCATTCGGGTAGCAGGCTTATTAGCCTGTTATTATCCATTCACCCAAATATTCCAACTAATCAGGCTTCAGATGGGCAAGATTAATTGGTTACAATCCTAGCACTGGGCACATCTAATTGAAATGGATGCATTCGCCTTTCAGAACAGACAGCTTATCCATTGCCATTACACAGAGAGCATGCCCTGGCCTGTGGATTTTGCTGTCAGGGTCATTACCGTGGAGGCCATGGAAGGATGAATGGAGCTCTGTTTTCACTTTTGTTCAATGCTTTAGCCAGCTTCTACTTGTATCGTCATCTGTCTGATGCATATTCATCTTCCCTACAGGACTGTGAGCTACTTGAAGGCAGGTCTGTATTCATTGGCATTAGATCTGTCTACATATAACTGAAAAAAGCCAAAATAATCATGCATTAAACAAAATGAAATTGATTTTTCTCTCACGTAAAACAAGCTGATGATAGGAGAGCTTGGAATGGTATAGCAGCTTCACAGTGTCTTCAGGGACCTAGGCCAGCTGCCTTTTCTCCCTCCCTCCCTCCCTCCCTGCCTCCCTTCCTCCCTCCCATCTTACCTCCCTCTTTACCTCCCTCCTTCCCTTCATTTTTCCTCCCCTCCCATGCCCTCCCTTCCCCACTGTCCTAAGGTAAGACCATGTAGACCATCCTTAGACCCACGTGGTCTAAGACAACTGTAGGAAAATCAGTTATCATGTTCAGTACTCAAACAACAGGAAGGGAGAGAAAAATAAATGTAAAATGAGGCACACCTTCCAGATGAAGCAGCTGCCTTTAAGGAGCTTTTTTCCCAGTAGGTATTTGTATGTCTCAGTGGCCAGAACACAGTCACCTGACTGAAAGGCAGTTGTTAGTTACAGGTGTGCTGTATTAGTCTATTCCCACACTGCTATAAAGAACTACCCACGATTGGGTAATTTATAAAGAAGGGAGATTTAATTAAATCACAGTTCCACATGGCTGCGGAGACCTCAGCAAACTTGCAATCATGGTTAAAGGGGAAGAGGAATATCTTACATGGCGGCAGGTGAGAGAGAGCGAGTGTATGAAGGAGGAACTGTCAGACACTTATAAAACCATCAGATCTCATGAGAACTCACTCACTACAACAGACCGGCATGGGGGACATGCCCCTCTGACCCAATTACATCCTACCAGGTCTCTCCCTAGACACGTGGAAATTAGGGGGATTACAATTCAAGGTGAGATTTGATGGAGGCACAAAGCCTAACCATATCATGGTTAGATACTAAGCATAGGCAGGTACTAAGGAAGAAAGGGGAAATGCATATTGGCTAGCCACCCTGAAGTGTATCTGACAGTGTCTGTGACTGAATGTGCTTCATTATCATTCCCAAGGCCTGCCCTGTACTTCATGGGGAGGAGTGAGGGGTTAAGAATTTTGGTTGAAAATAAGGATCAGATAAACCTGCTATTAATACTGGCTCTGCTATTTACTAGCTGCCTAACTTGGGCAACCTTCGTTTAATTCTTTGAGCCCAGTGACCTCACGATGGTAGCAGTCACACTGACCTTATAGGATAGTTATGAGGCTTAAACGAGTGAATTCCAATAAAACACTTAGCAGCGCTTTTGACACATTGTGAGGCATCAATAATTGATAACTTCCAGGATTATTAATGGTATTAATGGTTGTCATTACCATTTAAGTAATTGTAAACATGAGTATTATGTCCTATTTTAAACAATTCTGTACTTGGAGTGAGAAGACCTATGTTTGATAGCAGCTTAATTGCAGGGTGGCCTCAGGCTACTTGCTTAACCTGTCTGATACTCAATTTTTCTTTTGTAAAATAAGTCAAATTCAATCTGTTCTCAGTCACAAGAATCAAATAATTACTTTCTGACACACAACAAAGTGCTATACAATTATTAAGCCATGTCTTATAGTAAGAAAACCACAGTGAGAAAGTCAGACAACTTTCACTCCTCAGCTCTGCCACTTCTTAGCTATGCAACTTTGGCCATAACACATGACCTTGCTGAGCCTCAGTTTCCTTATTAGGAAAGAGGAATAGCAATATGTTTCTCGCAAATTTAAGAATTGAAGGGAATTATCTATGCAAATGCAAAGGGCCCGAAAAAAAGAGAAGACTCTAAATTACAGCAATGGTTGTGGCGACGATGATGAATTACTTAATATTTATTGAATGAATGGATAAATGAAAGAATGCAGGAATCAGCAAGCAAACTAGATGGCTGTAGTTTAGTGTCCTTCCCCTGCAGACCTACACAGAGGGTGACACAGAGTGGAGTTTCCTGTGGGATTCCAAAACACACTTTTGCTCTGGGCAGCCCCTGGGGTACTTGGTTGGTTCCACACACCAATGGGAACCACATAATCTATGTTGAGGGACTCCCTTAGGGAATTCCTCTTATCATGTCTCTGGGAGAGCAGGTCTTTCTATGGAACGTCATCTCCAATCATCCTTAGGCCCACTTGCTGCTTCTTGAGAATCCACTCCTAGTAGTGACTAAACCCTCCATGATGTCTCCAAGGCCACCTATATGTATGTGACTGGCCAGGGTGCCATAAAGCATTTATTATACAGAGGGTGTGATAGTTACATTATCATGCTTTTCTAACAATGGATGATAAAACCTTTAGGATGCTTCCAGCCAGCATATCCCTGTTCTGTGTCTGTGTTATCCTTGCTTTTCCAGACTCCTCCTGAGTTTCCGCTATTAAGTACATCAAGTACTAAGAACTCGGAGCTCATTTGGTACAGGAAGAAACTCAATTATATCCACCAGCAGAGTGTAAAAGGAATGGAGGTTTGAGATATATTTATAGGTTATAGTCTCTCGGTGGAAACTTGCCAATTTTCAGCCCAGCAATGTGTAGGAATGCTTGGGAGGATGTCGGCTAAGTCCAGGGGAACCATTCCAAATGGGAAACGTTCTCTTAGAGGATTTATAGTAATGTGAATGTCAACGTTAGCTCCATGTTAAATGAAACTAACTGGACCCTTTAGGACAGAGGATGTAAACTGGGAGCCCAAGTCTATATCTAGGCCACAGATGAGTCTCATTTTATCTGCAATTGGGCGATTCAGCTAAAAAGAAAAAAAAAAAAAAAAAAAAACTCACTCACCAAAGTTTTCACTGTCAAATTTCACATGAAAATATAGATGTGTGTACATGAGAAATTTGCATGTCAGTCTACATTTTTGGATGGTGACAATTGGCTGAATTTCAGTAGCAGATACTTCTTTAGAAAGATCACATGTTCTCTAATCTGCCACAGCCCCTACCACTGTCTAATCTTGTCTTCTGTGACACCCTTCTCAAGTCCTCACTTATGTGCTCTGCAGAAGTGGTCCCCAAACCCAGGACTGTGCACCAGTACAGTCTGTGGCCTGTTAGGAACCACATGAGTTGAGCCACTGGTGGGCGAATTAGCATTGCTGGCTGAGCTCCACCTTCTGTCAGATCTGGGCCAGCATTAGATTCTCATAGGAGCACAAACCCTATTGCAAACTGCACATGCAAGGGATTGAGAGTGCACACTGCCCAGGATAATCCAACTCATGCCGTTTTATCCCATAACCACACGCATTCCCCATCCCTCCCACCGATAAGTTCATGGAAAATTTTCTTCCATGAAATCAGTCCCTGCTGCAAAAAAGGATGGGGACTGCTGCTCTGTAGGCCTTTGTGACTGGGCCTCCTACTTCAGAAGATTCTCACTGTTTGCAGTGATATAAATGTCAACATGACCTCTAACTTGAATGAAACCAGATGGATCCTTTAGAAGGTACTCCTGGTTTGCAAGAGTGCCGTTGTCAAATTTTCTTCTAGCTAAAAACGAACCCAAACTAATCCATTAGAAAGAACTCATGAGTCATGCCGACTCCGAAGAGCTACTGTGTCAACTCTGAAAAGCATCAAAAGGACAGATTCACCTCAGTGGAGTTTTGTTTATTTGTCTCAGTTCCTGTCAGAGCTGATGGTCCCACTAGCTTTGAATGGCCTTAGGCTTGGAAAGAGCAGCTGGTATAGAGAGAATTGTCCTTTTCTGCCTCTCATCTTGAGTGGCTCCTTTACACTGGAAAAAGAGGAAGCCCCGAAAGGCTCAGATGTAAAGGAGGATTGTAAACCAGGACTCAGACAGTCATTGAGAGGGTGTGAGCCTTATGCTGAAGTTTCAAAATATGCAGAAAATGAGTGCTGAGAAAATAAGGTATGGAGTATGGAAAAGAGTCTGCAGAAAGCCTGAGTTAGGTCCTAAGTCAAGCCTGCCATGTGCTGTGTGAGTTTGGGAAAATTCTTTAGACTTTAGACTTTAGACTCCATCTGCAAAATGGAGGTTGGAAACCCTCAACAAACACTTTCAGAGATCCTTATTAAGCCCACATAGCTGAAGACAGATGAAGACTGAAGGCCAAGTCTGTGAGAAGGTTTATCAATGGGATAGCTCCAGTGTCTGAATTTACAGTGACTGCACTTAATTTTAATCAGTGTCTGGTGTCTTGGTCCTCCTCTGCTGTCTGGCTTTGTGGTACATCCCTAGTTTTATGTCTTTCTCCTGTCCCTTTTCTTATTCTGCTCCAGTCATGCCAACCTTATGTTTCAAGAACATGCCATGTGTAACCCATTGAGAGCATTGCTTCACCTTGCAACATGCTGTTGTTCTTTATCCTAGAAGAATCCTATTCAAGGCTCAGTTCCTCCTCCTTTAACCATCCTAGTTCCCTTCCACTGTCACACACACACAGGCACACCCAGAGTTGACTGGTTTTTGGGATTCATATCTCAGCTTTGTCACTTACCTAGAGTGTCACAAATTTGAGAAAGACAGGACAAGGAGCCTGGTGTCCCAATACTTTTCGCCACATCACTGGGCCACCCACTTTACCAGTGACCCATCTTAGTCACCAGTGTGACCATAAGCAGATTACTTAAATGCTCAAAATCTTAACTTTTGTATTCATTAAAAAAGGATGAAACTACAGATAGTCCGGGACTTACACTTTGGTTTGACTTATACATTTTCAGCTTTCTGATGGGTTTATGCATTTTCAATTTATATTTTTGACTTAAAATGGGATTATCGGACATAACACCTATTGTAGGTCAAGGAACATCAGCAAGTCTTATCTTATAGTGTTGAAAGAGTTAAAGGAGGTAAGCATACCAACAATGCGACACCATTCCTGGTACCTAGTAAACACACACCAAATGCTTTCTTTATATGTAGAGAAAGGACTGCATATCTTTTTGTATTCACTTACAAGCCTGAGCCTAGCATATGGGTTGAAAACCAGTCTAGGAGTGATGGGGCCTTTATGTTTGGGCCTCCACTCTCCTATGAGCTCTGTGATTTAGGCAGGAAGCTTAACTTCTGTGAGCCTTGGCTTTGCTTTCAAAGAAATGGAAATGTTTCTCCAAGGTTTTCAGAGAGCTGCTGTCTGCATTGCTTGGGCTAATGAATGGGAGTGGGATGGAGTGGGGATATCCCTTGAAACGGAGTAAACATCATGCAAATGTTAGCTTTTTATTATTATTCGTAACACCAACAGCTTCTTTTCTCCAATGGCAACCCAAAGCCACTGGCTACCCCTGACAACAGTGGCCCAGATGTTGCCAACATCTGCCTGCTTCTCTGTGCTTTTACAGAGCAAGAGGGGGAACAATGGAGTGACGAAGAGCCTATTATAGAAACATGTGGACAGGTTTTACCACCTCCTCCTGTTGTCTCTCCAAGACGTATAATCCTCTGGGGAGGAGGGGCCACTTCTCATTCATCTCTCTGCTTCAGGTACCCAGCCCAGTGCCTGGCATTTGGAGATGCTTAGGAGACACTGCTTACGTTGGTTGCAGGGGCTCAGAGCTGCCTTTTGCTATGGGGATGATGCTGTCAGTCAAGGGTGGTAGGGCTTCTTGGTTGCCCAAGTGAAGAAATAACAAGCTTGGGATTCAGGAATCTGAATCCACTGCTGATTTTCTGTGTGACTTTGGACAAGGCAGATAAACTCTCTGGACCTAGGATGAGGCAGATAAATTCTACAAAAAAGAACGTGCTGCCTGGCTGAGTCTTAGGTGTTGTGGAGTATCTTATAGCCAAGAAAGACTGGAGATATTTTAATATCTGCATGTAAACAGAGCATTATTTCCCTCCACTCATCTTTTGCTGATTTCTACTTGGGAGGGTGGTAGCTTGCAACTTGGAGAAAATGGCTGCTGGGTCGTTACTAGGTGCCACAAACTTCACACACACTTACTAGCTGACTTAATCTTTATAACAGTCACTGGAGCTGGGCACCAGCATTCATGTTTCTCTGATGATTAAACTGAGAATCAGAGAAGAGTCCACTCTCTGAAGTCACCCAGCTAGTCAGTGAAAGAGTCATCTAGAATTCTTCCCAGGTTGCATCATCATCAAGAAGTAATCAGTTTCTTATCACTGAAGGTGCTCAATGAGGGGAGGCCCACTGAGAAGAGCTTTGTGAAGGAGCTTCAGGCATAGCCTGGGCCAGAGCTAGGGGTGTTGGCCTTGGATTTGTCAGTACACACACTCAGAACAGGTTCAGCTCTGGGAGGACTCTTGGAGATCATCTGGTACAATCCTCTCCTTTGTAGATAGGAAAATTGAAGCTTTGAAAGGGACAAGGATTTGACCAATGTCACATATTAGACTCCTGGAGTCAAGCTGACCTAGGTTTGAATTCTGTCTCTGTTACCTATATTCCTGACATCTCACTATACCCCATTGAGTGCTTTCAGAGGGGACCCAGTCTTTTCTAGTGGCTGTAGACACCCATGGTTAAACCAAAGGACCTAAGGAGATCCCTGGGACCCAGGAGGTCCAGTGCACAGAGCTCAGGGAAGCCTGAGCCTCCACAGGTGGGCCTTTGCCCTTCCTTCCTTCCCTCCACAAGGAGCAGGCGTATCATTATTAAAACAGCCTCTCTCCTCCTTCTAGGGAGCCAGGTTGTAATTGGAGCTACATGGGATGGTGGTTTTCACTGTGCAGTGTCTTCCCTCAGCTATGACTGTGTCATCTTCCCTCAGCTATGACCAGTGACAGCCCCAGCCCCAGTCTCCTTGGGAAAGACAACTGTGTGTGTCTCCAGGGAAATGAGCTAGCCTGAGAGCAGCAGCCACCTATGAGTAGGAGGGTGGAAGCACCCAGCACCAGCATCTCATCTCTGACTCCTCCTATTCCAGATGGGGGCCTGGGCCCCCTGGGAGGTGGAGTGAAGTGAAACACTGTGAGCCTGGCACATGCTGTGTGCCAGAGCTGGTAGGTGTCTTGAACAACCCTGCTTCCAATAACCTTCACCAACTATTCAAATATTTCTGAGACTCAATGTCTTTACCGATAAAAAAGAAAATAGATAATGGTAGAAACTATTGGCTTGGAGCAAAAGTAATTTCGTTTTTTGCCATTGAAAGTAATGGCAAAACTGCAATTACTTTTACTCCAACCTAATATTTCAGGGGCATGTCTTAAGTATTAAGTAAAATAATATGCCCTAAGTGTATATTAGGTCCTCCCCATGGTAGCACTGGCTGGTAGATAGAAGGTGCCAAAAGAATGGTAGTCTCTCCCACTCGGTGGTTCTGGCATTGTTCCACATTTTATAATCTGAGGCTGGCAATTGGACACGAACTAATGTCAGGCACACAGCACAAAATCACAACTATTATTAGTTTTTTTGTTGTTTGACATTTCTGGGGTAACTCCCTTTATTGTTGCTTTACAAATCATAGCTAATATTTATGTAGCACTTTGTAGGTGTTAGACACTATAACTAGGACTTGACATGTATTACCTTACTTCTACAACATTCTTATGAATTACATAGAATTATTATATTCATTTCATAGGTGAGGAAACTAAGGCAGAGAGAGGATGCCCTTTGCATGGGATCAGTGGTAGAGCTGGGAGTCAGATTTAGGAAATGGGGCTCACCATGCTCTATTGAACTTAAAGTGTTCTGTCCATCCATCCATCTATTACTGAGCAATTAGTATGAGACAGACACTATTTCAGGCACTTGAGGGCAGAAACACCCCTACTACCCTCATGGAGCCTACAGTCCAGCACAGAATGAGAATCCCAGGTCACTCCCAGCCCCTGGGGTCCTGCATCCCATCCTGAGTTTACTCATCACATTTTTTTGGACAAGTTTCCAGTCAATCTATAGCGTGGCATTGTTTTCAATGGCCATCTACTGCCGACTTCTCTCCATCTCACTCCCTCCAGCCCACGGATGAAGCCTTTGGGACCTCCCCATGGTGGTAGCAATCTCAGAGCCCAGTTAGTACTGCTCCAGGACTGTGGCTGACTGTGCATTTAAGCAGCACCTCAGAATTTTTGTGTATTTCTCAAGAACATTTTAGTCCTCGTGTTTTGATAATGATGGAAGGCAGTATCGAATGTGGAGTTCTATCTGAGTTGAGTTTATTTTCGAGCTCTGCTGCACAGTAGCCATGGGTCCTGGATAACTCATTTGGCGACTGTGCCTCTGTTTTCTGGTGAGTGGAATACTACGTAGTGCTATTCCCTATCCCATCACACCTATGTCACCAGATTCACAGCTGGATTAATATGAACTCAAGGTCTCTGAGCTCAAGTTGGAAAGACCTGCCTTTAGTTCTCTGGAAATGTTATTTAACGTCTCTGAGATTCACTTTCCTCATCTGCAAA
This sequence comes from Sapajus apella, assembly GCF_009761245.1. NCBI lineage: Eukaryota > Metazoa > Chordata > Mammalia > Primates > Cebidae > Sapajus > Sapajus apella. The sequence goes on along the minus strand of NW_022437016.1, from coordinate 2,517,909 downwards.
ATTGGTACCAAAATACATTTTCGTCGTATTTCACGGGTCTGCAAACTTCAGGGCCAGGACGAATGAAGAATATGAGTGCCTCACTCACCTTGGACATAGAATTTAAAGTGTTGCTTATAACCCTTTAAATGTATTAACTTTTTTTTTAAAAAAAATATTGCATTGAAATAGTATCTATCTTTATTACTGAGGTTTTTGGAGCCCCTTTAAATTTTGCATACAAGACAAGTGCCCATGTGTCTCACCCTAGTCCCAGCTCTGTGACACAGAGGTGCTTAAGTGAAATGCTAATGAAGGGAAAGGCGTTTAAACCTAAGTGCTGTGCAAATGCCATTTTGTTGTGGTAGTCGTTTATTTTACATTGTTTGCTTGTCGTTACAGTAATACACTTTTAGATGAGAGGAATTTTTTTTCTGGAGAGCAGGAGGATTTTCCAAGTCTTAAGGTCTGTGCTCTAATAATGGGGTTGCTATAGATTAATTCTGTGACCTGGGGCAAATTGTTTAACCTTTTAGTTTTCTTATCTGCAAAATGGGTATATTAACACTGACCTCACAGATTTCCAATCTGATTTGTTCTGATAATGCATTCAATTTGTCAGTACCAATAAACGGCATGCAATAGGGCTTAGAAAATAGGATTTCCTGCTTATCCTTCTTTAAAGACACTGAAACAGCAGACACCCAATGCTTACCTAAAACCCTTGAAATCGTTGATATATGGATCATCTTCAAACGGCTTTCTGTCTTGTGTCTGACAATGGAAACAAAACTTGAAATGACCACCAAGAGGCGAGGCTCTAGTCTGGCTCCACCACTAGTCGTGTCTGACCTAGAAAAGGCTCTTGTCCTCTCTCTGCCTTGACATTCCCATGTGCAGAATAGAAGAGTCCTTTTTTCTAGTTCTGCTCCATGGAGCTCTAGAGATTTCAGACCCCCAACCTCCATTTAGACTGGAGCATCGCCTCTTTTATGGCTTTATTCAGAAATAGATTTCCAATTAAAATTATTCAAAGGAAAGTATACAAAAGCAGTGATAATCCTAACAATGTCAGCTAACCTTAAGATCTCTGAGTTCCCATCCATTCTGACATTTGGAAAGTGGGATTTTAGTGTAGAAAAATGAGTGTGTTTGCCTCCACTGGGTTTCTGTCTAGCTGCTGTTGAACATCTGTTCAGCACGGTAGGAGACACATGGCTGGTTCAGGAGGGATTAGCTGGCACTGGAGAGGCGTCCAGGAGAAATGGGAGGGGAGATCATGGTAAGACGGTCTGAATGCCAAGCACGTCTGTATTGTCTCTTATGAGTTATTCCTCTTACCCTCCAACCCAAACACAATCTGTCCCTACCTGAGGCTCTCTTTTTAGGCTGGTAACAGGCAGCTGAGTACCATTGCCGCATTTGCTGGTCTGTGGGAGGAGAGAAGTCGGCTCTACCCTCTTGCCCTCTGCCCATGTACACAGTCCATACCATCTCATTTAACTCCTTCTTCATCTGCTGCTCAGCTTTTGGATACAACACACTTCAAAGTCACCCTCCTTTGCTGAAACATATATGATCCATTGACATTTTTAGCAGGGAGTCATTGGTCTAAATAAAATCTTATGAGAAACTCCAGTTCATAAGACAGATACATGAAGCATTTTATAAGAGTAGAGTCCTATCAAATATGCATATTATTTGCATGACTTAGACTATATATTTTTTATGAGAGACAAGAGACACAGAAACAGACAGAAATTAGGGAGTTAGGTTATGATGACCACTGCTACACTCGATGGGCATTGATAATCCACAGTGAAAATGGATAGAAAACACAAAACTGTGGTCTTTCTTGGTCAGTCTCAGTGCTCACTGTTCAGTGATCACCACTCTGCTCTAAGTGCCATTCCTTTGTTTTAATATATCCTTTAAAAAAAAAATCAAGCTAATTATTTTAGGCACTGAGTCAAATAAATAGAAACAGGGACCTTTCAGCTGGATCATAAAAGATGAGCAGAAATTTACTTAGGAGGCTTCAGTCTTTCTCTGTAATTTGATGTTCATTGCGGAGTGTGTTTGGGTTGTGTGTGTCTGGGTGCACACACACATACACTCATATGTATATAGCCCTCAATAATTTGCAAAACTTTATCATGTGCATCATTTTATTGATTCTCCCAACCACCCTGGGAGTGAGGGAAGGTAAATGACTGTTGTCACTTGACTGAGGAGGAAAATCAGGCTAAAGGTGTGTCGAATGACTTGCCCAAAATCTCATTACCAGGATTAAGTTGCCAATTCCTGGCTTCCACTGAGCCTGATACTGGTTTAGGTGCAGCACTTTTTTCGTGATTTCCTGCTTTGGAGTGAGGAACACGTGCTCAGGAGAATGAGAAGCAGGGCCTCCTCCTAGCTGCAGCCCCTCCCTGGTTTCTTCTGGAGTTTTATTCTCACCCTGCTCCCTGCACCTCTGATGGACACAGAGCCCTTGATGCAGGGAAGCTAAGAGACTGAAACTGGAAGAATGCAAGCTCCAGCTCACCTCCTAGAAGACTTGCTTGTTAACAGCAAAGGGAGGAACCCCAGAATCCAGGCAGAGCCAGTGGGAGGAAGTAGATAATGCCAGAACTCATCCCTGAACTGAAGAAAGGAACAACAGATTGAAAGTGTCCTCTGATTATCAAACACGATGAATGAGGAACAAAAAGAAAAAAAAATCTGTACCTGGTTGCATTGCAGTGAAATTTCAGAAGTGTATGGATAAAAGAGGGGAAAAAATGTAGAAACTTTTAGAGAGAGAAAGGGAAAAAAGAAAAAAAGTTGCCCCAAACAAAGGGAGAAGAGACAATGGAGTTTCTGGTAAATACAATAGTAACAGAACAATTTACTGAGAACATTCTTCAGAACCAGGTAATTGGCATGGGATTTGTGGAAGCCCATATTTTCTCCACCTGAACTGAGAACAGTTTGAAAGATTAGAAAAAGGAGCAAAGCAGATGGAGATTCACATTTTGCCTTTATTACTGCAATAGGTTAGTTTGGAGGACTTGGCAAAAATGGGTATTTTCCAACCCAGGGTAGATGCTGAGTGCCTGGCACCCTCTCACATGGGAATCTGTTACCACAAAACAGGAGGGGTGGTGGGGCAGAGCAGAAGGCGGCTTTTGGAGGGGAGCTGGTTCCTACAGCAAAAGAGGCAATGAAGGGAAAGAGTTATGCAAGCTCACATCCTCATTCCAGATCCACTCTGCTTCAGTGGGGAGGAGTAAAGGATGTTGGCCAAGAGAGAGATCTGGGGGAAATTTATCTGGATCAAAATCTAGGGTGTAGAGAAGGAACATTTCCTAACACTGTTCAGTGTTTAGATGCACATCTTCATTTAGTTCTCAAAACAAGACAATACACTAGGACCCTCATGATACCCATTAAACCGATGAGTAAAATGAGGCTCCTAGAAGCTTTTATGACACTTACCTTTCACTGTTACTTTCATAGCAGCACTTACCCTGGGTGGCTTTGGTAACTTTGTTATGTAGCCCCATGAAAGTGGCAGGGTGAAGACAGTTACTCCAGCTCTGTGTGTCTCCACAGATCTTCTAGCCCCGCTCTGTGCTGCTTCCCCGAGTGCAGGGCCCTGAAAGGCAATGAAGATAAAGGGAAGGTGGGCTCACTTAGTGGCCCTCTGACAGCCCGAGTCAGCAGCTTCTGGGTCAGGACAGAAAACAAAGAAGAAGCTTGTGACCAAAATAGATGAGATTTGTATGTTTGTTAACGGCCAAGTAATGAGATTTGAGCACCACTGGGATTCTTGAAAAAGAAGCTTCTTTCTACTCTCCTGCACTCCCTTCTATCCTCTCTTCCTTTCACTTTCCCCTCCTTTCCATGCTCCCTTTGCTCCTCCCCGCCTTTCCACTCTCTCTGGCTCTATTCCCCCCTTTCTAAACTCTCCTTAAACTGTTGGCTACTTGGACTTTACCAGTGACAAGCTCCTTCCCCCTTTATCCTCACCAAATTCAACAAACCATCAATTCTATTTCGAATTTTAAATCAATTCAAACCAGTATATTGACCATTTTCTTTTATTTTTACAATGATATCAAGTAGGTTTGCTTGTCATCCCCATTTTCTAGTTACAGAATAAAGTCACTTGTAAGAGGCACACAACCGGTGGAGTAGCAATAACATTTGAACTAAAATTTTGTGGATTCAGTTTGAGCTTTAACCAAGAAGCTACATTGGCATACACAAATAAGGAGGAAAGGATGCCAGTCAGGGATGGCGGGTATGTTGGCAAATGTATGCCAAAGAATGGCCTGGGGCCATTGTAAACAGCTGTGATCTTGGCAACAGTCCTGGTCTCTATTACTAAAAAATTATATTGATTCTGTCACTTAGTAGAGTGACACATGTAATCCTAAAGTAGACACTACTGCTAACATCACGTCATAGGCAGGGAAGATGAAATATAGTGAATCAATTGACCTGCTGTGATCAGAAACTCAGAGAGCACTATAGATAGCATTTAAGTAAGTACTCTTCTGCTCCCAGACCAACCCTACCTGATGATAAGATATCCTGCAGGCAGAAATACGTATTTTTAATGAGTGTCCCCAGGTGATTTTTATGACCAGGCAAGTCATAAAAATGGGGATGATCAACTCTATCTGGGAGGGTCAAGAAGAAGATACAGAAGTTGCGTCTTAAAAGACGAGTGGAGTTTACTGTGTCAGAAAGGATTTGTTGTGTATTTTCCATTGTTTTCAGTCCACAACCTTCTCTATGGAATCTTTTATCATTGGTGATGATGCTACCTTTTCATGACGTATGCAGAGTCCACTCCCTCTACCTCAAAAAAGCCACTGAAGAATGAGAAAAGATGTCTTATTTCCATTCTCTCTTAGACCTTATCTTTCTTGTCTCTGTCTCTTTTGTTCACCTACTGTGGGTTACTTGAGTGACTCTTGGAACTAAATAATGGACCTAGATATCCTTCCTCTGCATACGGGGTTTAATAGAATCCTGACATAATCCCAGAACATGTCCACTCAGAACCCCAGAATGTAATCTTTTTTGGAAATACAGTATTTATAGATGTGATTAGTTAAGGATCTTACAATGAAATCATCTCTGACTTAGAGTGAACACTAAATCCAATGAGTGGTATCCTTGTAAGAAGAAGGGGAAATGCAGAGACACACAGGGGAGAAGGTGATTTGAAGATGCAGACATATTGGAATGATGCTTCCACAAGTTAAAGAATTTCAGGAGTCACCAGAAGTGAGAAGAGTCAAGGAAGGATTCTCCTGTGGAGCCATTCGGGGGAGTTTGGTCCTGCTGGTACCTTCATTTCAGACTTATGGCCTCCTCAACTAAGAGAGATAAATTTCTAATGATTGAAGCCACTCAGTTTGGGTGATTTTTATTGCAGCCTGAAGAAATTCACACACCCAGATTCCGTGGAGGCTCAGGATCAATGGGACTTTTTTTTTTTTTTATGTAGGATCCTACCTCAAATTCCTGGGCTCATGCAATCCTCTTGCCTCAGCCTCCTGAGTAGCTGGGACTAGATGTGTGGCACCATGCCTTCTTTATTTTTATTATTTTTTGGAGCGATGAGGTTTCACTGTGTTTCTCAAACTAGTCTCAATATCCTGGCCTCATGAAATTCTCCCATTTCAGCCTCACAACATGCTGGGCTTACCGGCCTGAGTCACCACATCTGGCCAGATATAAGGACTTTCTCTGAAGTGGTCCCAGTACAACCAGTCCCTATTCCATCTCAGTCCATTTCCTCAGGACATGGTGAATGGTTCAAAAAACACAGGGCTCTGAATAGGCCAGGAACCCAGGTTAGTTATTCTTGAGTGAGTCCAGACCTCTCACCTATATGGGTTGGAGATGGATTGGAGTGTGACATGGACATTTATTTCAGTAGCTATGGAATCAAGTTCATCTTCATCTAATTAATCTGCAGTTTAGACAGTTCCTAGGCTCTTCCAGACCTCATCTTTCCAATCTCAAGCTCAATGAGCTCTTCAAATGCTGTCCTGTTGGGCGGCAGTTTGGGGAAGCTATGGCTGACCACTTAAGGCTACAATGTGCTGGAGCTTTGAGTTCCTGCATTGCACCCTGGATTGTGTTAAGGACACTGCCCAATCTTGGGCAGCCCAGCTGGGACTGGATATGAGGGTGGATCTTGGAAAGCAATCGATGTAAAACCTTGAGGGAATGTGGGAAGCAGGACTTGGAGATCCACCTTGGGGCAGTACTGTGTGTGACAGCAAGGTCTCAGGGAACAGATCTTGAGGTTCATCACTCATGGTAGGGCCTGGGGGTGGGGGGCATGATGAATGTTGCAACTTAGATGTTGTCTGAACCGGGAACGAAAGCATGGTCTACCAGATTCCCCTGCAGCCTGAGCCCTGGGTTACCTGTCCTGCCAGCAGGGGTGGAAATTATCTCAGGGGTGAGAGGAGTTGTTAAGAGTAAGGTGGCAGGTAGCTGGGCAATTGTCTCTGCTACCTGGGCTACTCAGGAAATGTTGAACTCCATGTTTTTAAATAGGAGACAGATGGCAGCAAGGTGAGAAGGAAAGAATGAATCATATCAGCTCAGCCCCAGTGGGTACATCAAGTACGCTGGCCAGCTTTTAATACCTGCTCCTGTCATCCCACAAACCAGCCTGCCACTGACTCCTCTCTCTTTTTGCTTCTCATTGATGGACATCTTATGTTTGACTCTCTGCCCCTAGTAACTAACTTTCCAGGGGTTTTCTTGATCAGGCCCAGTAGGGGAGATCCTGAGACCATCACAACATGTCTTCAAGACAATTGGCAGCTACAGCATCAATGCTGGAAAGTGACAGCAAAACAGTGCCCCCGAGAGACCCCTATATTGTGACTTGTAATAGGGTTTGAAAAAGTTTGATGGATAGATGATGGAAGTATCAAAAATATTGGAAAGCTGACAGCTTTGTTTCTTTTGTGACTTAAGTTACTCTGCTGAATTACCTGTGGTTTTAGGAGTCCCTCTCTTTAACAACACCTATTTACTAAGATAGGTATAAATTACTCCAAAACATATATAATTCTTTTAGAAACCTGATTATCAATGGAGTCCTTACTTAAAGAGGAAGAGGCACCTGTTATTATTGATCATTTTAAAGCTGGGGAAACTGAGGCTGAGAAAAATAACGTGGCTAGCCAAGGGATGTACAGCTAATCAGCCAGCCAGGATTTGAACCCAAATCCAGTGTTTTTTGAGCCACATTATGGATATCCTTTTTCACCCCCTTTTACTAAAGTCCTATGACTTCCATCCAGATATACTAGTAGTAATAATGAATAGATACAGCTATCAGTTTGCTTTCTCTGTAAGGCGATTGTGCATGAGCAGTTGGATCTGACATCCTTTCACCCCTTTACTTTCTGGCTCAGTATCTCCTAAGTATTTATATATAAATAAATAAATGAGTAAACAAACTTGGACTTCAGAACACCTCCTCCTCTTTGGTCCAACAGTAGAGAGAGAGAAGTAAACAGCTAGTTATCACATTTGTGTCTTCATTATCCCTACACCCAGTACCCCTTACCTGGGCACCAAAAGGGAATTAACAGCAATGTTTTCTTTATTCACTATGTATCTTCCAGGCTTTTCGGTCCTGGGATATAGGCTGAGAATAAGCTTGATAAATAACTCATATCTAGTTCTTGTCCTTGAGGAGCTACTAAACCATTTTGAGAGATATATGTCTATTTACTTATGTATCTATCCATCCATCCTCCATCCATCCATTCATTCATCCATCCACCAGTTCATACACTCCAAAAATAATTACTAAGCATTGACAAAACACTAAGTGCTGTTCTTGGTACTGAAGACAGTAATGAACAAAACAAAGGCCCTACATTATGGAAGTTCCACTCTGTTAAGGCCATAAACAAAGTTAACACATTAGTGTATAAAAAGGGAGAGGTAAATCATATAAAGAAAGTTAAAGTAATGGAAAGGAAACAGAGATCTGGTGATGGAGACAAAGGTGGAGGGCACCTTTTCAGGTACAAAGGGAAGCCTTCAATGACGGGACTATGTCTTGGTGATAGACCAGCAGTCCCTGACCTTGACCCTCACCCACACCAACTCCCCTAACCTCCATCTCTGATTTCTAAAGAAGCCAGCATCAGACCCACTCTGCCTCTAGCTCCCTTCAGAAGCTCTCTCCCCATATAAAACTTATTTTTCAGGTATTAGTATTAACGAGGCTCTCATTGGCCTCCAGCCTCCTATCACATCTTTTCCCTACTTCTGACCTCAGAAGGCTTTGTTGCTGGCACAGTATTTTAAGACTGGCATGATATTAAGAATCTCACATCAGCCTTGTGAATCTGCAACACATTCCCAGGGAATGATGTACTGAACAAAGGATGCAGGCTCATCATTCTGCTGACCCTCTAGACACGCTGAAAGTTTCAAGATTATTGCAGCAGCATGCAGCAGATAAACTTAGGATTCTGGAGCCAAATGTGTGTCCTCTCACTGATTTTGCAGCCTTGGAGGACAATACTCCCTCTTGAAAGGCTCGTTTGTGTCATCTGTTAATTAAGTTAGAAATGCCTAGTTCATTTGCTTGCTATGGCCACTTTGTTAAAAAAGCAAACAAACAAAAAAAAAACACCCACTTTATGAGGACCTGTGAGCTTTCTGCAAACTTCTCTTACTTTATTATGGGGCAAGGCAAGGACTGGGACTTAAGTTTCCTGATTTCTTTGTCAATATGTTTTTCCTCTGCCAGAACTTTTAAAATCATCTTTTATTGAACATTGACTGTATTCCAGACACTATGCTGGATTTTGTTTTGCATTCATTTGTTTAATTTTCACAATAGTCTATTTCAGTGATGAGGTGTTAGTCTCATTAAGATGAGAAAGATGAGTATCAAAGAAATTTAGTGGCCTAGCCAAGGTTCCATAGCTGGTAAATGACAGCATAGGTACTCAAACCCAAGGCCATCAACCCCACAGCCTGCATCATTGACCGCTACACAGTTTAGTCTTCTGTCACATTTTGGGTATGAGTGTACTTGATTGGATGGTCATGTTCACCAAACCTTTGAACGTGACTATAACTAGAATTGCAAGCAAATCTTTTTTTATCCTCACTTTCTCTATGTTTCACACTTGGAAGCTGTGAGAAACTCTTTGCCCCTTACCATGTTTCCCTCTCACATGGAGCTTGCTGAACTATGCATTGTGATAACCACCTGCTTACTTACCTCTTCCCACAAACCAGCTGTGAGTTTTTCAAGGGCATACCTGTGCATTTCTAAGTCAGTCCAGAAGGTTAGCTACAGGGTCAGAAAATTACAGTAATAGTAGTAAGAGTTAAGCCAATGACTACCATATATTGAATGTTTTCTGCAGGTCAAGGGCTGTGTGACATATTTTACACATATCACCCTATTCAATCCTCACAACAGCGTTTTTGGTGAATGGTATTCTTCCTGTATTAGAGCTATGAAAACTGAGCACACAGAGAATGTTCCAAGTTCCCATTACTGGTGGGTGGCAGAGTAAAATAGGAACTTAGGTCTGCCCTCTTCTAGGTATGCCCTTACCCTGGGGAATAAGTAAATCAGTGAATGAGGGCAAAGCTCTTCTCTGACCACTTGGGTTCATCTGTATATTTTCATGAATCAAAGAATGGGAAGAAACTCAGTCCTCTTAAAGATGTTTTTCCCCACCTTTTCCATTCATTGGTCCTTCAGAGTAGGATTTGTGACAGAACTTGAGAGGCCACTTGAGGACGTGTAGTGGGATGCTGACTTGTGTTAAATGGTTCATGCAAATTACCTTTCCTCCCTCTCTTATAGACAGATGGAGGACTGCCAGACAGACGTAGGTGTATTTCAGTCACCTACCCTAAGAGAGGCATTTATGATGCATTTATTTATTCTTTCTTTCAACAAGTAATTGAGAGTCTACTACTATGTGCTGTGCACCATTCAAATTCACCCAGAAATAAATAAAACTCTGCCCTTCCTTTCATTGCCTCTCAGTATAGAAATACAAAAAGTACATAATGAGGGCTACTTAGTGTCAGACCCTGAACTAGATCCTGAGAAAACAGAGATAATTAAGAACACCCTCAATGGCACTAGGGTGATGGGAGGGGATCAAACTATGATGCGATGTGCTGCATGCTCTACCAGACAGAAGCATGAGTCACTGTGAGACCTAACAGGTGGATATTTAACGCCGTCAGAGAAAGCAGGTTTCAGAGAACTCCTGCCCCCCAAGTTGAGGCTTAAAAGACTGGACGAAGAAGTGAGGGAAGGGCATTTCAGATAGAGGAAGCATGAGCAAAAGCACAGAAGCATGAAATGGTGTGAAGGATACAGGGTGGTTAACTGGTTTAATATATGCATTTACACCTGTAATACCAGGCAGGATGTCATAGAATATATGTATTTCATCTCTTCCAAAACGCTTTCCAGTTTGCCTTTGCCTTTCTAATTTTCTAGAGCATTAGACCCAGGATGACTGTTAGAAACCATCCAATCCTACTTCCTCACCCCATAGATGGGAAGGGATCACAATCACATCGTTTTGAACCTGTGGGAAGAATGAAGCTGGGAAGCTGTATAGAGAATATCTGATTGTACAGTGGAGGGGAGGTAGTGGTTTCACCACTACTTTGTATCAGATTTTTTTTAGGAAGCAAGATCTCACATCAATAATAGATCCACTCCTTGCAAGCTATTAGCTAACTGTGTTAGACACTTCGATCTCATTTAACCCTCCACAGACTCTCCCACTTAGGTGTTAGTAACCCAATTCATAGATGAGAAAACTGAAGAAACACAAGTGACTTATCCAAAGACACGGAAGTCAGATAGGCATAGGTTCCAGTCATGACTATACTAACTAAAATGTCAATAAACCTGTGTCTGTCTGACTTAATGGGGAAACGCTGGTGTCGCCAAGCATTCTTTAGCTTTCTCCTTGACAAATTTATATAGAATTCAGTATGTTCTCCCAGGATTTTGACCCTGTTCTAATCTAATTTAAATATGATTAAAGAAGATTGAGCTGGAGGTTAGTGGGTGGAAGGTGAATGCATTCTAAAGAACCACTGTGTTTTTACTTTACTCCTTTGGCATCATCTTTGGAAGTAAAATGCTATCTCTAATAGATACATGGTAAGTAGATGACTTGTTTAAAAGAGAAATATGTTTCATTTTCTATAATGGGACTTTTTTTTTTTTTT